>NC_069791.1:100491157-100794640 GCF_027406575.1 Nycticebus coucang
TGTAGTTACCATGGGAATTATATGTTAACATCCCAAAGTTGTAACACTCTTGTTTTCTTTTTAACACCCCTAATTTGAGTTTATACCAACATAACGTCAATAACAAAAAAATTCTGCTCCATTACACCTCCATCTCTACTCCTTTCAGTTATAGATATCACAATATTGCATTCTTATATATTGTGTGCCCCCAAACATAAACTCATAATTATTTTGAATATACTAGTCTGCAAAAGTGTGTTTATGGCCCAGAGTATAGTCTATCTTGGTGAGTGGTAAGCTCGAGAAGAGTATGTATTCTGTTCTGGTTGGATGAAGTAGCCTATAGATGTCAATTCTATAGTTGCTTTGTTGAGTTCTACTATACCCTTACTGACTTTCTGCCTGGACCTGTCCCTTTTTTTGTTTTTGAAACAGAATCTCACTCTATTGCCCTGGGTAGAGTACAGTGGCATCATCCTACTCACAGCAACCTCAAAATCTTGGGCTCAAGCAATCCTCTTGCCTCAGCCTCCCAAGTTGGTAGGACTGCAGATGCCCACCACAACGCCTGGCTAGTTTTTCTGTTTTTAGTAAAGAAGGGGTCTCACTCTTTCTCAGGCTAGTCTCAAACTCCTGAGCTCAAGCAATACACCTACCTTGGCCTACCAGAGTGCTAGGATTACAGTCATGAGCTACTGCACCCAACCTAGATCCATCCATTTTGATACAGGGGTGTTGAAGTCTCCCACTGTAACAGTGAAATCATCTCTTTCTCTTTACAGTATTTTTAATCAATTTTTGCCTTACAGATTTTGATGCCATTGTTAGGCACATACACATTAAGGATTAGCATGTCTTTTTGAGGAAGTACTCCTTGCCATTATGTAATACCCCCTCTGTCCCTGATAATTTTCATTGCACTGAAGTCTTCTCTACGTGAAATTAATAGCTACTCTAGTTTTCTTTTGATTAGATCTTCATCTACCTCTTTACTTTTAACCTACCTGGGTTTACTCTGTTGCCCATGCTGGAGTGTAGTGGCCCAATCATACATACTTTACCCTTAAATTCCCAGGGTCAAGTGATCCTTCTGCCTTAGCCTCCTGAATAGCCAGAACTACAGGACTACACAGCCATGCCTGGCTAATTGTTTTTACTTTTTGTAGAGACCAGGTGTCACTATGTTGTCCAGACTAGTCTTGAACTCCTGGCCTCAAGCAATCCTCCCACCCAGACCTCCCAAACTACTGGGATTACAAGTAAGAGCCACTGAGACTGACCTCACTGCTTTATTGGGTTTTTTTTGTTTGTTTGTTTGTTTTTTTGAGGCAGAGCCTCAAGCTGTTGCCCTGGGTAGAGTGCCGTGGCATCACAGCTCACAGCAACCTCAAACTCCTGGGCTTAAGCAATTCTCTTGCCTCAGCCTCCCAAATAGCTGGGACTACAGGTGCCCACCACAACGCCAGGCTATTTTTTGGTAGTTTTCATTGTTTGGCAGGTCCGGGCTGGATTTGAACCAGCAAGCTGTGGTATATGTGGCTAGTGTCTTAGCCGCTTGAACTACAGGCGCCGAGCCCTCTCTGTCTTTTATTTGGTATATTTAGGCCTTTGATATTAAAATGATTACTGGTACAGTTAAATTAATATCTGCCATATTTAATTAATATCTCCTCTTTTCTATTGCTTTTGTTCTTTGTTCCTTTTCTTTCTTTTTTACTTTTTTTATTTTTGAAACAGTGTCTCACTTTGTCGCCCTGGGTAGAGTGCCATGGCATCATGCTCACAGCAACCTCAAACTCTTGGGTTCAAGTGATCCTCTTGCCTCAGTTTTTTTTCATTTTTTAGTAGAGATGGGGGTCGCACTCTTGTTAGGCTAGTCTCAAACTCCTGAGCTCCAGCGATCCACCCACCTCAGCTTCCCAGAGTGCTAAGATTACAGGCATCAGCCACTGTGCCTTTGGATTTCCTTAAAGACTTCTTAAATAAGGTTTGAAATGCGCAATTTTTTTTCAGTTGTATTCCCCTGTCATTATCTAGGAGTGGCAGTCAGGTGGAGAAGTGTTTCATAGTTCTGTAATTAAGTGTGTCAGTCTTTTCATGAGCCTGTGACTTTCACAAGTGCTTCTCAGTTTTGGTTTTTTCCCCCTATTAGGCGAAATAGGACTGCAGAAGGGGCGAGTGTTGGGCATTTACTTTCTTTCATGTGAAAGGCTACAGGGGGCTCTTGAGTTTGGTATTTCCCTTCCTCCAGGTCAGTTAGGTTCATAGGTTCTGGTAAAATCTCATTAAGTTAGGCTCTTGAGAACAGGCTTTGTTAAGAACAGAATGTGTGGGCTCGCAACTGTGGTTCAAGCAGCTAGAGCGCCAGCCACATACACCAGAGCTGGCGGGTTCGAATCCAGCCTGGGCCTGCCAAATAACAATGACAACTACAACCAGAAAATAGCTGGGCATTGTGGCAGGTGCCTGTAGTCCCAGCTACTTGGGAGGCTGAGGCAAGAGAATCGCTTAAGCCCAAGAATTTGAGGTTGCTGTGAGCTGTGACGCCATGGTACTCTACCCAGGGTGACAGCTTGAGACTCTGTCTCAAAAAAAAAAAAGAAAGAAAGAACAGAATGTGTGGGCTGGGTACAGTGGCTCATACCTGTAATCCTAGCATTCTGGGAGGCTGAGTCCTGTGGATTGCTTGAGGTCAGGAGTTCAAGACCAGCGTGAGGAAGAATGAGACTATCTCTAGAAAAAACAGAAAAACTAGGTGGGTGTTGTGGTGGGTCCCTGTAGTCCCAGCTATGCAGGGAGGCTAAGGTAGGAGGATCCCTTAAGCCCAGGAGTTTGAGGTTGCTGTGAACTATGATGCCACACCACCCTACCCACATACAGAGTGAGACTCTGTCTAAAAAAAAAGAATTGATAGGGCTCTAAAAAAAAAAAAATTGAAGAGAATGTATTACTGGACAAGAAGGGTCCTGCCAACTGTCACTGCCAGCCAAATGCAGAGACGGGGACTAGATCCAAACAAGCTTTATTTTTATTATTAGAAGGCCAGCAATTCTGGAGAACAGTGAGAGTAGCTTCTCCAAGACTGTTCTGCCCTTCCATTTCCAAAACTACAATTTTATACATAAAAGTTCAAAGCGAAACCATGTTAAACCCTTATCTTAACAATAATTAACCTTTATCTTAAACAACAATAATAGGATGACTCATTCCCCCAACTCAACATTTCTAATTCAAAAGTTAATCTCTTCAATCAATCTCATTCTTACATGTGCTCTCTAGACATATTCCAAAATGGCTCCCCTCCCCCTGCCAGAAGCATGAAGGGATTTTTCTCTGATCTTCACTGTGAGTACCTTATAGGGCTCTATGTTTGTCCATTTTGCACTGCTATAAAAGAAATACCTGAGGCTGAATAATTTATAAAAAGAAGAGGTTTGTTTGGCTCATGGTTCTGCAGACTGTACAAGAAACATGGTGCCAGCATCTGCTCCTGGTGAGGGATTCAGGGAGGCAAAGGGAGACCAGGCATGTCACAAGAGGAAGCAGTGCCAGGCTTTACAACTAGTTCTGTGTGAATGAACAGGGTGAAAACTCACTCATTATCACAGGAGGGATGCCATACCATTCATGAAAGCTCCACCCCCATGACCCAAACACCCCCCCCACCCCTCACTAGGCCCTATCTCCAACACTGGGGATCAAGTTTCAACATCAGATTTGGAGTGGCGGAATATTGAAACTTTGTATTGTGCTTTTTTTTTCTTGTGGTTATAGGTCATATATCAGCTTCCTAGAAGTAAAACTCACAAAAGTGTGTGAGTACCCCTAAGAATGGGCCCTCTTGTTTAATACTCACACTTGTCCATGTTAAGTCTCCAATAATTTATGAAGTATAGTTTAAGTTTTCTTACCTTCTTTTCTGCTCTTGGGCATTTGCTCTGGTAAGCTGTGATTCTCTGTATCCACCTGTCTGACTCCAATGTAAGAGGCAGTCATTTGTCCTGCAACTTCAGTTCTTTGATGGGTCTAAAAAGAGTGTAGCTATGCCCGATGGTTTACACCTATAATCTCAGAACTTTGGGAGGCTGAGATGGGAGGATCAGTTGAAGCCGGGAGTTCAAGATCAGCCTGAGCAACATAGTGAAACTCCCATCTCTACAAAAAATAAATAAATTAGCTGAGCATGGTAGCCCATGTCTGTCGATTGAACCCAGGAGTTAGAGATTACAGTGAGCTATAATAATGCCACTACACTCCAGCCTAGGTGACAGAGGCAGACCTTGTCTCTAAAAAATTTAAAAATAAAAACTAAAACCGGGTATAGTGACTCATGCCTGTAATCCTAGCACTCTGGGAGGCCGAGGCAGGTGGATTGCTTGAGCTCAGGAGTTCCAGACCAGCCTAAGCAAGAGTAAGACCCTGTCTCTACTAAACATAGAAAATCTAGCCGGATGTGGTGGCAGGCAGATAGTCCCAGCTACCTGACAGGCTGAGGCAAGAAGATCACTTGAGCCCAAGAGTTAGAGGTTGCTGTGAGCTATTATGACACCATGGCACTCTACCCAGAGTGAGACTCTGTCTCAAAAAAATAAATAAATAGGCCAGCACCGTGGCTCATGCCTGTAATCCTAGCACTCTGAGAGGCCGAGACAGGTGGATCACCTTGAGCCCACCAGTTCGAGACCAGTTTGAGCAAGAGCGAGACCCCACTTCTAAACATAAGCAGGTGCCTGTAGTCCCAGCTACTTGGGAGGCTAAAACAAGAGAATTGCTTGAACCCAAGAGTTTGAGGTTGCAATGAGCTGTGACACCATTTCACTCTACATGGGGCAACAAAGTAAGACTCTGTCTGCAAAATAAGTAATTAGTTAATTAATAAAGTTGTTTTTCAGTTTGTTCAGTTTTTTCTTATTGTTAGGGTGGTAGTGATAGTTTCAAAGCTCTGGGGTCAACAAAGACTCTGTCTCAAAAATAAATAAATAAATAAATAAAGTTGTTTTGCAGTTTTTCTTGTTTTTAGTATGGTGGTGATAATTTCCATGCTCCTTACATGCCTAACAGGAGAATGAAATTTCTTTGCCTATTTTTGAATGATATTTTTGTTGGATAAAAAGAATTCCAGTTCACAGGTTTTTTTTCCCAGAGCTTTAAAGATTTTACTTAATTATTTATTCACTTGCAGGAGAATTGTCAGGTCATTCTCATCTTCATCTGTCAGTACATAATGTACATTTTAGACTGGCTGCTTTTAAGACTTTAATTTAACATTAGTTTTTGACAATTTGATTATAATGTGCCTTGGTGCAGTTTTCTTGAGATTTATTCTGCTTGGGTTTTATTGACTTTCTTGGATCTGTGCATTTATGCATATTGTATTTTGGAAATTTTGCTTATTATTTCTTTAAATATAGTTTCTATCTCCTCACTCTTCTTTTTCTGGATTTTCAATAGACTGGTTGATAGCCTCCAACACTTTTTTTCTCTCTCTCTGTGCCTTATTTGAATAGTTTCAATTGTTATGTCTTCATAGTCACTGATTTTTTTTTTCTGTTGCCCAGGCTAGAGTGCCGTGGTGTCAGCCGAGCTCACAGCAACCTCAAAGTCCTGAGCTCAAGTGATCCTCCTGCCTCAGCCTCCTGAGTAGCTGGAACAAAAGGTACACACAAAATGCCTGGCTAATTTTTTTCTGTTTTCAGTAGAGACAGGGTCTTGCTCTCACTCAGGCTGGTCTTCAACTCCTGAGCTCAAATAATCCACCTGCCTCGGCCTCCCAGAATGCTAGGATTATAGGCCTGAGCCATAGTTCTCCACTCACTGGTCTTTTCTTTCTCAGTATTTACCTGATGTTAATCTTATCCAGTGTATTTTTTCATTTCACATATTATTTTCACTGCCTGTGGAAGTTCCACTTAGGTCTCTTTCATATCTTCCATTTTCTTACCACACTCTCCCTACCTTCTAAAAATACGAAGCTTATTTAAAACAGCTGTTGTATTGTCCTTGTCTGCTAATTCCTTAATCTCTGTCATTTCTAAGTCAGTTTGTATTGTGCTTTTTTTTTCTTGTGGTTATAGGTCATATTTTCCTTTTTTTTCGTATCTGTTATAGCAGTTAACAATTTAATCATCTCTCGCCTCTTAAGTCCATTTTCATTGCCTATTCATGATACTGAAACTTTTCTTCCTTTGCTGATGCTAATCTTTGTTTTGGGGGGATTTTTTTTTTTTTTTTTTTTTGAGTCATTGTCTCATTCTTTTGCTCAGGCCATGGCATCAGCCTAGCTCACCACAACCTCAAATTCAAATGATCCTTTTGCCTCACCCTCCCTAGTAGCTGTGACTACAGGTGCCCACCACAAGGCCTGGATAATTTTTCTATGTTTTTTGTTTTTGTTTTTCTTTTCTTTCTTTCTTTTTTTTTTTTTTTTTTTTTTTTGAGACAGAGTCTTACTATATCGCCCTGGGTAGAGTGCTATGGCATCATAGCTCATGGCAACTTCAAATTCCTGGGCTCCAGGGATCCTCCTACCTTATCTTCCTGCATAGCTGGGACTACAGGCAGCCACCACAACACTCAGCTAGTTTTTCTGTTTTCTAGAGACAGTCTCGCTCTTGCTCATGCTGGTCTTGAACTCCTGACCTCAAGCAATCCACTGGCCTCAGCCTCTCAAAGTGCTGGGATTACAGGCATGAGCCACTGTGCCCAAACCCTGTACTAGCTATGAATCCTTCCTTTAGGTACCTTCCTTCACTCAAGGGTGTTTTTACATTTCATGTTTGTTCCTTCTTAAGTTAATTTCCCATAAATAATTAACAATTCTGTGGTCACTCAACCAGCTTCATTTGCCCACTGCCCAAGAGGAATCCAATGTACTGAGATAGCACAGTTTGTAGCAGAGAAAGAATTTATTCCGCATAGTGCTAAGTGGGAACATAGGAGGAATTTCTCAAATCCTTTGTTGTGAGATTTTTGGAGACAGCGTTTTTAAGACAGTTTGGTGGGCAGGGGATTAGGCAACCAGGGTTTGCTAATTGGCTGGGTTTGAGGTACAACCATCATTCCCTTGTCCCCCAACCTGGGTAGGACAGCAATCCACTGGAATGCAAGACCAGGTTCTTGGATTGAAGGTGTCACAAGACCAGTTGAATCAGTTCCTTGGTATGGGCTGTTGGTCTAGGTGGGTCAGTCATGTATGACCTGGAAGATATCTCAAAAACAATGCCTAAGTTTCAAAAAGGTGATGTTTAGCCAGGCATTGTGGCAGGTGCCTGTAGTCTTACCTACTTGGGAGGCTGAGGCAAGAAGACTGTTTGAGCCTAAGAGATTGAGGTTGCTGTGAGCTATGATGCCAAGGCACTCTACCAAGGGCAACAAAGTAAAACTCTGTCTCAAAAAAAAAAAAAAAAAAGTGATGTTATCTATGGAGAAAGATAAGAATCTTTATGGCCACCAACTATGTGACTCCAGAATAGCAGATAGAGGGACAGTGGCTAATTATTTCATTATTTTTAGCTAGGCCTTGACCACAGTTCTCACTTTGCATCTCATTATTAATTTATAAGGACAGGTTTTTTGGGTTTTTTGTTTGTTTGTTTTGTTGTTGTTGTTGTTTGAGACAGAGTCTCACTTTGTCACGCTTGGTAGAGTGCTGTGGCGTCATACAGCTCACAGCAACCTCCAACTCCTGGGCCCAGGCAATTCTCTTGCCTCAGCCTCCCAAATAGCTGGGACTACAGGTACCTGCCACAACGCCCAGCATTTTTTTTTTTTTTTTTTTTTGGTTTATAAAATGTAATTTTATTTTATGTTATTTTGTTGTTAAATAGCAATATGGAATGTTTCACGAATTTGCATGTCATCTTTGTGCAGGGCCATGCTAATCTTCTCTGTATCGTTCCAATTTTAGTATATGTGCTGCCGAAGCGAGCACCACCCAGCTATTTTTTGTTGCAATTCACATTGCTGTTTTAGCTGGCCGGGGCCAGATTCAAACCCGGCACCCTCGGTATATGGGGCCAGCACCCTACCCACTGAGCTACAGGCACCACCCGCAGTTTTATTTCTTTATATTAAACCTCCCTTATTTAAAATACCATGTGGTTTTTGTCTCTTGATGGGATTCTGACTGGTGATGTTTTCATTGGAAAACATTGGGTGGTAAAAATTATGAATTTCAATTGGCTGCTGAGTTTCATTTTATTTCAGGCATCCTCAAACTTTTTAAACAGGGGGCTAAATCACTGTCCCTCAGACTTATGGAGGGCTGGACTATAGTTTAAAAAATAACAAACTATGAACAAATTCCTATGCACACTGCACATATCTTATTTTGAAGTAAAAAAACAAAATGGGAACAAATACAATCACACCACCTCATGTGGCCCGTGGGCCGCAGTTTGAGGACCCCTGCTTTAGATGGTGTTTGATTTTGGTCTGATGTGAAGTTAAGTCCCTCATAATCAGTTAATCATTTAGAGCAGTGATTCTCAACCTTCCTAATGCTGTGACCCTTTAATACAGTTCCTCATGTTGTGATGACCATAATGGTTAGGGGTCACCACAACAAGAGGAACTATATTAAAGGGTCACAGCATTAGGAAGGTTGAGAGGCTCGGCGCCTGTAGCTCAGCAGCTAGGGCACCAGCAGCATACACCAGAGCTGGCAGGTTTGAACCCAGCTCAGGCCTGCAAAACAACAACAACTACAAACGAAAAACAGCTGGGTGTTGTAGTGGATGTCTGTAGTCCTAGCTACTTGGGAGGCTGAGGCAAGAGAATTGCTTGAGCCCAGGAGTGTGAAGTTGCTGTGAGCTGTGACGCCACAGCACTCTACCGAGGGCAACACAGTGAGACTATCTCAAAAAAAAAAAGAAGGTTGAGAACCACTGATTTAGAGGCTTCTGAGCTTTACTCTGAGGGGTTCAAGGCTTTAAGTCTACAGTTAATTTACCTCTATTCTAAGGGTCACACCATTCTGAGGGTTATACCCAATACCTTGTGAATTAAGAGATCTTTCCACAGTGGCTTATGGGAATAAAATATTCTCATCCCTGTGTGAGCTCTGGGAATTATTTCATCCACTCCTTTCAGGAACTCTTTCCCTCGCCACCTTATATAGTTTCTCTTCCAGACACAGATCAGTCTTCATTTAAAGATTCCAGGGGAACCTGTGCGTATCCTGGAGCTCTGCCTCTCTCTGCAGCTGCCCCAGCCACCCTGAACTCTGAACTGTGGGGGAGACTGTGGGCTCTGTGGGCATGTTTTCCCCTGCACAGCAGCCTAGAACTGGTGCAGTCCCAGTACTCACTCCCTATCTGACTTCCCTTTTCTTGGGATCCCTTTGCTGTGCTCTTCCCTTCTCTGACTATAGACAAAATTATGTTGTCCAGTTTTCCATTTGGTTGGGTCCATGTTACCCCATCTTGAATAAGTATGTAAACAAACAAATGAACAGATTAAACAGCCTGTCAGAAGTTTGATGCCGTCTCATAAGAGGTGGTGCCTGCTGGCTGAGCTGATTGACATCATTAACATTCCTTTTTTCTTTCTTTTATTAACCAGTCACCTTGTGGATGGGAACAGCAGATGGCAGAGGCTGTGAGCCAGTGGCTCAAGTGACTGGGGGCAGCCTGGGTGCCAACCTCCCCAGTAAGCTTGCATATTTTTTTAATTTCAGGTTAATGTGAGAGTACAAAACACCAGGTCACAATATTTGAATTGTTAGGTAAAGTCCCCCTTTTAGATGTGTCACGCACCCAGAAGGTATGCCATACACCCCCACATTGGGCCCATTAAGTGGGAGCATACTAATCCCCTCCCTTCTACCCTTCTCCCTTCTTCCTGGTTCCCTCTCCCTCCAATTTGAATCGAGTCTTTCTCCTATGTGAGCATGAATTGTCTACTGGCTTCATATTAATAGCAAGCTTGCATTTTACTAGTGTCCTACAGTTATGTCATTGGTAGGTTGAGGCACCTCTGAAGGCCTGTGTCTCCTCTCTGGAGCCCAAGTGAAAGGAGCTGGTTGCCCATAGACTCGCAAGGGAAGAGCTATGCCCTGCCTTGATGGCCCCACCATGACTCCAAGAGACTCTGGACAATGATGACCAGGCCCAACAAGGCTACCTGTGTCTGGCCACTCTGGCTTTAGGTTGGCCGGAGGACCAAGCTAAACCCTCCCCAAGCTCCAGGTGCTGTCACTGCTCCAACCTGAGGCCCTATCTATGGCCATAGCCAGTGCATCCCTGCTGCAGCTCCATGCTGGGCAACAGATGTGGCCCCAAATAGCAGCTCTGCCCCACACAAGCCACAGGGGAGGGAATGGAGGAGCCCGAGGCTGCCCTCACAAGGTGAGTAGAGACGTACACAGTGAGAGGTAAGAATGAGTGCTGCTCCCAAGGTCTGCAGTTCCTGAGCAGGCAGAGTCTTGCCCCTGCCTTTCCTGCTTTCTTCCTGGAAGTGCTTCCCTGTCCCTCCAAGGGGACTCAGTGGGTCTCAGGCCCCTCCTTGGAGCAATGCCTAGACCTCTGCAGGCAAGGCCTTGTACCTGCTCACATCTGGGGGCCTACCATAGGCAGAATCTCTGGGGGGGGGCCCTCATGGCTGATAGGGGTCTTTCTGGGGGCAGGATGGAATACAGCACCATTTCCTGACTGCAGGCCTCGGAGGCATCATCTGTCCTGGAGGCTGTTAGGAGGAAGGACTCAGTGTGAGCCTTTCCCTGCAAAATGGGTTCTCTACAAAGACTCTCCTTGAAAACACAAAGTGCTTTCTGCATGTATCCCACACCCACACAGAATGGTTCAGTTACAGAGAACATTAATAGCTCATGGCTTCCCGTGTGTGGTGGGGATGGGAGAAACACCCAGGGGAGCTAAAGATCGTGGTTTCTCCACATCCCCGGTGGGACTGCCCACAGGCAGGGGTCACATTGCTTCAGCATCTTGCACTCTGAGGTCCAGGATGCCTAAGGGACAGAAGGTGAGCAGAGGGCAGGGCCTAGTGGTCCTCAGCTTTGGACTCAGACCATGGTAGCCACATCATGGGGGCTACATCATGACACTAGTGTCAGCCCCAGGGTTGCTGACCAGTGTGAGGTTCCTGCTGGGCTTGTGGCGTGGGAAGCCCCTTCTCTGTGAAGACAGGTCCACGCCTGCTACTCCCTGGTGTTTGTTACCCAACAGTTCTCCACCTGTCACCTAGGGTCTCAAGTCAGGTGGACAGATCCCTCAGCCCACAGAACTGCCTCCCCTCTGTGAGAAGCCATCATCCTTTGGTGCTCCTTTATCACTTGAGGTTACTTGTGTCCATTTGGCCAGCACTGAGGATGTGGCAGGTAAGGACCCTGACTGGCAGAAGCCTATCCCTTCAGTCATTCATTGGAATCAGGCCCCCTCATGCAAGATCCTTACGCTGCATAGGGACAACCAGAGCAGCTAACAGCAGAGGGCTCTGAGGCTGTGGCTCTGTACAAGAAGTCCCTCTCTGACATGAACCTTGCATCTAGCAAATTCTTGGTGAGCACCTGCCATAGGTCAGGCCTTATTCTAGGTGCAGCGAGCTGAGCCCAACTCTCAAAAGACTCAGATCTAGTTGAATGAAATTGACCATACCATATATGTTAGATGTGACCAATTGTGAGAAAAAAACAAAGCAGGATAAAGAGATAGAGCAGTGGGGTGGAACATGGCAATATAAATCAGATGGGACAGAAATTGATGTCTGGCCAGAGGCCAGAGTAAAGCAAGAAACAAGCCATGGAGGAGGCTGCATACTCAGTTGGAGGGACAGTGCAAAAGCCTCGAGGCCAGAGCCCAGTAGGAAACATGGTCAAACTGTCAATATGAAACAAATGATAGTGTCTATAGATGAATCCTGGGCCAGTCCTGGGAAGGAAGCTCAGCAGGGCATATAATTCATGTCAGAAAGCTCCAGCAGCAGGTAACAGGCCTGAGTGGAAGACAGACACTCCTGCTACAGGAGACGCTTTGAAGAGCTGTAGAATGAGCTTCTGGTGGAAGGAATTACCATGCTGAGGCTTGTGCTGTCTTCATTGTTAGGACAAGGCTGACAAGGACATCAGTTGCAGCCCTAGAGTTCACATGAGGGTGCTGAGGTCTTCTGTCCCCAAGAACACTGGGCTAGGCAGGAGGAAATGGCCCTGTGTCCCTTTTGGGTCTCTCATTGCCTCTGTATCTGGGACATCTGTATCTGAGAGGTATCTTTATCACCTGTGTGAATCAGACCAGCCTGGCTGGTTATCAGTGCATGTCCTCACCAACTCCCCTTTTCACTGACTGGTTCCAGGTAGTGTAAACAGACTCTGCTTCTGGCCTGGAACAGCTCCCAGCAGGGCAACACATGCTGCAAACCTGAGGAGCTGAACCCTGCTTGGGGATCAGCATGACTCAGGAGGGACTTGCTGAAGTGAGCCCCATGTCTTGTTCCTGTGTAGAACACGCAGAAGCTGGGCTGAGGGCAAAGACCTGTAGGTAATAGCTCAGGGCTAGCCAATACAGGGGCCTGGGTCTGCTAGGGCAGCCAGACCCGAAGGACCAAAATCTCTGAGCTAAAGGAGACCTGATTAGAGAGACTGACACTCAGCACGGGTTTCCCTCTCCAGGCACCTGCTATGAAGCTGCTCAGGGCTAAACAGCAGACAGTGGCTGAAAAGCAGAGCAGGAGTTGGGGCAGTTTCATAGCGTTAGGGAAGAAATTGAGACCTGTCAGGAGGAAGGGCCCTAAGAAATACCCAGGTTCTCAATTGGGACCCTTATGGGTCAGATAGGGTGTGTGTGGTCACAGGCAGCCTGATCTACACAAGGGCTTCAGAGGAGTTGTGTTAGCAAGTCCCTGACTGGCCTGAGGTAACCTGTTCCACTTCTTTCACCATGGGGGCAGGGGAAAGCCGTCCATACATGGGGACATGTCCAGACCCTCCACCTCTTTGTCACACATAGAGCCTGATCTTCAGTCGAAAGGAATGAGGCATACTGAGAAATGGGACCAGAGGAAGAAAGGTGAAGGACCCACAGGAGATTAAGGTATTAGTTTTCACACGCCGGGCAGTGGCTCACCCCTGTAATGCTAGCACTCTGTGAGAAGGAGACAGGTGAATTGCCTGAGCTCAGGAGTTTGAGATAAGCTCGAGCAAGAGCGAGACCCCAAGACCCTGTCTCTAAAACTAGCCAGGCATTGTGGCAGGTGTCTGTAGTCCCAGCTACTTGGGAGACTGAGGTAAGAAGATCGACTGAACCCAATAGTTTGAGGTTGCTATGAGCTATGACTCCATGGCACTCTACCAAAGGTGACAAAGTGAGACTCTGTCTCAAAAAAAAAAAAAAGATACTGTGTTTCAAAAGACTTTAAAATAACCATGACTACTGGCATGTACGATCACACTTGTCTAATTTTTCTATTTTTTTGTACATACAGGGGTCTCGCTATATTGCTCAGGCTAGTCTTAAACTCCTGGCCTCAACCAAAATCCTCCCACCTCAGCTTCTCGAAGTCTAGGATTACAGGCAGGAGCTACTGTACCTGCTTCTTTTTCTTTACTTTTTAAACATATGATCCAATGGCTTACATAGAAGATCCAGGAGATTCTAGAGAAAAACTATTAATAGGATTGGAACTAATAAAAGAACTAGGAAATTTGAAAAAAATAAAATAAAATAACCATGATCAGCAAATGATTTCCATTTTACAGAAAATAAATAAGCTGGAGAGTTTCATAAAGAATGAGAATTCATAAAAAATACAATGAAAGTTCAGAAAAGAATAACTAAAATTTAAAATTCAATAGATGAATGCACCAGCAGGTTAGAGTCAGCTATAGAGAGAACTAGTTAACTGGAAGAAACATCAATAGAAAATACCCTGTGTTGAGCTCAGGAGTTTGAGACCAGCCTGAGCAAGAGGGATCTCTACTAAAAATAGACAAAATTAGCTGAGCATGGTGGCAGGCTCCGGTAGTTCCAGCTCCTTGGGAGTCTGAGACAGGAGGATCTCTTGAGCCGAAGAGTTGGAAGCTGCTGTGAGCTAAGCTGATGCCATGGAACTCTACCCATGGCAACAGAGTAAGACTGAAAGGGGTTTGGTGGTGTACCCAGAGAAGAGACCAGGCAGGCCAAGTTTAACGAAAGAGGACAGAGACCCCCCCACTTTGCCTGGGCAAAGATGGCATCTGCACGGAAGGAGGTTGGGGGCTCATTTTTATAGTGGGTGTAGTGGGAGGAAGATTCCACAGTTTGTTTGCTGGAAAGGCTAGGGTCTTTCCAAAGGAATTCTTGGGGCAGGGCCAGATAGGCCTTTTGTTCTAAGGGAAGAGGAGGGTAAAGGGTTTAGGCCCCCAACAGAGACTCTGTCTCAAAAAAAAAAAAAAAAAACCCTGTGAACAGGACAACCAGCTAGCTCACTTCATACCTGTGCTCTACCTTTCAGACACTTTCTGCTTTTTCGCCCTGAGCAGCTTCATAGCAGATGCCTGGGGAGACAAACTGGTGCCAAATGTCAGTCTCTGTAATCAGACTTTCTATCTCTCAGGGATCATGGCCCCTGAATTCCAGCTGCCTCTAGAATCTCTTCATCCTGTCTGTGGACTCTCAGCCTTGGGCATGAGGAGGTTCTGCCAAAAATGCCCTTTGTTCCTGGGAGAGACAGATGGCTTTGGAGTTGGAGTTGGGTAACACTTTTCATTATGACCCTTGTTGGAAACATTAGCACATTGGGAGCTCATTTGCATGCCCAGGAAGTAGGGCTCTGTGGCACTATTTAAATCCTTAAGGGCCTCAGGTTTACCATTAGGAACATAAGCTCTCATTTGTACTCACAGGCTCAGGCCACAGTTTAGAAAACGGCTTTTTAGGCTCAGCGCCTGTAGCTCAAGCAGCTAAGGCGCCAGCCACATACACCAGAGCTGGCAGGTTCAGTTCCAGCCTGGGCCTGCCAAACAACAATGACCAACTACAACCAAAAAGTAACTGGGTGTTATGGCAAGCACCTGTAGTCCCAGCTACTTGGGAGGCTGAGGCAAGAGAATCACTTAAGCCCAGGAGTTGGAGGTTGCTGTGAGCTGTGATGTCACAGCACTCTACCCAGGGCGACAACTTGAGGCTCTGTCTAAAAAAAAAAAAAGGAAAAGAAAATGGCTTTTTAGGAAGGGTGTGGTGGTTTACACCTATACTCCTAGCACTCTGGGAGGCTGAGGCAGGTGGATTTTCTTGAGCTCAGGAGCTCTAGACAAGCCTGAGTAAGAGCAAGACCCCATCTCTAAAACTAGCCAGCCATTGTGGTGGGTGTCTATAGTCCCAGTTACTTGGGAGGCTGAGACAACAGGATTGCTTTAGCTCAAGAGTTTGAGGTTGCTGTGAACTATGATGCCATGGCACTCTACCAAGGGCAACAAAATGAGACTCTATCTAAATAAAAAAAGAAAAAAGAAAGAAAGAAAAAGGCTTTTTAAAGTTCTTTTCATTTGCATTTTTGTTAAAAGCAGGGTGCAGAGAGGTAGCAGCGGGGACTAGGAATAGGGACAGGACAGCCAACAGAGGGTGGGCTGAGAGATGCCAGTTCAGGGTCAGAGCCTGAGAAAGGTGAATACTGACTGTTCCACCACCACGCTGGGGAAGAGGAAGCAGGTGCTGGTCTGCTGCCTGAGCGTGACTGTGCAGCTGTTGTGCATCTTTGCAATTCAGATGTATGTTGTTCTGAGACATTTGCGTCCTGGGTTAATGCTTTCTTTACATAATGAACAGAAACAAATTCATGAGGGATGCCAAGTGGACGCTAGGTCACAGGCCAAGGGCAACATGTTTCGGTGACTGATGATTATTTGTGACTTCCTCAGGTCACTAAGCATGGGGATTCAAGTAATGTCATAGCACACACTGGCCCTTTGCCTGAAGTAAGGATCTCTGTCCCCTAAGATGAGGCATCCTCAAACTGCGGCCCATGGGCCACATGAAGCGGTGTGAATTGTATTTGTTCCCGTTTTGTTTTTTACTTCAAAATAAGATATGTGCAGTGTGCATAGGAATTTGTTTACAGTTTTTTTTTTTAAACTATAGTCCGGCCCTCCAACGGTCTGAGGGACAGTGAATTGGCCCCCTGTTTAAAAAGTTTGAGGACACCTGCCTAAGATGCTCTGTCAGTGGGGCCAGTCCACATAGCTCCTGAGGGGAAAGAAGTCCCGAGTGGAGCTGACAAAGGGGAGGGGGGCCTTGTGGGGCTCCAATACCCACTAGACTCTAGGGCTTCTGGTCAGCTCATGTTGAGAGCCCAGAGTGTCCAAGTGCCACGTAGGTGCCCCACAGTATCAGACGTGCTGGGTTCTGTCTGAGAACAGCATCATTTCTGGAAGGTCCATGGGAAAGGGATGTTTTCTCACTTAGGTGGAGGTATGGAGTAGTGGAGAACCTTCTATGCTCCAGGCACTGTTGCAGGCCCTTGGCGTATGTTCTTGGGAGGAAAGACCCATGCCCATTGCTTCCTAAAGTTTGTGTTCTGGTTAAGAAGCTGGCCATAGTGGCCAGGCATGGTGGCTCATGCCTATAATCCTAGCACTCTAGGAGGCTGAGGTAGGTGGCTCACAAGTTAAAGACCAGTCTGAGCAAGAGCAAGACCTCGTTTCTAAAAATAGCCAGGCATCATGGCAGGCACCTGTAGTCCCAGCTACTCAGGAGGCTGAGGCAAGAGGATCACTTGAGCCCAAGAGTATGAGGTTCCTGTGAGCTATGACACCATGGCACTCTACCTAGAGTGACAGAATGAGACTCTTTAAAAAAAAAAAAAAAAAGCTGGCCATAAATGAGAGTAAACAAGGTGAGTAAACACAGTGACATGGGATGTGAAAAAATAAAACTGGGGCCTATCCCTGGTGGCAGGGATCGGGTGGATTTAAACTGAAACTGGAATGACAAGGCAGGGTCAGCTCTGTGGGTGGAGTGGAAGAGCTACTCCGCTGAGCTAGAGCCGCGTAAGTCATAGTGTACCCTGGATTTCATGTTAAGGACAATGAGAAAATGGTGACAGATTTTAAGCATAGGAATAACATGATTGAATGACACACTTATGAAATGTTCATGAGATGTTCTTGGAGTTGTGTGGATTGTGGGAACAGGTTTCTAGAAGCAGGAGGCCATGGGGAGAGGAGTGGTGACAGGGCCAGTGTGCACGCTACGGATGCCTGTGGGACAGCAGGGCCCCAGGACCATCTCAGATGTCTGTCTAGATGAGTGGGCAAGGCCAGGGACATATCTGAGGTTCACTGTGGCCATGGCAAGTTTACACTGCCTGTCAGACATGAGGAGTGGTGTCCTGGATGCTGCTGAATTCTGGGACAAAGCTCCTGCCTCAGAGGACAGCTGTAGGAATATTTCCTGAGCAGACAGAAGTTCCCCTGTGCAGACCACAGGGTCCTCTTGAAATTTATTGACGAGACTGTCCTTCGTCCTATGAAGATGTACACTTTCCTGGAGTCTGGGTCATGCTGTGTCCCTGTGCTGTTATTGAACATAAGCTTCTGTCCCCTGTAATTGCTTTAAGCTGGTATTTACATCTAGAGGTTTGATCAGATTTGAGATTGTTTTGGCAAGAATTCTTCTACATGCTACTGTGTTCCTGAGTCAGGAAGCACAGAGGGCCAGTTGTCTGTTGGGATGTCAGTAGCCATTGACAACCGGGCCCTAGGTTAGGGACTACAAAGCAGTGAGTTTCAAAATCTAGCATTCCTTCCTTGTTTATTAGCTGGAGGAAGCCTATCCAAAGAGAATCTTCTCTATCATGGGTTCCTCAGCAATACTGTTTGCAGAGGAAAGGTAGGAAAAGTTCTGGATTTGCTGATTAAATTCACCTACTTGCAGGATAATGATTTGGCTCCTTAGCATCCCCCAAAATGGTTAATAATTTTTTTATGCCAGTATGAACTCATGTATTTAAGCGCAAGTGATATAGCTTTGTTTGTTTTTTGCAGTTTTTGGCCGGGGCTGGGGTTGAACCCACCACCTCTGGCATATGGGGCCAGCACCCTATTCCTTTGAGCCACAGGTGCCCCCCCGGCTTTGTTTGTTTTTTGGATCTCACTCTTTCACCTAGCCTGGAGTGCAGTGGCACAATCACAGCTCACTGCAGCTTCCAACTCATGGGCTCAAGCCATCCTCCTGCCATAGTCTCCTAAGTAGCTGGGACTACAGGCACGCACTACCATGCCCAGCTTATATTTATTTTTTGTACAGATGAGGTCTCATTATGTTGCCCAGGGTAGTGTTGAACTCTTGGCCTCAAGCCATCCTCCCACCTCAGCCTCCCAAAGTGCTAGGATCACAGGCATGAGCCAACCTTCCAGCGACAAGTGATGTGTTTAATTCATTGCAATTATTCTTCTCAGTGGTGATTTAGAGAACTGAGAATTTCTTTGTGACAAGACTTTCAAGCATTTGTAAATGGTGAGACTAGAAAACAAGTTCTATTCAGTAAAGTAGGACATACAATCTAGGAAACCAGGCACCCCACTGTGTTAGACCTAGAGTTTGTCAGGCTTCCTCAGTTCAGAACACCTTAGTTAAGGTTCGATAATTATTTTAAGGGGACCCCAGGCCAGAGGAAATACCTGAAAATTCCATCTATTAAATAGGCAAACCCAAACAATAAGTACTTATGCCATGGAAACTTATAGCTGGGCATTTGGAATAGTAACACACTTACATTTAAAGAAAAAATTTTGGGCTTGGCGCCTGTGGCTCAAGCAGCTAAGGCGCCAGCCACATACACCTGAGCTGGCAGGTTTGAATCCAACCCGGGCCCACCAAACAACAATGATGGCTGCAACCAAAAAAATAGCTGGGCATTGTGGCAGGCACCTGTAATCTCAGCTACTTGGGAGGTGGAGGCAGGAGAATCGCTTGAGCCCAGGAGTTGGAGGTTGCTGTGAGCTGTGATGCCACGGCACTCTACCCAAGGTGACAGCTTGAGGCTGTCTCAAAAAAAATAAATAAATAAAAATTAAAAAATAAAGAAAAAAATTTTACTTTTAAATAGCCAGAGCCGGGTGCATGGCTCGCACCTGTAATCCTAGCACGGTGGGAGGCCGAGGTGGGTGGATTGCTTGAGCTTATGGGTTCAATACCAGCCTGAGTAAGAACGAGACCCTGTCTCTACTAAAAAGAAAAACTGAGGCAAGAGGATTGCTTAAGCCAGGAGTTGGAGGTTGCTGTGAGCTATGTTGATGCCATGGCACTCTACCCAGGGTGACAGCTTGAGACACTGTCTCAAAAAAAAAAAAAAGTAGCCACAGTTACTTACTCGTGGGATCTGTGCATTAGTTGGGTACTTCGTAAAACTTGGGACCTGATTCAATACTGCCCCCCTTGTTGCCTCATTGTTTCACATTGATTCTCACACAGGACTTGTTCTTTCAGTAGCTGCTGCCACAAGCCAGCGTTGCAGAGAGAGGGAATCTTGGAAAGGAATAAAGCAAGGTGTAATGTTGGAAGACCGTGAACAGTGTGTAAAGATGTCGAGTTTCACCATTTCCCTCAGAAAGGATCTGATGCATTCACGGGGTTCAGCTCTGTGCCCTTCCCTTTTTCCCCCCTCTTGATCATGGAAGTTTTCCCTCCCTGGCCCACATGTCAATGTGGACTTCATCACCATCTCAGCCCCGTTCTCTGGAGCAGGGCTGTGCAGCACGCAAGGTGCACAAAGCGCTGTGTTGTTGGCGCTGCTCAGGTGTTCCTGCCAGGCCATTTCTTCCCAGCCATGGTGCTCATAGAATTCTTCTTATCCTCTGATTTCAGCCCCATCAGAGCACGTGATCTGGCTCAGAGTTCAGTAAACTACTATGTGCTGTTTTTCCTTCCTGTATCTGTAACAGGTTCAGTTTAACCACAGAAGGCTACAGTCCTCAAGGTTAACATAAAAATAGCTCCTGCTGATCGGAGAAACTAGCTAGCTTTTCTTGTGCTGCCATTGGCTGCAGCTCCCCTTTCTCTGCTGATGTGATTTTGGAAAATGCCAAAAGTACTGGGCTTCTTCTCCAGGATTCCCTGGTGCCCATTCCTGCATCTCTGGAGCAGGGCCCATCATGGAAGGCACACCCCCTGTGTCCCCCATTGATGTTGGCTTGGTCCTGTGGCTCCTCAAGGCCAACCAAAGATGGCAGAATGATGGCCTGCCAACTCCCAAGCCTCAGTCTCAGGACACCTGCTGTGTTTTTGCTCACTACCCTGGAAGCTTTCCACCCTGTTGGGAGAGGGTGTGAGAAGGAGGAGGAGGAGGCTATAGTCCCTCCAGAGCAGTCCCAGAATAGGGCCCAAGAAACAGAGCCTCCTGGCTCACTCACAGACCTGTGAGCATGAGAAGTACGTATTGTCTGGGTTTCAGTTTGATGTGGCATCATTACATGGCGACAGCTGACTGATGCAGGGGGAAAGAGGTCTGTGAGCAAGAGGAGAAAGAGTGATGGAAACTCAACATCTGAAAGGGTTACTGTCCCCAGGGACTAGGTAACCTTTTAGGAAGTGCAATGACTCTTCTGTGGAATAGTGTTATGTCAAGACAATTCTTAACCCTCAGGGGAAGGCACTGAAGGTCTTCACCCACCTGATAGATGAAGACACTGACGTTGCAGATGGTTGCAGATACAGTGGTGAGCCTAGACAGCTCTTCCCAGGCTGTGCTGCTCTCACTGGGGTCTGGAGAGCTGCCACATGGCAGGCAGCAGGAGCACAGGACTCATTTGTGCACACAAGTGAGGCCTGAGGCCCGACCTCTTCTGGTGGGTAGAGGAAAGAGGGCAGGCCCATGCCTGGGGCCACTGTATCTGCAACCATCTGCAACGTCAGTGCCCTGAGGACAGACAG
This sequence comes from Nycticebus coucang, assembly GCF_027406575.1. Classification (NCBI taxonomy): domain Eukaryota; kingdom Metazoa; phylum Chordata; class Mammalia; order Primates; family Lorisidae; genus Nycticebus; species Nycticebus coucang. The sequence goes on from NC_069791.1 coordinate 100,511,995, forward strand.
GGCAGAGTTTGGTCAAGCTAGGAGGGGATGACAACAGATGGGGTGCCTTCATCCTTCCTGCTGGGAACCAGGGGCTAGGGACCCACACTGTCAGCTATAACTGGTGTTCTCTGTGTCTGGCCAGAAGCTGGACTATGCTGGAACATTGACCACCCTCTAGGCTCACTCCTGTTCCCCATGATGAGCTTTTGTCAGACCTGTGTCCAAGAAAGAACCACACCAAAGTCAGAGGACCAGGACACCTACACTGCACACTGCAGTGGCCTTGCTTAGAGTTTGGCCTCTGGATGTTGACAAGCTTGAGGCTGTCCTAGCCTGTATTAGTGCTGCCAGCCAGAGTCATCTGTCAACGTGTTTTTATTACTTAAAGGGGGATTCCCATCTTGAAGCTGGATTACTTTCAAATGTTTTTAATCCCCACTGGGTCTGGTCTCTGTTTTACGCTGGCTGGTTCAGTGGCACCTTCCTGACTTTGACCTTGTTGCCTGCTGACTCCTGCCTGTGAGGCCACCCTCTCCCTGTGTGCCAGTGTCCCACAGATCCCCCGCCACTCTGTAGTTCTTATGCCTAGGTCCTGCCAAAGGGGGCATCAGGAACTCCCACACAGCAGTGTTGTCCATAGAAAGCCAGCACCACAGCCCCTCCAAATGGGCAAAGCCCCTGGGATGGGGTGGGGAGCTAAATAATGCCACCCCAGAAAATGTGTCCCCATTCCTAGGACCTCTGCATGTTAATTCAAAATAGCAAAATAGACTTGGTAGACACGATTAAGGATGGTCCCATCACCTAGGAGGAACTTAAAGGCAGGCACATGTATAAGAGGCAGCAGAGGAGAGGTGACAGAGGAGACCATGTGACCACATGGCAGACACAGTGACACACCACAATCCAAGGATTGCCTGCAACCATCAGAAACTAGAAGACAGGGAAGGATCCTGTGGCCTCTGGAGTGCCCATGACCCTGCTGACACCTCAAATTCAACCATCTGGCCTCCAGAACTGTGAGAGCATCAATTCCTAATGTTTTGAGCCACCAAGTTTACGGTGGTTGAAGCAGGAGCCTCAGGAAATGAATATAAATGAGAAACTAAAGGATTTCAAAAAGAAATTATTGGACCCAAGTCCTGGCCTAACTTCTAATTGGCGGCCCACCCTTGGGAACTGGTCACTTGGGGTCATCTGGGCTTAAACACAGTCTGTTGTCCAGCACAAGAAAACTCCCTGCTGTCCAGCAACTTGGGGTGTGCCTTGCACTCCCACCCTTCCTGGCCCTGTGGTCAGTGGACCCACAGGCCAGGCAGCCCTGATGCAAGAGGCAATGCCCTCTGTCCAGGGTCCCAGGCTTCTTGCTGAGTTGCCTGAATATCATGGCTAATGCAGTAGGGAAGCAGGAGTGAGGGTTGATGTAGGGTCCTTGGCTACCACAGGGTTCCAATTGCAATGTGCAGCTCGTTCCGGGTGACCTCGGGGCCTTCAGACCAGCATAGGTAGCCTGGCTCCATTGTTCCCCAGACACTGGCTATATCCATCCCTTGTCAAGAGACTGGGGTTATGGTGGGGGTGGGGCTGTATGTGTGAAGGACGCAGGAACCTCTGGCCCTTTCAATAGATGTTTCAAAACCAAGTGAAAGGCTCAGGGCCTGTAGCTCAAGCGGCTAGGGCGCTAGCCCCATACACCGGCGCTGGCTGGTTAGAATCCAGCCTGGGCCTGCCAACTAATAATGACAACTACAACAAAAAATAGCCGAGCATTGTGGCAGGCGCCTGTAGTCCCAGCTACTTGGGAGGCTGAGGCAAGAGAATCACTTAAGCCTAAGAGTTGGAGATTGCTGTGAGCTGTGATGTCACAGCACTCTACCCAGGGTGAAAACTCTGTCTCAAAAAAAAAAAAAAAAAAGTAAAAGCTGGATCACACCTGTAATCCTAGCAGTCTGAGGGCCAAGGCAGGTAGATCACTTGAGCTCAGGAATTTGAGATTAACCTGAGCAAGAAAGACCTTGTCTCTACTAAAAATAGAAATAATTGCCCGAGTTGGCAGTGGGGGCCCCTGTAGTCCTGGGTCCTAGGGAGCTTGAGGCAGAAGGACTCCTTGAGTCCAGGAATTAGAGGTTGCATGTGAGCTATGATGATGCCACTGCACTCCAGCCTGGGTGACAAAGTGAGACCTTATCTCAGAAAAAAAAAAAAAAATTACACACAAAAACCCCAAGTGCCAACATGAATTATCAGATGCCGTTTTTACTGTAGCAAGGAGCCTATGCCTGTAGAAATAAGCACGTGTCAGCCACCTATCTGCATGGAAGTCACACAGACACCCTCAGCTGCACACGTGTCCTAGGGAAGGGCCAGCCACCTACCTTTAAAACCCGGAGTGGAACACACACTGCCAGTGAAGGACCCTGTGCCCACGGCTGTCAGGACTTCACAGCTGTTGTCTTTAGACACGTCCTTTTGTAGAGTACTTTTTCTTATTTTTTCTTATAAAAGGAGAAAATAGCCATAAAAGAAATTTGGAATTCTGTCATCTCTGTGGAGATCATCATCGTCACCTCAGGTGAGCACCAGGCCCCAAGTCTGGTCTTTCTGGGTGATAGTGAGTCGCAGAGCTGTGGGGGCTGGGTTCAGAGCTGCATGCCCTCAAACAGTGAGGGGTCTATTCCAGTCAACATGGGTACCAGTGGGCTCTGGTGTCCCTCACAGGGGCTAATTTTCTGGTGGGTGAAGGAGTGAGAAGACCTAGGATCCTCTGCTTGGCACTAGGTGCCTGGCTCTCTGAATTTTGTGTAAACAGATCTCCCTGGCCTGCATTCTAGCCCAGCCTGTTAAGGTGACCAGTGGCTCCAGGGAGGTTGGGGTGCTGTGGCAGGAGATGATGTCTCCCTACAAGTCTCTAACCTTCATTTTCCCAGGATGGAGCAGGTGAGGCTGCTGGGAGCACTGCTGGCCTTGGCCGGCCTGCTACAGGTGGCCCTGTCTCTGAGAATTGCAGCCTTCAACATCCGGACTTTCGGGGAAACCAAGATGTCCAATGCCACTCTCTCCAAATACATTGTGCAGGTAAGTCCAGGGTGGCTACGTCCCTGAGGGTAAAGGAACCCTGGAAGGGATAATGGGTCCTGTGCTTATGGGCAGGACCAGCCTTGTGGAGCCACAGGTTTGTTGGGGCATCAAGCACCTCTGGTCTTAGCCTTATCAGTTAGGGGCTGAGACCTAACTGCCAGCCCAGTGTCCTTGTCATGGCTGTATTAACAATGATTGGCAGCGGGAGTCCAGGCCAGAGCACAAGGCTACAGGCAAACAGGTGGGAAAATGCCTGGGAGCAGCAGCTGCAGCCCCTGCTGGTGCCTGCAGGCGGTTCCAGGCAGGCAGGGCTGGATGCACTCAAGGTCACCACAGCCAGCTCAGAACTGTGGCTCCACCCCCCCAGATCCTGAGTCGCTATGACATTGCCCTGGTCCAGGAGGTCAGAGACAGCCACCTGACAGCCGTGGGGAAGCTGCTGGATGAACTCAATCAGTGGGTGACAGCGAGGGGTCTTGGGGGTGGCAAGGACCTCGTCCTGGGCATGGCCTCCCTTACGCAGTTATGTGGGCAGAGCCCTGTCTTTAGCAGCCAGAGATTCCCTATATGGCCCCCTGACTGGAACCTTCTTTCATCAACCCAGGGATGCACCAGACACCTACCGCTATGTAGTCAGTGAGCCGCTGGGACGCAGCAGCTACAAGGAGCGCTACCTCTTCGTGTACAGGTGAAGCCCTGAGTCCACCCAGTCCATGACAGCAAGGACCAAAAGGTGTGAGACAGGCCCGTGACTGTACCTCAGCAGGCACTGACAGAAGGGTGGTTTAGAGCCCAGGAATCCCTCCCTCACAGGGGGTGGGGACCCCAGCAGGCTTGGGGAAGCAATTTGCCATAAGGCACAAGAACCCAAGGCTAGTGCAGAGTCCAGGTTAGACATCTCAGACCCTGTGGGGTAAGCACTGGCCAGCTGTTGGGTGCCTTTCACAGGCAGGCAGAACATGGTGGAGCTCCAGGCCCTCAGCTCCTCCTGCGGCCCAGGGCTCAGAAGGCAGGCCCAGCCTCAGGTGCCATGTAGAAGGGGGCAGCTCCCCAGCTCAAGGCCACTCCTCCCACCTGGTCTTCCTACAGGCCTGATCGGGTGTCTGTACTGGACAGCTACTATTACGATGATGGCTGCGAGCCCTGTGGGAATGACACCTTTAGCCGAGAGCCAGCCATTGTCAAGTTCTCCTCCCCATTCACAGGCGAGTGCTGCTACCTGGGTCCTCAGCCCTGCCCCAGCCAAGACAGCCCCAGCCCCTCCCCAGGATACCTGGAAAGCTTGTCACATGCTGCCCCCTAGCCCTAGTGCTCAGGTTTTATGTTCTGTAGGAAAATGTCCACTCCCTGGGACTGTCGTTCCTTCTTTATCCCGCCCCAACAGCATGAATGAGCCTGGCCTGTAGGAGTGTGGGGCCAATACACCCTCGGGGCAACTCACTCCAAAAGGGTTCTGCATGCTATGTGCTTAGTATAACCACTGTCTCCTCAGAGGTCAGGGAATTTGCCATTGTGCCCCTGCACGCAGCCCCCACAGATGCAGTGGCTGAGATTGATGCTCTCTATGACGTCTATCTGGATGTCAGGCAGAAGTGGGACATGAAGGTGAGGCTCTCCTGGGGGCAGTGGATTCAGGGGCCTTTATTTGTCCCTGGGCCAATTGGCGTGTGTTCTTGATAGGACATCATGTTGATGGGTGACTTCAATGCGGGGTGCAGCTATGTGAACCCCTCCCAGTGGCCATCCATCCGCCTGCGTATGCACTCTGCCTTCCAGTGGCTGATTCCTGACTCAGCTGATACCACGACTACTTCCACACACTGTGCCTATGACAGGTGAGCAGGGCAGAGCCTGTTCAGGGGCTTTTGGGCTTGGGTAGACATAAAAGGTGCCCCCATGAGCAACTTTATTTATTTATTTATTTTGAGACAGAGTCTTATTTTGTCACCCCTGGTACAGTGCCACAGCATCACAGCTTATAGCAACCTCAAACTCTTGGGCTCAAGCGATTCTCTCGCTTTAGCCTCCCGAGTAGCTGGGACCACAGGCACCCGTCACAATGCCTGGCTATTTTTTTTTTAAGAGACAGGGTCTTGCTCTAGCTCAGGCAATCTGCCTATCTTGGCCTCTTAAGAGTGCTGGGATTACGGGCATAAGCCACAGCGCCCAGCCCCCCATGAGCAACCTTGACTTACAGGTCAGCTTCAAAAATGGCCAAGATTGAGAATTAGTCAATCCACTTAGAAAATGCAGTAAAAAGGGCCACATTTCTTAGTTTTTTGGAAAAGCATGTTTACGGTTAAAAGGAGAGGCAGAAACCTGGGTTTTCAGGTGGTCTTTTTGTCTCTGAATAGCCTCAGGTGTACAGGCTAGGGGTGTGCAGTTCTGGGCACCACAGATCTGTGCTGGTTCAGCTGCTGCTCGCGGGGGAGGTGCCTTCACTCAGCTCAGCTTGTAGGAACAGGCTGGAGCTGGGGCACCACAGTGAGGACTGTGATGACCCCAGGGAGAGCTGGATGGGCCCAGAGCCAGGCCAGCTAGTGAAAGGGAAACCTCCCTCATCCCAACACTGTAGGATTGTGGTCTCAGGAACTCAGCTCCAAGGCGCCATTGTTCCGGACTCAGCTGCTCCCTTTGACTTCCAGGCTGCTTATGGCCTGAGTGACCAGCTGGTATGTGTCCTTCCCTCCCATACCTACTGCTTTTCCACACAAGATGGGCCTGGCCTTTCCCTGAAACCCTGATGGGCTTCAGGCAGCATAGTTTTAAGCTGTGACTAGAAAGAGTCCTACCAGCTGTTCCCAGGCAGGCCTGGAAGTGAGGCATGTGGGTCCAGGAGCCACATGACCTGGATTCCATCAGGGATTCTGTTGCCCTCAGGGAATCTGGACACTAATGCCTGGGTGTCCCTGCACCTGCTGTATGTTTCCCCCCAGGCCCAAGCCATCAGTGACCACTACCCAGTGGAGGTGACACTGAAGTGAGCCTGATGTAACCTCATAGCTCCTGGAGAAGGTTGGTGACACCAAGCATGGCACGTGCACTCACAAGTGATTGTACAAAAAGGAACCTGTGTACCACCACAGCAACCTGCCTTCTCAGAGTCTGGACAAAAAGTCTAACATGTAGATTAAGAAATACCCTTTAATTAAGGTAAATAAAGATCAAGGCTCTCATCTGTGGTATCTGTCCTTCCTCCTGCCTGGAAGACACTTCCCAGGCTGAGGCCCACAGCTCTGCCATACTCAGGACCAGCCCCCTTGTCCATCAGCGTTTCTCTAGGGCCTTGACGAGAAGGTCATTCAGGCGGCCTACCATTGGTCTGGGGTCATCCACAAGCCCAGCTGTTATCATGGCATTCTCATATATCTGAAAGGCAGGGGTAGAAACCATGTTAGGAAGGCAGGGGACTCAAAATGCAAGGAAAGATGGGAGGAGAGCTTTTCCTTTTTAAAATAGTTTAAAGGAAATGGCACTGTTCCACCTCAAAGGTAGACGCAGGCTCCCAGAACTGGCAGTACGGCCTGGGTCCGTCTGATGGTGGCCCATCTCTAGAGTCTCCCAGGTTCTCATGAGCCTGGAGCTGGCTCCTCTTACCTGATCCACAAGCAGCTGGGCCAGGTCAGGCTCACTCTCCCTTAGCTGGCTGAGCTTCTTGATCAGAGTGTGCCTGCAACACAGAAGCCACCAGAGAAGCTGGCATAAGACTGAGTACCACCCACCCAGCACAGGGGCCTCTTCCCAGTGTCCCACTTACCTTTCTGAAATGTTGGGTGTATCAGAACATTTTAAAAAGTGCAATAAGACTATTGAGTATAGAAAAGTAAGATATAAATGAGCATGCACATTTAATTTTATTATATGCCCAGAAAGCCAGAGAAAATCAGTCAAAAGTTTCATTTGAAAATGCACTGAGGTAGCCGAACACTAAAATTAAGATACACTAAAACATCATAAAGGGCCAAAGGAGAAGAGTTAACTGCATGAAGACATGCACTGGTTTAGATAAGTAGACTATGAATAACAATGGTGAAACTTTCCCTGAATTAGTCCATAAATCTAATAATTCCTATATGTTAATAGATAATACTAAAAAATTTCTTTTGTATCTAAACAATCTAAAATTTATATAGAGGCTTGGCACCAGCACAGTGGTTATAGCACTGGCCACATACACTGAGGCTGGTAGGTTCGAACTTGGCTCGGGCCTGCTAAAACAACAATAACAACTGCAACAAAAAAATAGCTGGGCTTTGTGGCAGGCGCCTGTAGTCCCAGCTACTCAGGAGGCTGAGGCAAGAGCATCGCTGAAGCCTAAGAGTTTGAGGTTGCTGTGAGCTGTGATGCCACAGCACTCTACCGAGGGTGACATAGTGAGTCTGTCTCAAAAAAAAAAAAAAATGAATAAATGAAAATAAAATAAAATTTATACAGAAAAGAATGCCAAAGAAAAGAAAGGAGAGAAAATCCCAGATGTTGAAACATGTTATATAATTTAGTTCTGAAAGTGAGAAGGTGAACAGCTCAGTGTCACAAAGTGAAAAATATGGAAATAGATATAAATACATATAGAAATTTAGTATCTGATAAAGATGGGCATTTCACTTAGAGTGAGAAGACAGATTATTCAGTTACAATGTCACGATAACCACTAAGTCATCTAGAAAACAAATAAGTTTGATTCCTACCTCATTACTTGTACCAAAAAAAAAAAAAAAAAACTCCAGAGGGATCAAATTTAAATGTAAAATTAATAGCTTACTATAAAGAAACAGGGAAGAAATGTTTCATATAAGAAGGGGAAAGCGATTCCAAGCAAAGTACAAACCAAGAAGCCAAAAGGAACAGAATGATACATTTTGACCTCATAATTTACTGCATAGGAAAAACATACCAGCTAGTCTTTAACCTTACTCATAAGAAAAATAAATCAGGCTCGGTACCTGTAGCACAGTGGTTACGGTGCCAGCCACATACACTGAGGCTGGCGAGTTCGAACCCAGCTGGGGCCAACTGTAACAAAAAAATAGCCGGACGGGTGGCGCCTGTGGCTCAGTGAGTAGGGCAATGGCCCTATATACTGAGGGTGGCAGGTTCAAATTCGACCCTGGCTAAACTGCAACGAAAAAACAGGCAGGCGTTGTGGCAGGCACCTGTAGTCCCAGCTACTCGGGAGGCTGCGGCAAGAGAATTGCCCAAGCCGAGGAGTTGGAGGTTGCTGTGAGTTGTGTGACGCCACAGCACTCTACCCAGGGTGATAAAGTGAAACTCGTCTCTACAAAAAAAAAAAAAATAGCCAGATGTTGTGGTAGGCACCTCTAGTCCCAGCTACTGGGAGGCTGAGGCAAGAGAATCACTTAAGCCCAGGAGTTTGAGATTACTGTAAGCTATGATGCCACAGCACTCTACTATCTTAGAATAGTAGATAATTTTTCACTCATAACAATGGTAAAAATTGGCCAGGCACGGTGGCTCCCACCTGTAATACTAGCACTCTGGGAGGCTGAGGCAGGAAGATTCCCTGAGCTTAGGAGTTCAAGACCAGCCTGGGCAAAAGCAAGACCTCGTCTCTAGTAAAAATAGAAAAATGAGCCGGCTACTGTGGTGGGCACCTATAGTTCAGGCCACTGGGGAGGCTGAGGCAGGAAGATCACTTGAGCCCAGGAGTCTGAGGTTGCTGTGAGCTAGGATGCCACAACACTCTAGCCTAGGTAACAAAGTGAGATTCTGCCTCAAAGAAAAACAAAACAAAACTTCACATGGGTATAGTTTAAACTTGAACTACACAAGTATTCTCTTCATAAATAGTCATCCAGTTGTGCAGAAGCTTCACGCACATTTCTTACATGTTACATTTTGTGATAAAGGGGCCCACATTCTCATATGATTCTGAAGAATGCCCTGGCAGGTAGGCAGGGACCAGAAGCACTAGAGCCCCAGCCTCACCTGGGGTTGATCTCCAGAGTGGGCTGTAGGAGCTGAGCTCGCTCCTCCTGGGTCCTGGCCAGCTGCTGCATACGCAGGAAGTGCCGGGCAGCCCCCATCTCCAACACCGTGACCATGGCAGGGTGGGTGTCTAGTCGCAGAGTCACCTGCAAGCAAAGTTCGGGGGCTGGAGATGAAGGCACCCCAGTGGTAAGGGGGCACTGGTAGAAAGGGGGAATGTAAGGATGGGAAAGATTCCCAAAGTAAGGGGACTAGGACTGGCAGGGCTTAGCCTAGGGAAGCTGCCCCAGACCCCATGGCAGAAGGAGGCAGGTCTCAGGGCAGGCCCTCAGACCTGGGACCTCACAGCGTCACCAGTGGTCCACTGGTAGGAGGAGCCCTGAGCTGCTAACTCCACACGAAGCTGCTGCAGAACCTGTGGGTGGCTCCTTCCTCATCCCAAAGCCACCAGTTGCCTTCTCAGCACCAAATGCTTTGCCTGCCATTTTCACCATGGTCCTCCAGTTTCCCTGCCAAGTCTACACATGTCTCCTAGGTTCCCCAGCACTGGTCATAGGCCCAGCCTTGGGCCAGGTCCTTCTCTGAGGTCTCTTATTTTCCCTCAACCTGTCCCTTAGGACAGCCTGAATGCTCTTCCAGAAGCCTCATTCCTGCACCCTCCTCCAATGTTTTTAGCAAATCTACCTTGGCCCACAGAGCATTCCCAGCCAGCTGCCCCTACACCGACCTGTGGGACCTGGGCCTCCTGACTCTAGGAGCCTGGCTCAAATCCAGCCTCCCAGAAGTCTACCCGTCTGGTCTCAGGTAGGCTGGGGACAACAGTCTGACCTGCTTCAAAGGTGACCTGAGGCTCAGTGAGTGAGCACTGGTAAGGTAAAGCTACAGAACTGTGACGCTGGGAGGTCCCATCTGCACATCCTGTCTCCTGAAGCTGGCTGCACAGGATTCCTGCTCTCACCCAGTGCTCCCTTGTCTCCCAAGTCCCTGCCACCTCAGGGACCCACCCACATCCATCCTCCTCTCTTTTCAGTTTACTTGACACTCTGCCTCTCCCTTGGGGCCACTTCTACATGTGTGCCTGAGCTAGTAGCCCCACATGGGACACCTGTTTCTTCTAACTGAGCTAGATTGGCATGGTCTTAGCCCTCCAGAACCCCCCACCAACATCCCAGGTGAGAACGTGAACTCCTGAGTGCTGGGGTGGAATGTCCCTTCTTCAGAAGGACCACGTCCTCAGCCACCACAGCTCCCACAGGGCCTGGACCAGAATGGCCCCAGGGTGGCCCGCTAGGTACCTTCTCTGTTCCTACCCGCCTACCTGGCCTGCAGCTGCTCTCCTTCCAACTTCTCAGCTTCCACATGCTCCATATCAAAGGAAACAGGGAGGCCCTGCCTCAGCAGCACCCCTGGGTAGCACATGATGTTTGTGTAGGGCCAGGGACCCCTGGGGTCTCCACCTTATATCACAAGTATATACCACTACAGGGTGGGCACCCACCAGGCCAGGAACTAGAAGATGGCAACCCACAGCCAGCTAGCAGCCCTCTCCCGGAAGGCCTCACCTTCACGTTTGTGACACGTGACCCCAGCGCATTTCTCATCCAGGCCATCAGCTCCTCCGTCTCCTTCTCTGACAGGCAGTCACTGGCTGCAGAAGAGCAGGCAGGGGTGAGCTCAGGGCCCTCCCCACCGTCCCTGTTCCTCAGGCTCCCTCAGGGTCCCACGTGGTGTGTTCTGCCAGCTCTTCCACCTCCTCCCCACCTGCCATGACAGACACAGACACTACCTTCATAAAACCTCAGGAAGGACAAGTCTGGCTGCGTCAGGCCCATATAATTTTGTTAGGGCTTAAAAAAACAATTCTGAGTCCCTCAGGAAGCTTAGTCAACCCCACAAGATGCCACATTGGAGATGTGGAGGTTATTTCCCATTAATATGGAAACAGGGAGATATTTTCCATTTATCACGGAGATGACAGGAGAGGCTGTGTGGGAAATAAACGTCAGGCCCCCCAGCCTGCCCTGGCTGCACCTGTACTCCCAGGCCCCTCCTTCCCTGGCCCTGTGCTAGACACCAGGAAGGAAGCTGGGGCGACCAACCTGGGGACCCATCCTCAAACTTCTCCTCCTTGTAGTGGTCCACAACAATGTCTGTCTCCACAGAGATCAGTTTCTTCTTGTCAAATTCACGGAGGTGCAGCAAGGTCAGCTCATCAAACTGCTCATAGCAAAAGAGAACCTGTGGACATCCAGGGACATCTGTCAGGCCTGGAGAGGTCTCTGCCCTCAGGAGAAGACGGGATGTGTGCGGTGCAGGGACTGGAGGACGCCACAGGAATCACTGGGATTCCTGGGCCTCAGCTGTACAGTGAGTTCCCCAGATGGGTCCAAAGGAGGCTCTGGCTGCCTCAGCAGTACAAATGTTACACTTGTAGAGAAATCCAATCCACAAGTGACTTAGTGAGAAATATCACCAGATGGCGGACAGTCTAGGCCTGTGTACCTGTAGACCCTGACCCACTGCGTGGCCCTCCTGGGTCTTGGGCATGTGAAGCCATTTCCCACCAGGCACAGAGCTGAGTAGCTAAAGACCCACCCCAGAGAGCTCAGAGCCTGCCTTGTCTTCTAACCTGGCCCCATGGGAATGACAAGCACAGAGAGCCCAGCCTGGGCAGCCAGCTGCCTGACCCCTGGGGAAGCCCATCCCACTCCACCCCATCCGTCATTCACCTACCTCCATGTCCTTCTGCTTCATGGCCTCGAAGTAGGGTGAGTGCTCAGCCAGGTGCCGGTTGGGGGCACACAGGTAGTAGATGTTGCGGGTGCCAGCCCGCATGCGGCTAGCATAGTCCATGAGACTGGTCAGCTGCCCAGCAGGCAGTGCTGAGGACTCGTAGCGCAGCAGCTTTGCTATGTCCTCCTGGCAATGGACAAGGGCAGGTCACTGCTTACTCTAAGTCTCCCACTTTCCACACCTCCCAACCCGCTAGGTACAGGCCATCTGAAGCTGACAGCTTCCTACCTCTCCGGCCTGGCTCAGGGCTCTGGGGATAGCTATGGTGGGTTCTTCCTTGCTGGTATCTGAAACAGGCCTTGCCCTGCCCACAGGCCCCAACTCGGAAGCTATGGGAGCTCAGGAAGCGCCTCCTACCTTGGTGGCCCAGGGGCTCCCTCAGGGAGCTATGCATACCATGTCCCCCAAGTGGCCAAACCCCACCCCGACAGACCCTGGACCCAGCACCTTCCCTCCATCCTCAGGAACAGAACCCCACCCTAGCAGGCACACAGACACCCACATGTGAAGTCCACGTTTCCCAGCCTTCCTCCCAGCCAGGTATGGTGGCTGACTAGCTGTGGCTGGTGGGGTGGGAGGTGGTCTTGGAGAACAGTCTTTAGAGGAGGACAAGCCCCTGTCTGCTGCACACAGATATGACCCCTGGAGCCTGTCTGGGTTTAGATGGGAGGTGCGTGGAAGGATGCAGGGGCAGCAGCAAGCTGGGGTCTGGACACTGCCTCACCTAAGCCACTGTCAGTCACAGGCACAGAGGAGGGCCAGGGAGTGCAGGGACACAGGAAAAGGGCATGGAGAACACCCAGGGGTAGGAGAATGATGTGACTGGGATTCTAGCTGGACAGAAGCAAGCAGAGGGAGGGAAAAACAGGGACCTGACGGCCAACCCACCAAGGCCCAGTCTATGTTCACACCCTAAGATGTGCGTTAACATATGTAGGCCCTGATCTTCATTAATAAACACACATACGTGACACAAGTGGGTATCTACACATCTACACAGCACTCAGGAAAGTCTCTGGCATGTACTGAGCACCACTCAGGTGCAACTAAAAGCACCTGCCCACCAAACAGTAAATTGTATAGTATGTGACCTATAAATTAAAAATGGCCAAAAAGTGTTTATAAAATGAAGGTATCATTTTTCAATAATCAGTTGTTTGGTTTAACTCAACTACTGGCCCCAGTGGTATAGTCTTATGGGATGTCTGTCTGGTGTATCAAAAGCCTCCCCTTGGGAGGGGAGAGGATAGGTGGAGGGAGGGTGATTGGTGGGATCACACCTACGGTGCATCTTACAAGGGTACATGTAAAACTTACTAAATGTAGAATATAAATGTTCAAACACAGTATTAAGAAAATGCCAGGAAGGCTATGTTAACCAGTGTAATGAAAATGTGTCAAATGGTCTATAAAACCAGTGTATGGTGCCCCATGATCGCATTAGTGTACACGGCTATGATTTAATAGTAAAAAAATAAAATAATAATTAAAATAAAAAGAGCCTTGTTAAACATGACTGTATCTTCCCCACCCAGGGAGTCAGATGCCTTGGCCTGCCTAAACTGAAACTAAAATAGGAACAAATGATGTGACTGGGATTCCAGGTGGCCAGAAGCAAGCTGAGAGAGGGAAAACAGGGACCCAGGGAGAGTTTAAACAGTCTGTACCGGAAAACACTGAGGTGTGCTGATAACCAGGAAGCAGGACGGGGGCCCAACAGAAGAGCCAGCCCTGAAGCCTTCCTGAGCACCCCATTCCCACACTCCTTCTCCTCCACAGGACCACACAGGTGTGGCTGCCCTCTGTCCCCACCAGAGACAGTGCACACCAGGGCCACATGGGGCTGCTTGTGGGGAGGCTCCTTCTATGGGTGAAATGTTCTGGGATAGATAGATGACAGGGAGGTAACGACACTGCAAGTGTACTGCCACTAAACTACAATTTAAGGGAGTAAATTTTTTTATTTTTTTGAGATAGAGTCTTGCTTTGTCATCCAGGCTGGAGCAACTTCACTCCTGGGCTCAAACGATCCTCCTGCCTCAGCCTCCCAAATAGCTGAGACTATAAGTGCTCATGAACACAAATGGCTAATTTTTCTGTTTTTAGTAGAGATGGGGTCTCTCTTTTGCTCAAGCTGTTCTGAACTCCTGACCTCAAGTGATCCTCCCACCCTAGCCTCCTAAACTGTTGTGATTAAAGGTGTAAGCCCCCATGCCTGCCCCTAAAACAATAAATTTTATAAATCTCAAGGTCTGTGACCTGTAAATAAAAAACGGCCAAAAAATGTTTATGGAATGGACTTGGTGACTGTAGCTCAGTGGCTAGGGCGCCAGCCACATACACTGGAGCTGGCGGGTTCAAATCTAGTCCAGGCCTGCCAAACAACAATGACAACTCCAACCAAAAAATAGCCGGGTGTTATGGCAGGCACCTATAGTCCCAGCTACTTGGGAGGCTGAGGCAAGAGAATCGCTTAAGCCCAGGCGATTGAGATTGCTTAAGTTTGAGATTGCTGTGAGCAGTGATGCCACAGCACTCTACCCAGGGCGACATAGAATCTGTCTCTAAAAAAAAAAAAAAGTTTATGGAATGAATGTATCATTATTCAGGAATCAGTTCACTAGCCCCAATCAGAACCACTAGCCCCAATGTTTCCCTGGTATATCACATACCTCCCCTTATTAAACACATCAGTATCTTGCCTTCCCTACCTCAGGAGTCAGACACCTTGGCGTGGCCTATCTCTCTGTGGCTCCCACTAAGGCCCCCAACATCCTCAATGAGGAGGAAACAGTGCGCACACCCCTTCCTGCTTCCTCCCAGGACTGGGGTGTCAGGGGGAGGTGCCTCTGGTGAAGAGCATAGAACCTTGAGAACAAGGATCAGGACACACTTGCATCCCAGAAGAGGCCCAAACTTCTCTTTCCAAGCCTTACTATTGCCACGTCCAGGGACACCTCTGCCAGCGTCCTTTGCAGCCCCAAAGCCAAAGATCAGAAGAAAGGCCTAGAAACTCAGCCCCTACCTTGACCTCCTGCTCCGCGGTGGTCACGATGCCCTCCCTCATGAACAAGCCATAATCTTCAAAAAACTTTGCATATTTCTCAGCATCTTTTTTACTCTGGTCAACGAAGAATTTTATTAGCCTCTTCTGTAAAACATCCCGGAGTTTCCTACAGAATAAAAATTCATTTAACACAAACAAGCCACTAAATATAAATGACCAGAAAGATACGAATCAATATCCATCCCCACTAATAAAGAAATGACAACACAACGTACCATTTTTGGCCAAACTGAAAAAAAGAAACAAAGGGAAACCCTTGGCAATCTCCGAGCAGGAGGCAGCACATGGGGTGCACGCAGGCATGTGAACTGACACACCTTGACCATAGTCTTGCAACAAACACCCCAGCATAGACCGATTTCCACCCTGTGACCCATTTGTTCCAACTGCAGGAATTACACGTTAGGAAATAATTACAAGCACAAGCTCTTCTTTTTTTTTGAGACTGAATCTCACTTTGTTGTCCTCGGTAGAGTACCATGACATCATAGCTCACAGCAACCTCAAACTCTTGGGTTCAAGTGATCCTCTTGCCTCAGCCTCTCGAGTAGCTGAGATCACAGGCGCCTGCCACAATGCCCGGCTATTTTTAGAGATGAGGTCTCGCTCTGGCTCAGGCTGGTCTCAAACCTACCTTGGCCTCCCAGAGTGCTGGGATTACAGGCGTGAGCTACTGCGCCCAGCCTATGAGCAGAATCCCAAAATGGATCAGGTTCAGCGTACACAGGGGCTATGTGTACACAAATAATATAGTCTATGTGTTTATAACCATTCTTCATAAGTAGGATCAATACTATATGTATCACATATATGAAGCATTATATAATGGACTAAGATTATGAGCATCTTTATTAGTGCAACTGGGACACTTTTATTTCCTTCTTATTTTGCCTTTAAGAAGATAAAATTGCAATCTATTTCTTTTCTTTTTTTTTTTTTTTTTTTTTGTAGAGACAGAGCCTCACGGTACCACCCTCGGGTAGAGTGCCGTGGCGTCACACGGCTCACAGCAACCTCTAACTCTTGGGCTTACGCGATTCTCCTGCCTCAGCCTCCCGAGCAGCTGGGACTACAGGCGCGCGCCACAACACCCGGCTATTTTTCTGTTGCAGTTTGGCCGGGGCTGGGTTCGAACCCACCACCCTCGGCATATGGGGCCGGCGCCCTACTCACTGAGCCACAGGCGCCGCCCTTTTTTTTTTTTTTGAGACAGTTGCAAGCTGTCACCCTGGTTACAGTGTTGTGGCGTCACAGCTCACAGCAACCTCAAACTCTTGGGCTCAAGCGATTCTCTTCCCTCAGCCTCCCAAGTAGCTGGGACTACAGGTGCCCACCATAATGCCCAGCTATTTTTTTTGGACGTAGTTGTCATTGTTGTTTGGCAGGCCCGGGCTGGATTTGAACCTGCCAGCTCCAGTGTATGTGGCTGGCGCCCTAGCTGCTGAGCCACAGGTGCTGAGCATGCAATTATTTCCATACAATGTATTTGTTAACAAGCCAGGGTAGGAGAACAATAACGACTAACATTCATTTAAGCTTTTTCTCTCCTACTCCCTGTCCTGACTGCCTCAGTTCTTCAGCCACAGGAGCCCAGGATGAGGTACAGAGCCTGGGAAGGCAGACATGTCGATGAAGGGCCATGTCAGAGTTTGAGGATCCAGAGGTAAGCATCCACGTTGGGGGTACAGACAGCCACAGTGGAGAGTCGTAGCATAGATGGATGACAGGGGCACCCAAAGGAGAGGGCAGTGGCAATGGCAGATTGGTTACATAAAAGGGGATCATTCTAATGGGTAACTATATTAACAATAATGAGGCCAGGTGGGGTGACTCACATCTGTAATCCTAGCACTCTAATGGGCCAAGGCGGGTGGATTACTTGAGCTCAGCAGTTTAAGACTGGTCTGAGCAACAGCGAGACCCTCTCTCTATTAAAAATAGAAAAAAACTAGCTGGGCATGGTGGTGGGCACCTATAGTCCCAGCTACTCAGGAGACTGGGGCAAGAGGATCACTTGGGCCCAAGAGTTTCAGGTTGCTGTGAGCTATAATGATGCCACGGCACTCTACCCAGGGCAATAGAGTGAGACTGTATCTCTAAAGAAAAAAAAAATAATAATAACAATGAGTGGCAAATTTCTCCAGATTAGTACTAGACGTACTGATGCATGCACAGCAGGTACAAAAATGAACCTGGATGCAGACATGCATCTACTACACAGGCACACACTCTCCTAAGCTCTGTCTCCTAAGAAGCTCTGGGAGTAGTGACACCAACAGTAACCAAGATTCCTAGTACCCAGATCTTGGCTTCTAAGTTCTGTGCCCATTAAAGGAGCCAGGGCTCCTAGGAGAAATAAGTAAATAGGGCTAAAAAAAATGCAGCAAAATACAAGATGAGTCTGGACCTTCTTGTGCCAGAGGACACCTTCAATGAGGATGGGAACTGTCCAGAGAGACAGGAGTTCACTGGAATTGGCCAAATCATGGACAATTTGAGCATCAAAATAAATAATGATAGTAATAGATTATAACCCTTTGAATAAAACCAGGAAATCAGTACATACAAATAAATTATAACATTTAAATATTATAATAAATGAATAAACTAAAAGTTTGATGAAGAATGTGAAATTTACATAGCTTTAAAATCCCAGCCCATCTGATATTCATAAATTGCAAAGGGGAGAAGAGTAACACGCAGAGGCCCTTTAATCAAGCATCAGAATGTACATCACCAACGATGGTACCCCGCTGCCAGGATGCCACCAACCCACCCTCTTCCTGCCCAGGAGACACATCCTGAATTGAACCACAGAGAAGGACCACACAAAGCCCCTGAGGGTCATCTTATAAAACCACTGTCTGATTAGCTGGCTGTAGTAGGCACCTGTGGTCTCAGCTATTCCAGAGGCTCAGGCAAGAGGACCACTTGAGCCCAAGAGTTCAAGGCTACTGTGAAGTATGACAACACCACAGCACTCTAGTCTAGGTGACAGAGTAACACCCTATCTCCAAAAAACAAACAAACAAACAAAAACTGCCTGTTATATGCAAAGCATCATGGCTATGAAGTCAAGAAAGCCCATGGCACCTCCACGCCTGAAGGGGCTGAAAAGTCATGACAACTAAAAGCCCATAGGACTCTGGCACCATTGGAGCAGCAAGGGAATTGATGGGGCCTGAGGAGTGGAAGGTGGAACAACAGTAATGCCCTCATTTTGATGGGTGTGCTGGAGCCGTGTAGAAGGATGGCTGTGTTGGAAATAAACCCAAAGATATTTGGGGAAGAAGAGACAGTAGAAAGACAGCTTTTCTCTGAGGGTTCAAGGAAAAAAATGTTCTTTGTACTGTTCTCCCAAATTTTCTTTCAGTTTGTGATACTTTCATTTTTTTCAAAAATTGTAATTAAGTCTGACTCTTTCTGATCAAGATGAGTTCTCAAGGGGGTGCCCGTAGCTCAGTAGCTAGGGCACTAGCCACATGCTCTGGGGCTGGTGGGTTCAAACCCAGTCCAGGCTTTCTAAACGAAAGAAAAAAATAGCTGGGCATTGTGGTGGGCGCCTATAGTCCCAGCTACTGGGGAGGTTGAGGCAGGAGAATGACTTGAGCCCAAGAGTTCAAGGCTGTTGTGAGCTATGATGCCAAGGCACTCTACCAAGGGTGACAAAGTGAGACTCTGTCTCAATAAAAAAAAAAAGGGTTCTCAAGGTGACAGTGTGACCTTTGACACCACAAGCTGCAATGAGCTGGTGGAACACCAGACAGCAGGTCCACTCCTGATAAGCATGACCCCTGTGACTCAGTTTCCTCAACTACAACACGAGGATCTAATGGTTTCCCCTCACAGGACAAAACAGGCTGTGCTCAGCATAGTTCCGGAGAGAAAATAAATATTCAATAGCAGCTACTGTGCATTTAGGATGAGGACCAACAGTGCAGCCCACCCATCAGCTCCACAACTCTGAAAGCTACATCTCCACAAGAGCCCAGCCCCTGCCGCCTCCATTTCACTCAAGAGCTTCCTTGACCATGGTCAGACGTACCCTTGATCCCATGGTTGTCCTTTGCCTCACCCAGCTCAGAGACATCATGGCTGGACCTCCCTAGCATAACCACTCCAGGATGGGTGGCACAAACTCCCGTCAGCATCAGCACTAACGTTCTGCAGTGAGCTAGTCCCCACATCCTTTCCATTAAAGTGAAGTGAAACACAGGAAAGCCCAAGCCCCCACAGACACCGCCAAAGCACAGCAGGATGAATAAACACAGAGCTTTTCTCCAACGATAATGGAGAAATCACTGCCATGGGCAGCATGTCCTGTCCACTGCCCTGTCATACTGTTGGCAAGAAGCACAGGGCAACCCCTATCAGGCTGCCATGGCTGGTAACATGGACCAAGCTCTTTTTTTCATTGATTTTATAATACCTCTGTAATTAGAGGAAAAATAACTTTAAAATATTTATTCAGGGTGGCGCCTGTGGCTCAGTGAGCAGGGCGCCAGCCCCATATACCGAGGGTGGCAGGTTCAAACCCGGCCCTGGCCAAACTGCAACAACAAAATAGCCAGGTGTTGTGGCTGGCACCTGTAATCCCAGCTACTCGGGAGGCTGAGGCAAGAGAATCGCCTAAGCCCACTACCAAGGGCGATAAAGGGGACTCTGCGTCAAAAAAAAAAAATTAAATATTTAATTCTCCTCACCAAGTAACCCCACGCCTAGTAATCTATCATAAGGAAATACCTGGAGCTGCAGGTAAAGATTTAAGAACAAAAACAGGGGGTGGCGCCTGTAGCTCAAGCAGCTAGGGCGCAAGCCACATACATCAGAGCTGGTGGGTTCGAATACTTCCTGGGCCTGTCAAACAATGACAACTACAACCAAAAAACAGCTGGGCGTTGTGGCAGGTGCCTGTAGCCCCAGCTACTTGGGTGGCTGAGGCAAGAGAATCACTTAAGCCCAGGAGCTGAAGGTTGCTGTGAGATGTGACACCACAGCACTCTACCAAGGGTGACAGCTTGAGGCTCTGACTCAAAAAAAAAATAAATAAATAAATAATAATAATAAAATAAATAATTTTTTAAAAAGAACAAAAACAGGCCAGGCAAGGTGGCTACACCTCTATTCCTACCACTTTAGAAGGTCAATATGGAAAGATCACTTGAGGCCAGGAGTCTAAGACCAATCTGAGAAAGAAAAAAAACAAGTGAGCTGTAGATGGTGTTATGTACCTGTAGTCCCAGCTACTCAGGAGGCTGAGGCAAGAGGGTCGCTTGAGTCTAAGAGTTTGAGGTTGCTGTGAGCTATGATGTCACAGCACTCCATCAAAGTGACAGAGTGAGACTCTGTCTAAAAAAAAAAGAAAAGAAAAAAGGCTCAGTGCCCATACCTCAGTGTAGGGCACTAGGCACATACATCGAGGCTGGCAGGTTCGAATCCAGCCTGGGCCTGCTAAACAACTATGACAACTGCAACAAAAAATAGCCCCACATTGTGACAGGTGCCTGTAGTCCCAGCTACTTGGGAGGCTGAGGCAAGAGAATCACTTAAGCCCAAGAATTTGAGATTGCTGTGAGCTATAATGCCACAGTAATCTACCGAGGGCAACGTAGTAAGACTCTGTCTCAAAAAAAAAAAAAAAAAAAATTGACAGTAGAAAGTGCTCCAAATAAGATAACAGGTAGAAAAAAAGGAAAGAAAATAGTATAAATAATATGAATTCAATTATAGTAAAAAATACAAACAAAAAGTCTACATGGCTCTCTGTCTGAGGGTGGGACAGGAAGAGGCTATTAGGGGCCTTGACCCATGTGCTCCATGCTTGGCCCCAAGCAGGCAGCCGCCTTGCGCTCCTCTTCCCCAGACCAGCTGCTGTCCAAAGTCCGTGAGATGAGAGACAGATAGTGGTTCTCTCAGCACTAGTGCCGCTTAACATGGGCATCTCATCACTTGCACATCGTCACTCAAACCCTCACCAACAAATGGGTCTCGTGCATTACCTCAGAAGCAGTGCCCTTCCCAGAGACAGACAAGAAAATGGCTGTCGAGCTTATCGTGAGCTCATGTGTGAGGCTTCAGGGAGGGACATTAATACTGCATATACTACTTTATGGGCAATTCAGATTTCCAAAGGTTACATTTCCAATTTAATTCTCATTCAACTTGCTAACTCTAATACTACCCTTACCTGGCTATCAATCTCCGATATCCTGAAATGTGGTTAAGTCTAGGTTAGACTACAGGTGACCTGTACATCCTCAAGTAAGCAAGTATTACTTGCAACACACAAAAAATCAGCCCGCAAGTTCTGAATAAAAATTATTTGCTGAGCCTGGAGCCTGAGCCAGCACACTGAGGCCTTCTCCCCACACAAGCCCAGCCTAATGCAGGATTGCAGCCAGAGCCCCATTCATCCTGGTGGAGGTGGGCAGAGGCTGGTCTAGTCTGACCCTGGAGTCCTCCCATCTAGACTCCTGCCTTGGTGTTGACCAGCCATTCCCAAATTCTTCTGGAGCACAGATAGTTGCTCCAGGGCACACCCCAGAGGCCAGCCCAGGGGAACCTGGAAGGCTCCTGAGGGCCCCCTCCCCCAGGCTGAGCTTTCCAGCCCTGTACTCTGCTCTCATTCATAGAAGCCCTACCCTGGGCTCTCTGGTAGCAAACGAGCCAGGGAGGAAATGGTGGGACCTGAATTCCCTCCACTCCCCATAGCTTACCTGATGAGAGCACTCTCCTGCAAGAGCTCCCGGCTGAGGTTCAGGGGAATATCCTCGCTGTCCACCACACCTGAGAGACAGAGCAAGTCAGGGGTTCCTCCGTGCCATGGCCCTCCCCCACCATCAAGTCCTCCAGGACAACCAGTCCATCATCCCTGCAGCCTGGCTTCACGTCGACCACATGGCGTCAGAGGGCAGCAGGAAGGACATGGCAGGGGAGACCTCCAGAGCTTTGTGCAAAACTTGGTAAGGTGACCAGTGGGCAGGAAGGCTGGGTCAGTCTTAGGCAGGGGACAGCACCTACAACCTCGGGATTCACCTGACACTTGGAAAACAATGTCCTGAACTTTATGTTAAAAAACATAACTATGAGCGCACCCATATCTCAGTGGGTAGGGCTGCCGGCCACATATACCAAGGATAGCGGGTTCAAACCCAGCCCGGGCCAGCTAAACAACAACAACAACTGTGACCAAAAAATAGCTAGGCGTTGTGGTGGGTGCTTGTAGTCCCAGCTACTTGGGAGACTGAAGCAAGAGAATCACTTAAGCCCGAGAGTTGGAGGTTGCTGTGAGCTGAGACGCCACTGCACTCTACCAAAGGAGGGGAAAAAAAAAAAACTATGTCATGGATAGTTTGCACCTTAGTGTGCTAATAGGGTACAAAAAGTTTTGTTTGGTTTTTTGGGTTTTTTTGAGACTGAGTCTCACTTTGTCATCCTCCATAGAGTGCTGTGACGGTCACAGCTCACAGTAACCTCAAACTCTTGGGCTTAAGTGATTCTCTTGCCTCAGCCTCCCAAGTAGCTGGGACTACAGGAGCCTGCCACAACACCCAACTATTTTTAGAGAAGAGGTCTCGCTCTGGCTCAGACCGGTCTCAAATCCATGAACTCAGGCAATCCACACACCTCAGACTCCTAAGTGCTAGGATTACAGGTGTGAGCCACGAAGCCTGGCCCAAAATACAGAAAGCTATTTTTTGGTTTTTGTTTTTGAGACAGTCTTGGCTCACAGCAATCTCAAACTTTTGGTCTCAAGAGATCTTCTTGCCTCAGCCTCCCAAGTAGCTGGGACTACAGGTGCCTACCACAACACCCTGCTAGTTCTTCTATGCTTTGTAGAGATAGGGGTCTTGCTCTTGCGCAGGTTAGTCTTGAAATCCTGAGCTCAAGCAATCCACCTGTCTCAGCCTCATAGAGTGCTAGGACTATAGGCGTGAGTCACCACACCTGGCCTGATACAAAAGTTTAAAAGCTGCTTTTCTTCTTTTTTTTTTTTTTAATTAAGACAGGGTCTCACTATGTCACCCTTGGTAGATGCCGTGACATCACAGCTTACAGCAACCTCAAACTCTTGGGCTTAAGTGATTCTCTTGCCTCAGCCTCCCAAATAGCTGGGACTACAGGAGCCTGCCACAATGTGGGGCTATTTTTTGTTGTAGTTGTCATTTTTCTTTTAGCAGACCCGGGCCGGGGTTGAACCTACCAACCCCAATTTATGTGGTTGGCGCCTTAACCACTGAAGAATGGGCGCAAACCTTTTTGTTTGTTTGTTTGTTTAAGACAAAGTCTCACTCTGTTGTCCAGGCTAGAGTGCCATAGCATCAGCTTAGCTCATAGCAACTTCAAACTCCTGAGTTCAAGTGATCCTGCTGCCTCTCCAGTAGCTGGGACTATGGGCGCCCATCACAATATCAGACTAAGTTTTCTATTTTTAGTAAAAACCAGGTCTCAAACTCCTGGGCTCAAATGATCCTCCTGCCTTGGCCTTCCAGAGTGCTAGGATTATAAGCATAAGCCACCACACCTGGCCTGAATTCTTTATTAAACTATAATCTCATGCGACACTACTCTTGCACAAATCTCAAACTCAGGTAATATTTCTAAATACTGAAAGACCTCAAATTAACAACTCCCTGTTTCTCCCAAATCAAGCTAGAGGCTGGATGCTTCCCAGGAGGCCCAAGCTGCTCCCCACAAGCTTGTCGGTAACCTGTTGTAGTGGGGCCAGCTCTGTGGCCACTCACCCTGACCACAGTCACTAAAGATGAGCTCTGAGCACAAGATCGGCATGTACAGAGCAAAGGCAGTCACCAGCACTGGGCACATGGGAAGTCACCCACGGACCCAGGGCTCCACCCACATAAGCACGGGTTCTGGGCCGCCATACCTCGGAGGAAGCGTAGCCACTTGGGCAGGATGTCTGTGGCCTTGGTCTGGATGAGGACTTTGCGGCTGTACAATGCGACACTGGAGCCCAGTTCCCGGCTCACATCGAACATGGACGGTTTCTAGGGATGAGGAAAAGGACAGCGTCAAGCAGCAATGGCAGAGCCCACTGCAGCTGCCAGGAGGCAGGATCTCAGAAAGCCACCCCTTCCCGAGCTGGCCCCGGGCCGGGGTGGACACAATGAATCCACAGGAGGGTTAACCCTGCTGTGCCCAGCCCAGCCATGCTGCTCTACACCCAGGGAGGACATCCCAATCCAAGGCCCCTCAGAGGTGGGGCAGCCTTCTCTGGGCAGCTGCCACCCTCTCCAGGACCCAGATGTGTACTCCTTGTAGAGGACACAGAGAATGAAGACTCGCATGTCCTCCAGAACAGAGCCAAACCTTGCTATGGGTTGGGGTCAGCAAACAGCTCACAGCCTGTGTCTCTATATATAGCCTGAGAATGGTTTTTACTTTTTTTTTTTTTTTGAGACAGAGTCTATGTCGCCCTGGGTAGAGTGCCGTAGCATCACAGCTCACAACAACCTCAAGCTCTTGGGCTTAAGCGATTCTCTTGCCTCAGCCTTCCGAGTAGCTGGGACTATAGACGCTCACCATGACACCCAGCTATTTTTTGGTTGGACTTGTTGTTTTGCAGACCCGGGCTGGATTCTAACCTGCCAGCTCTGGTGTACGTGGCTGGCGCCCTGGCCGCTGAGTTACAGGCGCTGAGCTGGCTTTTACATTTTCAAGTGAAGAAAAAACGTAAAAAGGAATTATTTCATGATAATATGAGAAAGTTACAAAATTTGAGTGTCTAAACAGCTTATAGGACACAGCCACGCTTTCTCAAGCTGCTCTTGTCTGTGGAGTTTTCTTGCAATGGCAGCAGAGTTGGAAAGTACAATAGAGACCATGTCACCCCACAGCCAGAAGGGGTTACCCTCTTGCCCTGGCAGAAAGTGTGCACTCACACCTGCACTACCTCAGTGCTTCACAAATACATATCCACCATCATGCAGGTCTTCTTCAACATGGGCTGTGACTCAGGGGCCTCGACGTGTCCTAGGAGATGCTATGCTCTTGTCTGTGACCACATGTGAGGTGGTAACAGCCTCACTCAGCTCACTCCAAAATGATGTTAACAAATGCCGGATGTTGAGAGGGTTCCAGGCAGATAGTAGTAGGGAAGGCTGAGTTCTATGTCCTGATTTGGTCTCTTTACTGCAGGATTTGTCTGAGCTTTAATGTGCTGACAGGAATCACGAGAGCTGGGGACTTGGGGAAGGTTGTAGCCAACGCCAGCGCAGTGGCTGACACAGGCCCTGTCCACAAAGCCTATGGAGGAGCACATGAGCTGCCCAAGGGACTCCTCCCCCAGCACCTAAGCTAGCATCCTAGACCACCTTGCCGAACCTGGCACCCAGGCCTGTGCTGAAAGACACCAGACAGAATACCCTTACTTGCATGACCTCTGTGAGCAAAAACCTGCTTCATTCATGCAGATGCGTCTGTTCTTCTTTTGCTCTAATGCTGCAAAGTTAATTGTGCGACATGTCTGCAAAGCTGTTGCTGTTTGGGGAAAGTGCTGTTGCTGCCAGACTACTGTGGCTATGGAAATCTCTGCTCCAGGGACAGTAGAGTCATTCTGTGGCCATGCCAGGGTCAGGGTCAGTGCCTCACCGTGTCTGGCACATAGAAGATACTCCGGATGTTCAATGGCGCATCTGTCCTGTAGTGCAGGGTATAGCGGGGCTTGTCATAAGCCTGGGCGATGTAGCGGTAGAATTCCTCATGCTGCCACTCACCAATGTCCTTGGGGTCCAGTGTCCAGAGGGCCTAGAGACAGAAATGGACAAGACCATCGGGTTTAAAACATGTCTTCCCAACAACTGTGTGTTGCTGAGCTAACGAAGTCCATTCCCCTGGACTGGGCTGAATGGGCAGGAAGTAGTCTTGGGTGCAGACCCCCAGCCCTATAGTGCTGCAGTGGATAGACACACAAAGGATTCTGGAGCAAACGCCACTCCCTCATGCCTGGACACTGCGTCAGAAGGAGCCCATTAGAATGAAAGCAAGCCACCAACGGCTGCAGTGACAAACAGAACCCAGGCTATCCACATAAGGAACATTACTCAACCTCACAAGGAATGGGTACCGACACACTATGATGTGGCTGAACGATGTGAGAAAAGACAGCCACAAAAAACCACGTGTAGTGTGACTCCATCCGTGTGAGACAGCCAGAATAGGCAAACCACATACGAAACCAAGGTGGCTGCCTAGGGCTTGGTGAGCCTATAGGGATGTGACTGGAAGTGCACATAGCTGCTTTCTGAGACGATGAAAATGTTCTGGGAATTGGCTGGAATGGTGGCTGCATGACTGTGACTATACCAGATACCACTAAGCTTCACAGACTGGCAGACTGGGCTGTGACGGGGCTGAGGATCTTGCCTGCACCCCAGTTCTCATCTTCCCACACAGAACAATTGGCCTGCAATTCTGAACAGCGTCACCTAGTCTCACCCCTGAAACGCATGGACTTGTCTCCGTGGCTGACTGAGCCCTCTTGGAGTCTCACCTGTAAGGTGTTGATCCGTCTTCCATTCAGGTACAGAGAAAAGCTGACAAAGTTACTGTACTTCGTTACCACATCTGGAAGAGACAAAGGAGAAACAACACTGAATCCCCGAAGCTCTCAGCCTGAGCACAGCTGCTGGAAGGGCTCTTCCCTGCTATGCCCATTTCACAGGTGTAGAAGCCAGGGCACAACGTCGTTCTGCCCGGTCACATGCTGAGCAGCAGCAGAACCTGGGCGAGAATGAGGCCCAGTCTGCCATCAGACCATGAAGGTTGGCTATGGAAACACAGCTTTATGGGCTAGCAGTAGATGCTGAGAAGTGCTCAAGAAAAGAAAAACAACAGGCCAAGCAACAGGACTACTCCAAAACCACCAAGTTCATTAAAGCCTAAGCCACACAGAGGGAGGAAGAAAGAGAACAAACCTGTGCCTGCCAGCCACGCCCTCCTCCAAGTTCCACAACTCACACAGCTCAGAACCAGCAAGTCTGTCCTTCACAGAACCAGTGGCCAACCCTAAGCCCACAGGGTGGCTCAGCCCCTCACAGCTCCATCTGTGCACCATCTAGGCAGAAACTAGCAGAACACAACAACAGGAGCCCACCCCACACAAGACGCAGCTCCCACTCACCTCGAACCCGGGCCTCAGTGGCAAACTCTCTGCAGTCAGGTTTGAGATGGATGATTATTTTTGTTCCAGTTCTAACTCCTGAAGCTTCGGCAATTTCAAACACTCCAGAGCTAAGACATATAAGGGAAGGAAAAGCCAGTTCCACACATCACTGCTTACAAAATCCTGTGTGGTACATTGATCAGTTTGCATTTAACACAAGCAGAGACCAAACCAACAGGCAAAAAGGTTTCTGAGCCTGGCGGAGCCCCTCACACCACTGAATGGATATCAGGACTGCTGACCCCAACTTATGGTGGCAGAGTGCCCCTTGACCCCTCAGAGGCCCACCACCCACCCTCCAGGAGAACATCCTGGGCTTGTGTTACCCAAAAGCAGGCCCGGGTTGCTGGTGGTGTCTAGCCCAGTGCCTGCCAGACACCTGTGTTGTTTCTGACCTTCTGGCAGAGGCCAAGTGCCCTGAGAAGAGTAGAAACCACATCAGAAGCACAAGAAGAGGGGATGTACCCAGAAGGACCTTGCAGACACTTAGCTCTGTGCACTCTGAGCACTGCTTTCATAGAGTTAAGTGGAAATCTTGGCTGTAACACATGGAAGAACTGAGCCAAGCTCCAACCAGGCCTCCTCTCCAGGCTGTGCTGTAAGATGCACCCGGGAAATCACAATTCAGAAATGAAGCTTTCTAAAAATGCTTCAATTGGCAAAGGTCTTCATGGTTCTCAAATGGGTTCTGAAATGTTTTGGAACCCCCACCCTGATCAACTTGTAAGACATGGCTCCAGCACACGATGGGAGACAAATAGATGACTTCAAGAGAGACATCTCAGCCAGACCACTGGCTCGCTCCTCAGGAAATGCCTGTGGGGAGTCCCTCACCTATGAAGCTAGCAGCAGCCATGAGGCCCAACCAGGAAACCACAGGGTCAGTAGGAAACAAAATGAGCTCCCAGAGGGGGCCACACACAGAGCAGCAGCCGCCAGAAGTGAGGCCAGTGCTGACACCAAACTACCAAGGAACGGGCTCATTTAGGGTCAGGGCCCCACATTCCAGAGCGCAGTGATGGTGACCAACCGCATGGGGCCACAGGGACACTACAGATGTTTGGAGTCACAATTAACAGGCTCCCCAAAGTGGGAGAGTCAGATTTCACATCAAAAGTCCAGAAAACAGCTTGGTGCCCGTAGCTCAGTGAGTAGGGCACCGGCCACATACACCAAAGGTGGCGGGTTTGAGGTCAGCCCAGGCCTGCTAAAACAACAATGACAACTGCAACCAAAAAATAGCTGGGCATTGTGGCAGGCGCCTGCAGTCCTAGCTACTCGGGAGGCTGAGGCAAGAGAATTGCTTAAGCCCAAGAGTTTGATGTGGCTGTGAGCTGTGATGCTACAGTACTCTAAGGAGGACAACACAGTGAGACTCTGTCTCAAAAAAAAAAAAAAAAAAGCCCAGAAAATGCTCATTTACATTTTCCAAGGAGAGTCTAACTATGCAAACTCAATGCTAAGTGCTGAACTCCAAGGTGCAAATGCCCCCAGGGACAAGGACAGGGAGAAGGACACTCCTGTATAAGGTAGTCTTCTCCTCACTCACCCGTCTGAAAGCCACCGGTACCCCAGGCTCCCTGGAGCTGCTGAACGGGAATAGACCTCGACTCTGTCGGCTACCATGAAGGCTGAGTAGAAACCCACTCCAAACTGGCCAATGATCTTGCTGCTCGCCTCGGCCTGGTTCTGCAGTGCTTCCAGAAAGGCCTGCAGAAGCAAACTAGGGTCAGAGGGAGGCGCCATCTTCCCCAGAGCTGGTATTCACAACTTTCTGTATGTGTGCTCTTCCCGCACACGTCAATATTTCATTTAACCATTAAAATAGCTACCTTAAGAATTTCCCTCCCATTTTGCACATAAATAGCCAAGTCCCACAGAGGCAAAGGGCTTGCCAAGGACACTGACGACAGATCTGTGTTCAATTCCATTCCTAAAGCCCACAATTTCTGCCTGTCTCAGGTAAGTGAAGGCCTGCAGGTCACACCCAAGGGAGCCCCTCACCCTGCAGAAAGGCAAGGCTGAGCTTCCTGGGTGCTGCAGACCCTGAGGATCAGTGCAGGGAGCCAAGAGAGGCCCCTAAAGCACTCTCCTGCATAAAGTTTCCCAGAATCCTAGCTTTGTGGAAAAAGAGTGCAAACCAAGCACATGCTGCTTGCTGTATGGGCCACACACACTTAATTATTCTCATTTACTGTTACCAAAGTGCCTAAAACCAAAAGTCAAGGCCAGGCATGGTGGCTCCTGCCTATAATCCCAATGCTTTTGGACCCTGAGGCAGGAGAATGACTTGAGGTCAGGTAAGACCAGCCTAAGCAAGAACAAGATCCCACCTCTACAAAAAAAAAAAAAATATATATATATATATATATTAGCTGAGCTTTGTGTCAGGCACCTGTAGTCCCAGCTATTCAGAAGGCCAAGGCGGGAGGCTAGCATTAGCCCAGGAGTTTGAGGTTGCAGTGAGCTATGATGGCACCACTGCACTCTAGCCTGGTGACAAAGCAAGACACCAAATTAAAAACAAAATTAAAAAAAAAAAAAAAAAAAGGAAGTAAAATGCACACACCATGGCATAGGGAGATCTGCACTAAGGGAAACATTTTGTGTCTGCCGGTTCCAACATGGTGGCTGCTGACCACATGTGGCACCAAGCACCTGGTTAAAGCTGGTGCAATTGGAGAACAACTTGAGATAGAGTCTCACTATGTCACCCTTGGTAGAGTGCCATGGCATCACAGCTTAACTTCTGAGCATAAGCGATTCTCTTGTCTCGGCCTCCCCAGTAGCAGGGACTATAGGCATCTGCTACAACACTCGGCTATTTTTTTTTGTTGCGGTTGTCATTATTGTTTAACAGGCCTGGGCTGGGTTTGAACCGCCAGCCCTGGTGTATGTAGCTGGTGCCCTAACCACTGAGCTGTGGGTGCTGAGCCATTTTAATTTAATTTTAGTGCATTCATATTACACAGCCACAGGTTAGCCAGAGGCTCCTGCATGGGATAGCACAGACTATCTTTGGTATAAATACAACAAAAAACTTAATGAGTGGGGGGAGTCACAGTTATGGTTGTTTTTTAAAAGCAGAAATTTCTGTGACTCACTTTGGATCAACATTTGAACTAAGAACAAGAACTTGGTACCAAGTGCCACATAGGGACCATGCAGGCTAACAAAGGTCAAAGAGAAATGCACTGTTAGCAAGGAGTGGCACCAAGGCAGCCAAGGGCCACCAGTCTTCATCCTGGACTAGCAGACACTCCGGTGGAGGAAACCTCAGCCATCCACACATCTTCCCACCATAGGCTGCAAAGTCAGAGCAGTAGCAGAATGACACACCTACACGACGCTGGCTTGTCCCCACACAGAGCAATACTGGTAAGAACCACCAAAACCTTGAGACTCTGTCTCAAAAAATCAAAAACAAAAAAAAGAACCACCAGGGCGGCACCTGTGGCTCAGTCGGTAAGGCGCGGGCCCCATATACTGAGGGTGGCGGGTTCAAACCCCACCCTGGCCAAACTGCAACCAAAAAATAGCCGGGCGTTGTGGCGGGCGCCTGTAGTCCCAGCTACTCGGGAGGCTGAGGCAAGAGAATCGCTTAAGCCCAGGAGTTGGAGGTTGCTGTGAGCTGTGTGAGGCCACGGCACTCTACCGAGGGCCATAAAGTGAGACTCTGTCTCTACAAAAAAAAAAAAAAAAGAACCACCAAACCCATAGATGTAGTGGCCTAAGCTTATTCTTGTGAATGGTTCCATCTCAGAGGAGCAGACTCATCTCTGCTGCCCCACTCTGGTCAAGCCCACTCGGCTCAGGGACTCACTGGGGAAGCAGTTTGCAGAGAGAAACATCAGAAGGCAGAATGGCACATTGTGGACTAAGACTGAAAACCTCTGGCTATGGGCAGAATCAATTCCTTCACCCATGAGATGAAAATACTAACACAAACTACTTTATAGGTCCCCTTGAAAATAAAATGAAACACAGTCGATCCTCCCTATTCTCAGGTTTCACATCTACAGATCTGAAATAACCAGGGATTGAAAATGCTCAGGAAAAATAAAAAATAAATACAATTTTAAAAAATACAAGGTCAGGTGGGGCACGGTGGCTCACACCTGTAATCCTAGCACTCTGGGAGGCCGAGGTGAGTGGATTACTTGAACTCATGAGTTCGAGACCAGCCTAAGCAAAAGCCAGACCTGATTTCTACTAAAAACAGAAAAACTGAGGCAAGAGGACCACTTGAGCCTGAGCTGGAGGTTGCTATGAGCTATGACACTACAGCACTCTACACAGGGTGACAGCTTGAGACTCTGTCTCAAAAAAGAAAAAAAAAACAAGGTCAGACAATTAAGTTCACAATCTCATCCTAGAAAAAGTGTGACATATCTCTGCTGAATATCCCTACAGTCACCTTTTAAGTACTCCCCTTGGATAGCTACCTAGTCTACCCTTCAAAGCCATTTTGGAGCTCTTTTTCTGGAATGGCCACTAGAGCTGCTGTGATAAGAGGTCTGACAATTAAGTTTGCAAACTCATCCTAGAAAAAGTACTTTGAACATAGATTATGCACTGGCATCAGTGCCTAGCTTCCCAAGGGGAGGACCTCAACGGTGATATTTAACAACGAAATATGTAGCACTTTTTCTAGGATGAGTCCACATACTTAACTGTCTGGCCTTGTATAGTATAATAACTATTTCATAGCATTTACCTTGTAGTAGGTGTTACAAGTAATCTAGAGATGATTTAAAGTACACAGGAGGATGTGCATATAAAATACTACCCCATTTTATACCAGGGACTTGAGGGCATTTTGGTGTCTATGGGAGGTCCTAGAACTAAAACCCTCCCTCCCACCCCCATACTGCAGGAAGACTGCAATGTGAAAAATGTTCCCATAGTGCCTGCCACGTGGCGCACACCTGGTAATATTCTTTTTATTTTTTTCTTTAAGAGACAGAGTCTCACTTTATCACCCTCGGTAGAATGCTGTGGCGTCACAGCTCACAGCAACCTCCAACTCCTGGGCTTAAGTGATTCTCTTGCCTCAGCCTCCCGAGTAGTAGACGCCTGGCATAAAGCCCAGCTACTTTTTTTTTTGTTGCACTTTGGCTGGGGGCTGGGTTTGAACCTGCCACCCTCGGTATATGGGGCTGGCACCCTACCCACTGAGCCACAGGCGCCGCCCAATATTCTTAGTTAATATGGCACACAGGGCCACCCTTACAGGAGGGATCCTGGCACACCAACGAACAAGAGAGGTGGGGGTACCTGTGCTTACCTTTGACCCTGATCTGGCAATTGTTCCCAGGTTAGATACGAGCTCTTCCTGTGTCATCCCAATGCCAGTGTCCTGAGGAGAGAGACATTCTAAGTGCCAGACGAATAGCACTGGGGGAGCTAGGTGAAGTGAAGAGGCAGCCCCAGGGCCTCAAATGGCATCAACAATGCTGGCTGGACAGAGGTCAGTGCAAAGTGAGACCACATGCCCACCAAAAAAGACTAACTATAGTCACATCAATCCAGCCTCACCAGAGAAAACTAGAAGGAGCAGAAAGTTTCTTAAATTTTAAAACCATCCTGAGAAGAACCTACTAAGTTAGCACTTAAAAGAAAAGGATGAACTCTTCTGTCACTATGATTTTGTTTTGTCAACACCTTCTCCTTGGTTTTGGTTCTTTAGGAAGCTCTGCAGACAAAGCAGAACAATCTATGTTGCACAGGTCCGTAGCCAAGGAGCCTGGCCCAGGTGGAAAGTAGGCCATATCACCTGGGGGAGACACTTTGGGATGCTCTCACAACTATGGAATCGCCTAACACCATTCTCAGAAAGAAGGTATCTCCATTGTTCAGCAACATATGACTATATTCTGAAAGCGAACAGGAAGAACACAGGAAAAGTCATAGTGGAAGTGGTGGGGAGGGGCCCTGTTGCTACAGGGGGAACAATGACTTAGGAGGCCTCCAAGTCATGGAGGGTACACAATGGAGTTCCTGCCACAAGGGTTGGTGGCTCTGTGTGTCAGACAGGAGACAGGCTTGTCTACAGCAGACACGTGTCATCACATGCTCTAATACTTGACAGACACATCCTCAGCAGGCAAACTAAGCTCCCACAGTACAGGCAGGAAGCAAAATGAAAAAGGTTTATAACCATACCCATGACTTGGGAAATGCAGACTATAAACAGAGTGGCCCTCATCACACACACACACACACACACACACACTTCTCTGGCTGAAAGGACAACTCTGGTGACAGTAAGTACAGGTGAGGATGGACGGGATAAGAGTGTGGCCTCACAGTCTTGGAGAGCATTCCCATCACCCAACAAACTTGAACCTGCGCAAACTCTACCCTTAGGTATGTATGAGTTGAACAAAAATTCCTACACTTGAATATAAGAAACTTACCCAAGAGCTTATTGCAACATAACTTGTAATTGCAGAAGTAGAAATGATCCAAATGTGGAGACTAGATAAATTATGGCATATTTATATGATGGAATACTATATAGTAATCCAAACTTCAATCACTGAACAAGAGAAGCAGACCACAGGAAAACACATTCTCTATGATCCCTTCATTATAACAGACAAAATGGGCTGGGACGCAGTGGCTCACAGCTGTAATCCTAGAACTCTGGAGGCTGAGGCCAGTAGATTGCTTGGACTCCAAAGTTTGAGACAAGTCTGAGGAAAAGCAAGACACCATCTCTATTAAAAATAGAAAAACTAGCTGGATACTGCTGAGGCCGCCTATAATCCCAGCTACTCAGAAGGCTGAGGCAAGAGGATCTCTTGAGCCCAAGGGTTGAAGTTGCTATGAGCTAGCTATGATGATGCCACGGCACTCTAGCCTGGGTGACAGAGTAAGACTGTGTCTTAAAAAAAGAAAAACAGGTGGCCTGGCACCTGTAGCACAGTGGTTATGGCGCCAGCCACATGCACTGAAGCTGGTGGGTTCGAGCCCAGCCCAGGCCAGCTAAACAACAATGACAACTGCAATAACAACAACAACAACAAAATAGCTGGGCATCGTGGCGGGCGCCTGTAGTCCCAGCTACTTGGGAGGCTGAGGCAAGAGAATCGCTTAAGTCCAAGAATTTGAGTTTGTGGTGAGCTATGACACCATGGTACTCTACCAAGGGTGACATGGTGAGACTCTGTCTCAAACAAACAACAAAAAAAAAAGGTTCAGCATCCATAGCTCAGTGAGTAGGGCACTGGCCACACTGACGCTGGCAGGTTTGAGCCCGGCCCAGGCCTACTAAACAACGACAACTGCAACCAAAAAATAGCCGGGCGTTGTGGTAGTCCCAGCTACCTGGGAGGCTAAGGCAGGAGAATCACTTAAGCCCAGGAGTTTGAGGTTGCTGTGAGCTGTGACACCATGGCACTCTACCAAGGGTGACACAGTGAGACACTGTCTCAAAAAAATAAATAAATAAATAGGGGGGAAAAAAAGCTGTAGATAAGAATAACGTATCAGGTCAGGTACAGTGGCTCACGCCTGTAATCCTAGCATTCTGGGAGGCCAAGGCAGGTGGATTGCCTGAGCTCATGAGTTTAAGACCAGCCTGAGCCACAGTGAGCCCTTGTCTCTAAAAATAGAAGGGCAGGAGGTGCCTGTGGCTCAGTGGGTAGGGCACCAGCCCCATATACTGAGGGTGGTGGGTTCAAACCCAGCCCTGGCCAAAACTGCAACAACAATAAAAAACTAACACAGTTAAAAAAATAAATAAATAAAATTAAAAAAAATAAAATAAAATAAAAATAGAAGGGCATTGTGGCAGGCACCTATAGTCCTAGCTACTTGGGAGGCTGGAAGATAATCACTTGACCCAAGATTTGAGGTTGCTGGGAGCTGCGATGCCCCGGCACTCTACCAAGGGAGACAAAGTGAGACTGTCTCAAAAAAATTAAATAAATAAATATCAATATTGGTTAATTAATTGTAACAAATGGGCTGCACTGCTGTCAGGTATAAGAAATAGTGGAAACTGGGTGCTGATGGTGTATTAGAACTCCTTGTACAATCTGCTCAAATTTTCTGGAAATCTAGAACTGTTCTTCTTCTTCTTTTTTTTTTGAAACAGTCTCACTATGTCACCCTCAGTAGAGTGCCATGGTGTCACAGCTCACAGCTACCTCAAACTCTTGGGCTTAAGTGAATCTCTTGCCTCAGCCTCCCAAGTAGCTTGGAACACAGGCACCTGCCACAACACAGCTATTTTTGGTTGGAGTTGTCATTGTTATTTAGCTGGCCCGGGCTGGGTTCAAACCCACCACCCTTGGTGTATGTGGCTGGTGCTATAACCACTGCGCTATGGGCGCTGAGCCTTTTTTTATTTTTTTAAAGAAGACAACAACAAACAAAAATCCTTCTCATAACATAATTCCAGGAAGTACTTGCACATGAAGACAAGCCTCTCTGCTCAGGGACCACAAGTCATGTCCCCACTGCTCCTACCCCTCAACACATTCATCTGTCATCCACTTCAAGTGCTCCAGGGCTGTAAATGTCAAGGAAGTACAGGAGGACCCTTCACACATTCCTGTGTCCCCCTCCCTGGCATAGGCCAGCTGAAGCAGAGGAGGAGAAAAACACACATCCCATCCAATCCTGGTGATGAACACCTTTCATACACCAAGGTATCTCAGCCTGGATTCCAATTCTACCCCAAGAGGGAATACATAAAGCTGAGATCCCACAAGAGCCTCCCTTTAACTTTAAAGGTGTTGGTTCAGTCACTCATGCATGCGCTCATTCATCTGGCATGGCCTTAGCAACAAGCCAGCATTCCAAAAAAGGAGGTTCAGACCCCACCCAAGCCTGTCCCACCTCTCTGCAGAGATGCTGGCCCTGCAATTACTCCTGAGACCCTGGGACAGCAGGTCCTTAGGCAGCTATCTCAGGAACAAAGTCCCTCAGGGTCACTGCCTCATGAACCCCTTTTGCCTTTCTAAACTCTTTAACCTTAAAATTCTCATAAGGATAGAACAGTAACCACAAATGCTGCCTCATCTGCATTACTGAGGGGGAAGCACAGTTTAAAAATACAAAACGAGTACATTAAAAATATGTTTAGCTATGTTAATAAATGCACACATCAAAGCTTACAGGGACATGTGCTAAAATGTTACTAGCAGTTATCTTTGAAAAATGGGGTGATTTTAATTTTCTACTTTTCTTTTTACCTATGTTTTCCAAATTTTCTATAATGAATGAGTGCTATTTTAATAGTAAATTAAAATGAGAGTCATCCTAACAGTAAAGACAGCATGTCAGTGTGAGCCTAGAGACATAACCAGAAGGCAGGTGTCGCCTCCTCTTCATGGCCTGGTGTGCAACACATCTGAACACTAAAGGGCGGTACCTGGATCACAATGGTGCCTTTCTCGGAGTCGGTCTGCAAGTGAATCTCCATTTCTGGCAGTGTTTGGCCATCAGACACCAGCTTATGACGCAGTTTTTCCAAAGCATCGCTAGCATTGGAGATCAGCTCCCGTATAAACACCTACAGGAATAGAAATGAGAGGGATGGAGGACAAAGGATCCTAACTCTGCATTTTCAACAACTGTTAAAAGTCCAAGAATTGCCCTAGAAGATTCAGTTCTTTAAAAATATAGGTCTTCTACTTTAGTCAAAGGCCATTTCTCTGGGTAGGTCACAAAGTCACTAAAGACAGATGGCTTTTCCTGACACAGCTTTGCCTAGTAAACTGACACCTGCTAATCTTTCCCTCCAGGCTGTTTAGTCAAACCTCAAGTTAAGTCAAACTTTAGCATGCCTTTCTCAACTCCTGCACAAGGATAACATCACACACCAGACATCTGTTTCTCCCACTCCATGAGAACAGATTCACTGGCTTCATTTCACCTGGCAGGGACCAGCAAACACCAGACCTACCATATCATGGAGGAAAAAAGGCCACAGGACTCAACCCCAACAGTCCTCTCAGGATCTGAAAAGCACCCTGACTTCAAACAGAGCTTCTAGTTAAAGTGACTGCACCAAGGTGAGAGTAAGGGTGACCTGAACAGAAGCTGGAAGTCATTAGGATCCAGGAATATAACACTTAACATTACAAGACCTGGAAATACAGCAAACCCTCCATAGCTGACCACCGCCCCACAATGACCATCTCCTTAAGATGATCTCATTTTCTTAAACCAGACATGTACCACATGTATGTATCAGTACAATAGACCTAGTTTCTTATGTGACATCCTCCATATGTTGATCAATTTTTTTTTTTTTTTGCAGTTTTTTTTTTGGCTGCGGCTGGGTTTGAACCCGCCACCTCTGGTATATGGGGCTGGCACCCTACTCCTTTGAGCCACAGGCACTACCCATGTTGATCAATTTTTTACAGTCCTCTGGGTGGTCAACATACAGAAGTTCTACTATATTTTCTGAAAAGTTCCTTTGAACTTCCTGGTATTGTGCTTTACCCTTCTTCCAAATTCTTTGCATCCTAGCAATAATTAGCAAGTAAACAATGATGGTCTCCAGTTTTTCCATGTCCTACCACCTCTGAGTTTTGCCTCAAAAAGCTCCGTCCAACTCCTCCCTACTCATACAGGATCCAGGAACCTTCTTCTTCCAGCCACCAATGCCCCCAACTAGACCTGCAAGTGGTCACACCAGGTAAAGGGCACAATAGCACAGGGGCCCAGAGTACTCTGACAGCTCTGCAGAAATCGGTATCAGTGGAGCCCCCAGGCCAGTATTTGGGGACTTCTACAATTATTGGCAAAATTCAATTAATTCCTATATCCATTTGGCCCAAAGAATCATCTGGATACACTTACCCACAAAACCCAAAACAGATTTTGGTAAAAAATACTCTTACTGGTAGCTTAAGATGACAACCTGTCCCAAGTTGAATGCATTCTCACAGCTAATATATTGTCTGGCATTTCTCCAGAATGGTATAAAATTAGTTTTGCTTAAAGAAACCTTGCCAGCACCAGAAGCAATTAACAAATAGTGTACCTCTTTTTCTGAGTATAAGGAACGGGTGACGATGTCCAAAAGCTTCTTTGTCTCAGCCTGGAATTCATGTTTAGAAATAGAACCTAGTAATGAATCACAGACGCAACCAATAAAATTTAATTTTATTTCTGTGGAAGAATATGCTACGTAACATTCAAAAGAATGTTTAAGATTATGTGCTTTAAGCATTTTTTATAAGAATGAACAAAAAGAAAAGGGGACAGAAAGAAAATATCTTGGGTAAAGATGTCTTTAGGGTAGAAAAATTCAGATGGCTCCTGTCTCTGCACAAAGAGGTGTATGTGAACAAATCCTCACACTGCTAAGGCCAAACACACCCTGGGTTACCTTTAGTGGACTGTGAGGGTGGATTTCCCTAAGTACTTGATTGTGAGAATTGAGCTGGCTCTAAAAACTAGACCCTGGATTACATTCTTCATAAACCCGTTTTGAAATTAATTATTCAAAAAGTAAAATGACAAGAAAACTTCATTTCTTCTTTTTTTTGTTTGTTTGTTGTTGCTGCAGTTTTTAGCCGGGGCCGGGTTTGAACCTGCCACCTCTGATATACGGGGCCGGCACCCTACTCCTTGAGCCATAGGTGCTGCCCACTTCACTTCTCTTTCTTTTTTTCTTTTAAGAGACAGAGTGTCACTTTATCGCCCTCAGTAGAGTGCCATCGCATAATATGCTGACAGCAAGCTCTAACTCTGCACTTAGGTGATTCTTTTGCCTTGCCTCAACCTCCTAAGGAGCTGGGACTACAGGCGCCCACCACAACACCGGCTATTTTTTGTTGTTATTGTTGTAGTTTGGCTAGGGCTAGGTTCGAACCCGCCACCCTCAGTGTATGGGGCTGGCGCCCTACCCACTGAGCCACAGGCACCACCATTCACTTCTTCTCTTAATTCAACTTTAAAGACTCTGTTCTTGTCGTCTGACTAAAAAGCCAGAAATGGAACCCCTGCAGGACTGGTTCTGAAGGCTGCTTTTCTATGCTTCTGGGGGAACCAAAAAGACAACTTTAGGATTCAGTCCTGCACAAGCTGGGCCAATACTGAGTTTGTGTCCAGCTTCCCTGATTGTTAACAGATGTGCCAGGCATCAATCACCATAGAAGGTGCCACATGGCAAATTCACATATGACCACCAGAGGGGGCAACAGGCCCCAGGATAGAGCAGGAGGTTCCTGCCGGGGCAGAACAGAGGATACGTGATATAGGACACTGCTCCCTGCCACCAGACCTTCTGAAGCGAGCAGGCGGGTCTATCAATCATCACCTCCACCTCAAAAAAACTTACAAGCCAGCAATAAACCCAGAAAGACGTCCCAGACCAAAACCTGGCTGAACATTACCCTGCACGGCCTCAGTGCTGCTTATGATCGAGTGCACGGGCTCCTCCCTGTCCGCAGCAGCCTGAGTGCTGCATAGCCGGGTGCCGTAGCTCAGAGCTAGGTTTCGCCTGGGGCTGCCAAACTGGACTGTGATCTTCCGAGGACACAGAACTGGTTTTCCTGAAAAAAACAAACATGCAGAAAGAAGAGCATTAATAAGACATCAGACGTAAGAATATCGCCATCAGTTCACAACTAGCCTGTCCTGCACAAGCCTGTCCAGCAGCAGCTATATGAGTTCTTCTATGTAAAGCTGTTGATCAAAAAAGAAATGACACATGACTGAACATCATACAGCTACTGCTGCATCAGGGTGTGGTTTTGGCAACCTGCCGTCACATGTGTCAAAGAGGGAAAAGACACTAGGGCTTACTGGAACCTCAGAGGCAGGCAGGTGCCTTCGGATACTGCCCTACGTCTGCCCCCAGGTGAGATCGCATTATCTACCCACCAAACTCAAACATGCCTGTGATCCTCACAGTCCCTCCAGAAGTCCAAAACAAAGTAATGGGCCAGCCTTCCTGACTGCGTCATT
The DNA here is from genome assembly GCF_027406575.1 of Nycticebus coucang. Taxonomy (NCBI): domain Eukaryota; kingdom Metazoa; phylum Chordata; class Mammalia; order Primates; family Lorisidae; genus Nycticebus; species Nycticebus coucang. Next base: position 100,551,984 of record NC_069791.1, read on the forward strand.
GTCAAGGGAAAACATGAGACAAATATCCCAAACTCTTCAATGCCAGTATTCTGAAAGTCTCTTCTAAAAGTTGATTTCTTTTCTTGGCTTCTTTATCCTAAATTACTACAGGTTTTTAAAAATCAGGAGTTTTGTTTCTTTCTTTTTTTTTTTTTTTAAAGAGACAGAGTCTCATTATGTCACCCTTGGTAAAATGCTGTGGTGTCACAGCTCACAGCAACCTCAAACTCTTGGGCTTAAGTTATTTTCTTGCCTCAGCCTCCCAAGTAGCTGGGACTACAGGTGCCCACAACAATGCCCGGCTATTTTTGTTGTTGTTGTTGTTGTTGCAGTTGTCATTGTTTAGCTGGCCCAAGCCAGGTTTGAACCTGCCGCCCTCGGTGCATGTGGCCCACGCTGTAACGTTACACTGTGCTACAAGCGCTGAGCTGAAAAAAGTGAAAAACAGGCTAATGATATGTTCTACCTTATAGCCAGGGCTCACACTTGTCTTCTATAACTTCCAGCTTAGCCCTGGGGACCTAGGAAACCCCAAGAAGCTGAGCCAGGGAAGAACGGCTGTGCATGCACTCATCCTCAGCCTTCCATGCTGCAGAAACTACGCAGACACCTGCTCTCCAAACAGCAAGACAGAACAATCCTGATGGTGTCACTCCCCAAACCCAGGGAGCACCAGGCCAGGGCACCAGCACTGGTTAGCAAATATTCATTACATAACAGTTTCAAGGACACAGGGTCAGCAGCGAGCCCATAGATGTCTAAACTCAAATACGCCGCCTGCCAGCTGGGTGCTATTCTTCCATGTAATTTTGTAACGCTTAGAAAGGAGTGATGTAGAACGAACAGAGTAAGATAAGGGTTTAAAAATTAACTTCAATTTCCACATTCCTACAAGGTATAAAAATTTGCCTATTCTTAAGGCTTACTCCTGGATTTATAAACAATACAACCCCATGACTCAGCACCCATAGCTCAGTGGTTAGGGCGCCAGCCACATACACTGGGGCTAGCGGGTTCGAACCTGGCCAGGGCCTCCCTAAATAACAATGACAACTACAACAGCAAAAAAAAAAAATAGGCAGGCGTGGCTCAGCGCCCATAGCTCAGTGGGTAGGGCGCCACCCACATACATCAAGGCTGGCGAGTTCAAACCCAACCTGGGCCTGCTAAACAACGGTAACTGCAACCAATAACTAGCTGGGCGTTGTGGCAGGTGCCTATAGTCCCAGCTACTGGAAGGCTGGGGCATTCCTGCTTTTAAGCCCAGGAGGTTGCTGTTGACTGTAACACCACAGCACTCTACCAAGGGCGACATAGTGAGACTTTTTAAAAAAAAAAAAAAACAATATGACCCTAGCCTTTACCCTGATGCAGAATACCTTAAAAACATCTGCCCCAATTCAGAAAACAGTTTCCCAACAGTATGGATATTTAATCCTCTAGGCCTAACTACGCTGTTCACTTTATCCATACAGTTTTTTTTTTTTTTTTCTTGTAGAGACAGTCTCACTTTATGGCCCTCGGTAGAGTGCCATGGCCTCACACAGCTCACAGCAACCTCCAACTCCTGGGCTTCAGCGATTCTCTTGCCTCAGCCTCCTGAGTAGCTGGGACTACAGGCGCCTGCACAACGCCCGGCTATTTTTTGGTTGCAGTTCAGCAGGGGCAGGTTTGAACCCGCCACCCTCGGTATATGGGGCTGGCGCCTTACGGACTGAGCCACAGGCGCCGCCCTCCATACAGTTTTTTTTAAAAGCTAGGGCGTTTCTAGCCGGGCGTTGTGGCGGGCGCCTGTAGTCCCAGCTACTCGGGAGGCTGAGGCAAGAGAATTGCTTAAGCCCAGGAGTTGGAGGTTGCTGTGAGCTGTGTGAGGCCACGGCACTCTACCGAGGGCCATAAAGTGAGACTCTGTCTCTACAAAAAAAAAAAAAATAATAATAATAATAATAACAACAACACTCCTAATTGCTTAAGAGTTATCTATTATATGCTATCCTTCAGGGAAAAGGCATAGGGGAAAATATGCATGTTTCCATTCATTTGTGCAAAAGAAATAGGAAGGAAAACCCCCAAATTAACAAGACTATATTAATTCCCTAGGACTGCTTATAAGAAAGAGCCACAAACGGGATAGAAAATAAGAAAGTTGGCTCGGGACCTGTAGCTCAGTGACTAGGGCACCAGCCACATATACCAGGGATAGCAGGTTCGAACCCAGCCCAGGCCTGCTAAACAACGATGACAACTGCAACAAAAAAATTGGGAGGCTGAGGCAAGAGGATCACTTAACCCCAAGAGTTTGAAGTTGCTGTTAGCTGTGATGCTACAGCACTCTATTGAGGGTGACATAGTAAGACTATCTCAAAAAAAAAAAAAAAAAGAAAGAAAACAAACAAGTTACTCTTCCATGGCTCTGGCAGCCAGAGCTCCCAATCCAGGTGTGGGCAGGGTTGGTTCCTTCTGAAGGCTCAGGGAGACAGTCCCCTGCCTCTCTCAGCTACTCCACAACAATCCTTGGTGGTCCTGGGCATGCAGACGCATCACTCCAACCTTTACCTCTATTATCACATGGCTTTCCCTTCATGTGTGTCTTGGTTGTACCAAAATTTCCCTCTTGTTATCCAGATACCAGATATACTGGATTCAGGGCCCACCCTACTCTATTTTTTTTTTTTGGCCGGGGCTGGGTTTGAACCTGCCACCTCTGGCATATGGGACTGGCGTCCTACTCCTTGAGCCACAGGCACCACCCCCCACCGTACTCTAGCATGACCTCATCTTAACCTTATTACATCTGCAGTGACCCAAGTATCATCACAGTCGTATGTACCAGGAGTTAAGACTTTTTAGGGCACACAATTCAAATCACAACAGATGTTGCCTACAGGTGTGTATTAAGTTTCCTGTAGCTGCCACAAAAAAGTATCACAGACTGGGTGGCTTAAACAGAAATTTATTATCTCACAATTCTGGAGAGCAGAAATCCAAAATCCAGGTGTTGGGGGGATGGTTCCTCCTGAGGTTGTGAGGGAAGGTCTGTTCCAGCCCTTCTCCAGCTTCTGTGGTCTTGAGTGTTGCTTGGTTTGTGTATCTTCACAACATGACATCTTCCCTCTATATGAGTCTATTCAAATTTCCCCATTTATAAGGACACAGTCATGCAGAACTAGGGTCAGCATGACCTCATCTTATCTTGATCATCTGCAAAGACCTCATTTCCAAATAAGGTCACTGGAGTTGGGACCATTTGAGGGGACAAATTTCAACCCCTCACAGGTGTGTGTGAACAGACTGAAAATTACAGGGAAATAGGACAGGGCAGCAGAGCTGAGCAGAACACATTTCTGAGTATATCTTCTTGTGTATCTCTGACACCCAGAACCATGCTAATGTTTCTCATACACACAAAATAAACCATTAAAACCATACAGGATGGCGGCGCCTGTGGCTCAAAGGGGTAGGGCGCCCAGCCCATGTGCCAGAGGTGGCGGGTTCAAGCCCAGCCCTGGCCAAAAAAAAAAACTACAAAAAAAAACAAAAACCATACAGGAACACAAAAGAAAAATGCAAACAGTAGCAAGTGTGCATTAACTATTATGAGTAACATAACCACCTCTTGAAAGAAGATAAGAACTAACCTAAGTGACTCCAGAAAACAGTTTGAAAAAAATTTTTTTAGAGTCAGGGTCTTGCTCTGTCAACCAAACTGGAGTAAAGTGGTACAACCATAACTTACTGCAGCCTCAAACTCCCAGTCTCAAGCAATCCTCCTGCCTGTCTCCTCAGTAGCTGGGACTGCAGGTGCCTGCCACAATGCCATGCTAATTTTTCTATTTTTAGTAGAGACAAGGTCTTGTTCTTGTTCAGGTTGATCTCAAACTCCTAAGCTCAGGCAATCCTACCACATCAGCCTCCCAGAGTGCAAGGATTAGAGGTGTGAGAGATGGTACCAGCCTAGTAGTAACAGATTGTTAAATTGTAACCCAGCAGATAATTATTAGCCCATACTTAAACAAGGGAGAAGCAGCAGCTTTACCTTACAGCAGAATTATAATGAAAGAGTATAAGGAATGATGGAAAATAGAAAAGTCACTATCAGGCTCGGCGCCTGTAGCTCAAGCAGCTAAGGCGCCAGCCACATACACCAGAGCTGGCGGGTTCGAATCCAGCCCAGGCCTGCCAAACAACAATGACAACTACAATCAAAGAATAGCCGGGCGTTGTGGCGGGCACCTGTAGTCCCAGCTACTTGGGAGGCTGAGGCAAGAGATCTCTTGAGCCCACAAGTTTGAGGTTGCTGTGAGCTATGATATCACAGCACTCCACCCTGGAGGAAAAAGTAAGACTCACTCTCAAAAAAAAAAGAGGGGCGGCGCCTATGGCTCAGTTGGTAAGGCGCCGGCCCCATATACCGAGGGTGGCAGGTTCAAACCCGGCCCCGGCTGAACTGCAACCAAAAAATAGCTGGGCGTTGTGGCGGGCGCCTGTAGTCCCAGCTACTTGGGAGGCTGAGGCAAGAGAATCGCTTAAGCCCAGGAGTTGGAGGTTGCTGTGAGCTGTGTGATGCCATGGCACTCTACCGAGGGCCATAAAGTGAGATTCTGTCTCTACAAAAAAAAAAAAAAAGAAAAAAAGAACTCGGAACTGTCAAGTTTAAGATTACGTATTTTCTATAGTCCAGAAAGTAGATGGGAAGAGGAAAGAGAGGGGAGGGGAGGGCAGGGGGATATAGGAGGAGAGCGGGTATTTGGGGGGACCTCACCTAATGTGCATGATGCAATGGTACATTTCAAAACTATTAAGAAATGAGTATAATTGTGATGGATGTGTTACTTAGTTCAATGTAAGCATTTCACATTGTATATCGAAACAGTACCCTGAACCCCTAATTGCATCAATGTACAAAGTTATGACTTAATAAAAAACAATTAAAAAAAAAGAGTACGTATTTTATCTATTTATTTTGAGACAGAGTCTCACTATGTCACCCTCAGTAGAGTGCTGTAGCATCACAGCTCACAGCAACCTCAAACTCTTGGGCTTAAGCGATTCTCCTGCTTCAGTCTTCCAAGTAGCTGGGACTACAGGTGTCCACCACAACGCCTGGCTATTTTATTTTTTTGCTGTTGCTGTTGTCATAGTTATTTTAGTTGGCCCGGGCACAGTTTGAACTGGCCAGCGCCCTACCCACTGAGCTACAGGCACCACCAGGATAACATATTTTAAAGTGTTAGATGGTAGATGGTAAATTACCCTCCACAGAGACTGTGTTGACTCACATTCTCCCCAAGACTTTTACACTGTAATTCCAAGATTACATTAATTGACAGCACTTTTTTTTTTTTTTTTGTACACACAGAGTCTCACTTTACCGCCTTCAGTAGAGTGCCATGATGTCACAGGATTCACAGCAACCTCTAGCTCCTGGGCTTCAGCGATTCTCCTGCCTCAGCCTCCCAAGCAGCTGGGACTACAGGCGCCCGCCACAATGCCCGGCTATTTTTTGGTTGCAGTTCAGCCGGGGCTGGGTTTGAACCCGCCACCCTCGGTATATGGGGCCGGTGCCCTACTCACTGAGCCACAGGCGCCACCCAATTGACAGCACTATTAAAAGTAGATTTAATTTCACTGAACTTTCTTCAATGACTTTAAGAATCAACCAATAGTGAAATAAATCTGCCTAAGCCAGATACCAAATACATTATCTGTATAGTATCTCTCTTCATGTTTCCCCTACATACTAAAGGATAAACCACAAACCTCAATGTCAAGCTACAAGATCTTAATGTTAAACTACTTGGTGGTTTGGGGTCATACAAAATGGGAAGCTCTGATAGTCGGTATGTGATACCTGCCCCACCCCGCCAACCCCACAAACACACTCTAGCTCCCAGCTGCTTCTCAAGCCTGCAAACACACCCCTTCTTTCCATTTGAATTGCTCCTGCACCCAGCTTGAAGCCCTCTCTTTTTAAGGCCTGCTTGTCCCCTGTGGTTCACAATAATCTCACCCTACTATGAATTCATAGCACTTATTTCTATGCTGCTCATTTAAAATTGCTGTTATAGGCCCAGGGCACAGTGACACACGCCTATAATCCTAGCACTCTGGGAGGCCAAAGAGGGTCAGTAAATCAGTTGAGCCCAAAAAGTTTGAGATTACAAGTGTCCCAGGGTGACAGAACAAGACTCTGTCTCAAAAATAAATAAAAGTGCTTTTACATACCAGCTTACGGTATCTTTTGTACTACTATTAATTTTTTTTTTTGAGACAGAGTCTCATTTTGTTGCCCTAGATAAGAGTACCGTGGCATCAGCTCATAGCACCCTCAAACTCTTGAGCTCAATCAAGAGCTCTTTCTCTTGCCTCAGCCTCCCAGGTAGTTTGAACTATAGGTGCCCGCCAGAACACCTGGCTAGTTTTAGAGACGGGGTCTTGCTGTTGCTCAGGCTCGTCTTGAACTCCTTAGCTCAAACAATCTACCTGTCTCAGCACCCCCAAGTGCTAGGATCACAGGAATGAGCCACTGTGCCTGGCCATTAATTTTTTGATTAATTCAAATTTATCTCACCCAAAGAGGGCAAAGACAAGCTTCTATTTCCTAGTATTAAACTATTTGGTTTTGTTTAGACAGAGTCTCACTCTGTCACCCTGAGTAGAATGCCATGGTGTCATCACAGCTCACAGCAACCTTGAACTCTTGGGCTTGAGCGCAATCCTCTTGCCTCAGTTTCCCAAGTAACTAGGACTATAGATTTGGGCCACTATGCCCAGCTAGTTTTTCCATTTTTAGTAGAGATAGGATTTTTTTTTTTTTTTTGAGACAGAGTCTACGTTGCCCTTGGTAGAGTGCTGTCATATCATAGCTCACAGTAACCTCAAACTCTTGGGCTTAAGAGATTCTCTTGCCTCAGCCTCCTAAGTAGCTGGGACTACAGGTGCCCGCCACAATGCCCAGTTATTTTTTGGTTGCAGTTGTCCTTGTTTTTTAGCTGGCCCAGGCCGGGTTCGAACCCGCCAGCCTCAGTGTATGTGGTCAGCGCTGTAACCACTGTGCTATGGGCGCCGAGCCTAGAGACAGGATCTTGCTCTTGCTCAGACTAGTCTCAAACTCCTGAGCCCAAGCAATCCATTTGTCTCAGCCTCCCAGAATGCTAGGATGACAAGCAAGAGCCATTGAGCCCAGACAAGTATCAAACTCTTTAAAGGCAAGAACATCCTCATTTCTTGGTAAGCCAAAGCAGCTTGTTTTACAAATATAAAACATGTTTAAACATAAACATCACTACACTCAAGCAGAAGCACTTTCAGACAGCCAACAGGCATTAATGGTCCTGCAAGGTCATTTTAAACTATTTCTCAGGAATTAAAAAAGCAACTGTCTAAGGGGTCATCCACGTAAACCAAAGGAGTAAAACCTGAGTGTATACTTGTGCTTTTTAAAAATCACCCATCTTTCCTATAAATTAATGACAGTTCTTACAACTATGGTTTTGCTTCATAAAGGCATCTTAAAATACGTGCTTTATTTACAGACACATTTAGTATTTCTAGCTGTGAGAAATATATTGATTACTTTTCTGGAATTACATGATCTAATCAGACAATCTCCAATTTCATGCTGTGTGGTATGGAGATCTATTTCAAATTCAGATTTGACTCTATCCCACAGAGTGCCATTTCCTGCATGGCTGGGTTGTATCCCATCACATCTAACCTCTTATAGGTAACAACCACAAACACAGGAACATTAACAAAGTAAGAGAACATGGAGGCTCTGGAGAATCAATGAGTACAGGCAGATTCTAGAAGAGAATTGACACGTGGAAGGAGGGCACAGCATGAAATGAGGGCCAGCTGTCATCATCTCAACAAAGAGTGGTTAAATAAGAGGAAATGTACACCAGGTATACTTTCTCTAGGCCAAAGAACCAGAGGAATTAGAAGCTAGAAAAAGTATGTGAGGGGGGAATCCCTGAAGGGAAAGTCAGAGAAAGGGAGCCCCAAATCCTGCAAATAAATTTTCTCAGGTCTTTTGTGGCAGGCACCTGTGGTCCCAGCTACTTGGGAGGCTGAGGCAAGAGAATCACTTAAGACCAAGAGTTTGACAGCCGGGCATTGTGGAGGGCACCTGTAATCCCAGTTACTCGGGAGACTGAGGCAAGAGAATCGCCTAAGCCCAGAGGTTGGAGGTTGCTGTGAGATGTGATGCCACGGCACTCTGCCAAGGGCAATAAAGTAAGACTCTGTCTCTACAAAAAAAAAAAGAGTTTGAGGTTGCTGTGAGCTGGGATACCACAGCACTCTACCAAGGGCGACATAGTGAGATTACCTCAAAAAAAAAAAAAAAAAAAAAAAAAAAAAAGCTATTAGGCCAGGCATGGTGGCTCATGCCTGTAATGCTAGCACTCTGGGAGGCTGAGATGGGCAGATTGCTTGAGCTCAGGAGTTCAAGACCAGCCTGAGCAAGAGTGAGACCCCATCTCTAAAAATAGCCGGGCGTGTAGTGGGCACCTGTAGTCCCAGATGAGGCCAGAGAATCACTTGAGCCCAGGAATTTGAGGTTGCTGTAAGCTATGACACCATGGCACTCTACTGAGGACAGGCAACGTAGTGAGACTCTGTCTTCCCCCACCCCTGAAATAAAAAGAAAAAAAAAAATTTAAGCTGTTGCCTAATAGAAATCAGTTGCAGTTTGAGTCCAACCAAGTTAATACCCCACTTTAGAAAAACAACTTTTCAGAGGACTATAAGAGTCCAGAGGCTCCACATGACAGCATCCACAATGCCCAGGATACAATAAAAAATTAATTTTGACATAGAAAGGAAAAATGTGACTCCTGCTCAAGAGAAGAGTCAACTGATGAAGACCAATCCCAAGAAGATCCAGATACTGGAATCAAAAAGACAAAGAATTTGGCTGGGCCGGGTGATGGACTCCTATAGTTCCAGCTAAAAAATGCTCAAAATGGGGCGGCGCCTGTGGCTCAGTGAGTGGGGTGCCGGCCCCATATGCCGAGGGTGGCGGGTTCGGACCCAGCCCTGGCCAAACTGCAACAGAAAAATAGTCAGGCGTTGTGGCGCGCACCTGTAGTCCCAGCTGCTCGGGAGGCTGAGGCAAGAGAATCGTGTAAGCCCAAGAGTTAGAGGTTGCTGTGAGCCGTGTGACACCACGGCACTCTACCCGAGGGCGGTACAGTAAGACTCTGTCTCTACAAAAAAAAAAAAAAAAAAAAAATGCTCAAAATGAAAGAAGATGGGAAATTTCAAAGACATAACCATTATAGAAAATTCAATGGGGCGGCGCCTGTGGCTCAGTGAGCAGGGCGCCAGCCCCATATACCAAGGGTGGCGGGTTCAAACCCAGCCCCAGCGAAACTGCAACAAAAAAATAGCTGGGAGTTAAAATTAGTGCACATAACAAAATCCCAAAACCAGAGATGTTGGCGTGGATGTGGAGAAAAGGGCACACTTCTACACTACTGGTGGGAATGCCCACTAATACGTTCCTTCTGGAAGGATGTTTGGAGAATACTTAGAGACCTAAAAATCGACCTGCCATTCGATCCTATAATTCCTTTACTAGGTTTATACCCAGAAGACCAAAAATCACAATATAACAAAGACATGTGTACCAGAATGTTTATTGCAGCCCAATTCATAATTGCTAAGTCATGGAAGAAGCCCAAGTGCCCACTGACGCACGAATGGATTAATAAATTGTGGAACATATATACCATGGAATATTATGCAGCCTTAAAGAAAGATGGAGACTTTACCTCTTTCATGTTTACATGGATGGAGCTGGAACGTATTCTTCTTAGCAAACTATCTCAAGAATGGAAGAAAAAGTATCCAATGTACTCAGCCCTACTATGAAGCTAACTTATAGCTTTCATATGAAGGCTATAACCCAACTATAGCACAAGAATATGGGGAAAGGGCCAAGGGACGGGAGGGGAGGGGGGAGGGTGGGGTGGAGGTAGGGCAACTGGTGGGGCCACACCTACGGTGCATCTTAGAATGGGTACAGGTGAAACTTACTAAAGGCAGAATACAAATGTCTTCATACAATAACTAAGAAAATGCCACAGAGGCTATATTAAACAGTTTGATGAAAATATTTCAGATTGTATATGAAACCAGCACATTGTACCCCTTGATTGCACATAGCTATGATTTAATAAAAAAAATTAATTAAAAAAAAAAAATAGCTGGGAGTTGTGGTGGGCACCTGTAGTCCCAGCTACTCGGGAGGCTGAGGCAGGAGAATCGCCTAAGCCCAGGAGTTGGAGGTTGCTGTGAGCTGTGACGCCACGGCACTCTACCGAGGGCAATAAAGTGAAACTCTGTCTCTACCAAAAAAAAAATAAGAAAATTCAATGGACATTCTATTATCAGGGGTGTCCAATCTAAGGACCATGGGCCACATGCTGATTTTGTGAGGACATTTTTTACTTATCTATCCTTGTCAGATGTCACAAAAGTATGCACAGATCTTTTTCTGCTAATCAGCTTTTGTTAGTCTTTGTGTATTTACTGTGTGCCCGAAGATAACTCTTATTCTTCTAATGTGAGGCAGTAAAGAAAAACCTCTGTTCTAGATATTAGAAAAATGGTATCTGAGGGTGGCACCTGTGGCTCAGTGAGTAGGGCACCGGCCCCATATGCCGAGGGTGGCAGGTTCAAACCCAGCCCGGCCAAACTGCAACCAAAAGATAGCCGGGCGTTGTGGCGCGCGCCTGTAGTCCCAGCTGCTCGGAGGCTGAGGCAAAAGAATCGCGTAAGCCCAAGAGTTAAGAGGTTGCTGTGAGCCGTGTGACGCCACGGCACTCTACCCGAGGGCGGTATAGTGAGACTCTGTCTCTACAAAAAAAAAAAAAAAAAAAGAAAGAAAAATGGTATCTGAATTTTTTCTTATAAATAATAAGGGCTTAACAGAATGGAGATATTAGAGAAGCCTGTGAACTTGAAAACAGTGCAACAGAAATAATTTCATGTAAAACAGAGGAAAAGAAAGATGAAAAACAAATGAACAGCGCTCAAGATATGTAGAATAGAAATAAATTCCAGGAAGGAGAGGCAACATAATTCCAAATTCCAGAAAAAATATTTGAAGAAATAATGACTAAAAATTCACTCCAATGTTGCTTGAGAACATAAATTTACAGATTTAAAGAGCTCAACGAACCACTAGGGCATTCATTTCAAAGAAAAACATGTAGGTATATCAGAGGTAAACTGGTAAAAACCAAAAGAGAAATTGTGGCACCAACCAAAAACATCATACTACATGGGAGAAGAATAATCTGAATGATAGCTAGTTTTCATCAGAAATAATGGAGGCCCAAAGACAGTGGCATAAGATCTTTAAAGTCTTAAGCAGCAGACCTGCCTTTAAAAAAAAAAAGGTGCAATTCTTCAGGCTGAATGGAAATGCTATCAGATAGAAACATGAATCTTCAGGAAGGAATAGAGTACCAGAAATGGTAACTTAGGGAAATAAAAAAGCATTTTTCTCATTTCTTTAAAAAATATATATGGCAGTTTAAAGCAAAGATTAAAACTTTATCTTGTGCTGTTTCTCACATATGTGCATTTGATGTACATGACCACTGTAACAGAAAGGATGGGGTGAGAGAAGGGAAAAGCACCTATATAGTCACAAGGGTTTTGCATTTTATATGAAGTATCACTATACTCATTCTAAATAGATTATGCAAAGTTAAAGATATATACTGTAACCCCAGAGTAACCACTAAAATAATGATGCAAAAAAAAAAAAAATAGAAAACAAAACACAAGATAAACTAAAAAGAAAATGGAAAGCTAAAATATGTTTACTTGATCCAAAAGAAGGAAAAATAGAGGGGGAAAAAATCAGAAAGGACACATAAAAGACAAATGGTAAAATGGTAATGATAAATACAGCTACATCAATATTTGCATCTTATGTTAATGGACTAAACATTCCACTTATAAGGCAGAGATTGTCGGAATCGGTAACATAAGACCTAATTGCACGTTGTCTACAAGACACATCAAGTATAAAGACACAGACATCCTGGAAGCAAATGGATGAAAAAAGAGATCCCACGCAAATAGTAAGTTTAAAGTGACTGAGTGGCCATATTAACATCAGAAAAATACACTTCAAAACAAAAATTGTGTTGGGTGGCGCCTGTGGCTCAAAGGGGTAGGGCGCCAGTCCCATATGCCAGAGGTTGCGGGTTCAAGCCCAGCCCTGGCCGAAAACCACAAAAAAAAAAAAAAAAAAAAAAAAAAATTGTGGCAGTGCCCACAGCTCAGAGGGTAGGGTGCTGGCCACATACACCGAGGCTGCAGGTTCGAACCTGGCCTGGGCCTGCTAAACAACGATGACAACTGCAACAACAAAAAAAACAGCTGGGCATTGTGGCGGGCGCCTGTAGTCCCAGAGGGTAGGGTGCCGGCCACATACACCGAGGCTGCAGGTTCGAACCTGGCCTGGGCCTGCTAAACAACGATGACAACTGCAACAACAAAAAAAAAACAGCTGGGCATTGTGGCGGGCGCCTGTAGTCCCAGCTACTTGGGAGGCTGAGGCAAGAGAATTGCTTAAGCCCATGGGTTTGGGATGCTGTGAGCTGTGACACCATGGCATTCTACCAAGGGCGACAAAGTAAGACTGTCTCAAAAACAAACAAAAAACAAACCAAACAAAAAACCCCAGCACTACATTCTCATAAGGCACAGCAACATAATACAAAGCATTTTTCAGAACATAGGCCAAGATCAGTTATCTACTGGCTATAAAAACAGTTCAAGGGGTTAAAACAGAATTACTTTAAAACAAAAGAAAAGAAACAGGGCGGCACCTGTGGTTCAGTGAGTAGGGCGCCGGCCCTATATACTGAGGGTGGCGAGTTCGAATCCGACCCCGGCCAAACTGCAACAACAACAAAAAAAAAGCCGGGCATTGTGGCGGGCACCTGTAGTCCCAGCTACTCTGGAGGCTGAGGCAAGAGAATTGCCTAAGCCCAGGAGCTAGAGGTTGCTGTGAGCTGTGATGCTACAGCACTCTACTGAGGACGACCAAGTGAAACTCTGTCTCTAAAAAAAAAAAAAGAAACAATGCATTTCATAGGATATTTACGAAATTTCTCAGCTAAACATGTACATATGTGCATGTATGTATATGCATACTAGCAAGTATATCATGATGTGAAGTGCTCTTCTTACAGAGATTCACCCATCTAACACATATTTCAGCCAATTTGTAAGTTTAAAGCTTTGGGTTCTATAAAATAAACCATCAGTTTACCTATAAATTTAAAATCCCGTACATTAAAGGACTGTCAGATGAGTGAAAAGGAGAATTAATGTTTGCTTACAAATAGGCCAGGTGCGATGGCTGTAATCCTAGCACACTGAGAGGCCAAGGTGGGCGGATCACTTGGGGGTGGATCCCTAGAGCTCATGAATTCTAGACCAGCCTGAGCAACAGTAAGACCCCCATCTCTAAAAATAGCCAGGCATTATGGCAGGTTCCTGTTGTCTCAGCTACTCAGGAGGCTGAGGCAAGATCACTTGAGCCCAAGAGTTTGAAGTTACTGTGAGCAATGATGCCACAGCACTCTACTGAGAGTGACAAAGTAAGATTCTGCCTCCAAAAAAAGTTTTGCTTACAAAGTAGAAATACTATACTGTAAAAACTTTGGAATGTAGCCTTTGATGTTTTCCCCCAGAACATCTCCTATTACAGGCAGTCCCCAAGTTACAAACAACCAGTTGATGTACAACTGCCACTTATGAACAGAAACTATTACAGGTAATAGGTAAATGTACCTATTCCAGCTTACACACAAATTCAACTTAAGAACAACCCTACAGAACCTATCTCATTCATGACCCATGGATTGCCTATGTTTTGCCATAGTTTTATGTTTATAGCCATGAAATTCTCTGCTTCTCAGCAAATCAATTCAGACGGTTTCACTTTTCTCTCAATTTTCACCAGATACCACAGGTTAGCTATTCACATCTGAACTTTCCCCATTTTGTTTCTAAAGTTCTGTAATTACTTAGATGAGATTCTTAAGTATGTCAATATTCTCAACAGAAAACTCTTCACTTTCTACTTATATAAAGATCTGTATGCCCTCAGAAACATGTAAGATCTTACTCTTACATTCTTGAACATGTTCACTACTACTTTTTTTTTTTTCTTTTTAGAGACAGAGTCTCACTTTGTTGCCTTCAGTAGAGTACCGTTACGTCACAGCTCACAGCAACCTCCAGCTCTTGGGCTTAGGTAATTCTCTTGCCTCAGCCTCCCGAATAGCTGGGACTACAGGCGCCTGCCACAAAACCCAGCTATTTTTTTCTTGCAGTTTGGCCAGGCTGGTTTGAACCTGCCACCCTCGGTATATGGGGCCTACTCACTGAGCCACAGGCACCACCTGATGTTCACTACTTCTTAAATCCTATTGTGTTTCAGAGCCCATTCTAATCGTTGTCTCCTAACATATTCTGATACCATTCATTGATCATGAAATGTGACTCCCTGAAAACAAAGAAAAAAAAAAGGGAAGGGCACCTCTGAACAGACAGAATATGGGGCCATTCGAAACCCATACACTAGGCTTACTTGTCCCACATGGCATCCATCTCTCTCTCTCTCTCTTTTTTTCTTTTTTGCAGTTTTTGGCCCGGGCTGGGTTTGAACCTGCCACCTCCTGCATATGGGGCTGGCACCCTACTCCTTTGAGCCACCGGTGCCGCCAGCTCTCTCTCTTTTTTAATGACAATACCAGCAAGTTTTATTATCTAGTTTCCCAGCCCACAGAGAAAGGAGAAGAGAACTCCAAAAAGCAACCAAATTAAACCTACAGTTAGGAAAGCCAAAAATACATAAATACTCAGAGTTTTGCTGCAGGGACTTTTTTTTTTTTTTGTAGAGACAGAGTCTCACTTTATGGCCCTCGGTAGAGTGCCGTGCCTCACACAGCTCACAGCAACCTCCAACTCCTGGGCTTAAGCGATTCTCTTGTCTCAGCCTCCCGAGTAGCTGGGACTACAGGCGCCCGCCACAACGCCCAGCTATTTTTTGGTTGCAGTTCAGCGGGGCCGGGTTTGAACCCGCCACCCTCAGTATATGGGGCCGGCGCCTTACCGACTGAGCCACAGGCGCTGCCCCTGTTTTTTCTTTTTTTTTTTTTTTTTTTTGAGAGATGGGGGTCTCACTCTTGCTCAAGCTGGTCTTGAACTCCTGAGCTCAAGCAATCCACCCACCTTGGCCTCCCAGGGGGCTAGGATTATAGGCATGAGCCACTGCACCCGGTCCAGAAATGTTTTACTTTAGAAGCTTCAGGCCAGGTGCATGACTCACACCTGTAATCCTAGCACTCCAGGAGGCTGAGGCAGGTGAACTGCTTGACACCAGGAGTTCAAGACCAGCCTGAGCAACTTAGTAAGACCCACATCTCTTTAAAAATAATAATAAATTAGCCATACCATAATGGTGTACACCTGTAGCCAATCCCAGCCACTTGGAAAGCTGAGGCAAAAGGACCCCTTAAGCCCAGGAATTTGAGGTTACAGTGAGGTATGACTAAGCCACTGCACTTGTTTTTCTGCTTTTACTAGAAATGGGGTCTTGCTCTTGCACAGTCTGGTCTCAAGCTCCTGAGCATAAGAGATCCTCCCGTTTCAGCCTCCTAGAGTGCTAGGATTATAGGCTGAGCCACTGTGCTAGCCTACATTTTTATTATTAACATTTTCCAGGTAACCCATGTTCTGTCACCCCTATTCCCTATAATGAAGAAGTACATTTACAGGAAAGAAGATTACTTGGTTGGAATTCTGTTGTTTGTAATACTGTTGGTCCCCAACTACCATTCAAGATTCACCATAGATGACCAGGTGTGGTGGCTTACGGGTATAGTCCCAGCTACTTGGGGCCAATGCAGAATTGCTTGAGCTCAGGAGTTCAAGACCAGCCTAAGCAAGGGCAAAAGCAAGAGCCAGATCCCATCTCCACTAAAAATAGAAAAACTGGGCACAGTGAAGCAAACCAGTTGTCCCAACTACTAGTGAGGCTGAAGCAGGAGGATCATCTGAATTCAGGAATTGGAGGTTGCAGTGAGCTATGATGATGACACTGCATCTACCCAAGGTGACAGGGCAAGATTTCCATCTCAAGAAAAAGGCCAGGATGGGGGTGGGGGAGAACAGGCACAGTGCCTCACACCTGTAATCCTACCATTCTGGGAGCCCAAGGTGGGTGGAATGCTTGAGCTCAGTAGTTCAAGACCAGCCTGGGCAAGAGCAAGAGACCCTGTCTCTATTAAAAAATAGAAAACAACAACAAGCATCATGACAGGTGCCTATAATGCTAGCTACTGGGGAGGCTGAGGCAAGAGGAAGGCTTGAACCCAGGCATTTGTTGTTTTTCTTTTTTTGAGACAGAGTCTCAAGCTGTCACCCTGGGTAGAGTGCTGTGGAGTCATAGCACACAGCAACTTCCAACTCCTGAGCTCAAGCGATCCTCTTGCCTCAGTTTTTCTGTATGTAGAGACAGGGTCTCACTTTTTGCTCAGTCTGATCTCAAACCAGTGAGCTCAAGCTATCCACCCACCTCGACCTCCCAGAGTGCTAGGATTATAGGTGTGAGCCACCATGGCCAGCCAGAACCCAGGAGTTTGAAATTGCTGATGCCAAGGCACTCTACCCAGGCCATCAAAGTGAGATTCTGTCTCAAAAAAATATAAATAAAGGCCTGGCACAGTGGCTCACGCCTGTAATCCCATGCCTCTGGGAGGCCAAGGTGGGTGGATTGCCTGAGCTCACAGATTTGAAACCAGCCTGAGCCAGAGCAAGACTTTGTCTCAAAAAAAAAATAGCCAGGTGTTGTGGCGGGTGCCTATAATCCCAGCTACTTGGGAGGCTGAGGCAAGAGAACCGCGTGAAACCAAGAGTTTGGTTGCTGTGAGCTATGGCTCAGCACTCTACCGAGGGTGATGAAGTAAGACCTTGCTTCAAAAAAAAAAAATAATTAAATTAAAATGTCCCTGTGCTGAAAATTGACACATATTCCAAATAAAAGTAACAGTATGTGGTACAAGCACAGATTACAAACACCTGCAGACATCCTAGAGCATGAGTGACAGAAAGAAAAAAGGTATGAAAGATATGAAAAGGATATATAAATGGTCATTACACAAGTGAAAACATTTTTACTCCTTGTATCCACACAAATGAACATTGAAATATCTTTTACATACTAATTGTTTTGAAAAAAACGTAATACCCAACGTTGTAGAAGAAACCATGGAATAGACAGCCCTGATACCCACTAATGGAAATATAAATTGATCTATTTAAAAAGATGTGATAAAGCCTTTTTGGACCACAATTTGGCATTATCAACTGACATTTCAAAAATGCACAGGCTCTGAAACATCAATTCTAAAACTCTAATTCTGTAAGTCTAAAAAAATATCACACATGCGCACAAAAATTCGAGTACTTGCTCATTCTATGCAGCATTGCAATAAAAATTAAAACCTCAGGCCAGGAGCAGTGGCTCTCATCTGTAATCTTAGCACTGTGGGAGGCCAAGGCAAGTGGACTGCTTGAGGTCAGGAATTCGAGACCAGCCTGTGACAGACCCTTTTTCTACTAAAAGAGAAAAACTAGCTGGGTGTGGTGGCAGGTGCCTACAGTCCCACCTACTTGAGAGGCTGAGGCAGGACGATCGCTTGGACCTGGAAGTTTGAGGTTGCTGTGAGCTAAGTTGAAGCTACAGCACTCTAGCCTGTCTCAAAAAGGTAAACAAATAGATAAAAACCTGAAATAACCTTTTATGTGTTCACTAATAGGACTTAAGCAAACCACATGTCCATAATATGTAATACTGTGTAACCACTGGAAAGCCGGTAGACCCAGGTACACTGACATGAAAAGACATGTAAAGGAATGCCAAAAAGTGTGTAGCACAACGTATATATGCTTTAGCTTTTTTTACATAAAAATAGTTATAACGTAAATTTATATTTTTATGTGTGTAACTTAAGTGTGCTGAGCCAGAAGGAACGCCAAAATGTTCACTGCTGTTACTTCTGAATGGGGAGCGGAAAGCAGTAGAGTCATTCTCTCTTTAAAAAAAAAAAAAAAATGTACTGGTCTATCTACCAATTACAGGCCTTGGGGATGCAGCGGTCAACAACACCGAGGCCACCATCTCTATGAAGGCTTGGGTGACCGTACTGGTTTTGTTCACTGCCAGGCGTGCGTCCAATAAAGGAATAGACAAATAAACGGTGTATGCATTCCTTCCGGAGCGAGAAGGAACAGAAGCACAACCCAGAGGGCTTACACGGTCACCCCATGCAAGCCCGACTCTAACGCACAGGCACCCTCCTGGACTCCGCTCTCCAAAGCGACTTCAAGACCTTGTTCACTGCCGGCCTTAAGTTCTGGAAGGGAGGAGCCCGCGATCCCTCCGAGCCGCCCGAGCGAACCCCCCAAACCCCGGCCGGAATCCGGCCTTCGTCAGGGGGCAGAGAAGTCAAGTGGCCTTAAGAATGCTGCGGGGACAGACGAGACTGGGGCGAAAAGAAACGCACCTGCCCCGCACTACGCGCACGCACGTACGTGAGGCAGAGGCCGCCACCCCCTCGAGCCTCTTACCCGGAGCGTGGAAACTAGCTTGGACCCCAGGGAGACACCCCTGCCGTCTCTGCGGCCCACCCCACCCGCTGCCCGTCCGGCCCGGCCGCCCTCACCTCCTGAGGCGGCCGCCAGTACCGGCGCTCGCAGCGGAGGCCGAAAGCGGCGGCCCCACTGCAGGACCACGCGTAGCTCGCGTGCCATGTCGTACGCCCCCGAGCGCCGCGTGCAGCTACGTGAGAGGGGCGGGGCCGCAGGGCGAAGCCGGAGAGGCGGGAGCAGACGAGGAGGTCCTTCCGTGGCGCGGCGCGGTGACGTCATGGCGCGCCGATCTGCCCCGTCGCTGCCTGCACGGGCGCGTGGGCGAGAGCAGCCTGGCGGGCGCACAGTAGACCCTGTGAGTGGGAACTCTGTGACCTTGGGTCGCATCGTGAAGGGCGACTTGCCTATGTGGAGAGCTGGCAGTTGTGGTCCCAGTGCCCTGGGACCTCGATAGTCACCTGCGCCTTGATTTGTGCATCCCTGAAAGAGGCCTGAAGTCAGTACCAAAGCAAGGGTGTGGAAGGCGGCGCTCAGGAAGAAGCAGTTGACATTTTTGCTGTCTTTATGAATCCTGACTCTCTTTCCAAGACACTGCAAGTCTTTTGCAAACCAAGTCAAGCCAAAAAAGTTAAATGAAAAAGGGAATTCCAGACTTGACCAAAACGTGAACTCAGTAACCAACAATACACGAAACTGGGCTTATCTGATTCTCTTGCCCTACTGGAGGTTAGAGTCTAGTTGACTCTCTAGCATTTGGTCCAACCCCGGCACCTCCTCAATCCCGGAGTGGGGCCCAGACGATTAGATAGGCAATGAAAGTTCGCTGCCACGATCAAATAATTATACAAAACAAGGAATTATTTGAGCTTATGACAAGTGCTGCAAAGAAGTACAGGACCCTGGAGAGTGTTCCCCTATAGAAATTGGACAGAGTCAGGAGAGGGCGTGTCAGGAAGTGCTTCCAGGTAGAAATGTCAAGAATGACTTTCAAGTTCCTGGCTTATCCAAATGAGAAAAGAAATGGAAAAGAGTGGACAGATTTGGATGGAGGAACAGGAGTTCTCTCACCTGGAAAATGCGGGCAGCCTCTTAACTGGCCTCCTGCTTCCACTCTTGCCACCCCCCATTGGTGCACTGCAGCCAGATCATGCTCCCTCTCAGTCCTCCAGTGATCTCCCTTGATTCACTGTACAGCCTCCTGCTTCCTCTACAGGCCCTACATAACTAACCCTTGCCTCTGTTTTCCTCACCACATAAAGGCAGTGCCCTTTCCAGGATGTCAGGGGAATCAAGGAGTCTGAGCTTTACATTTCATTCATTTTTCACTCTATTCAGGAAATTATCTCTTTTATAAGAGCTGACACATTGGTGTATGGGGCAATATATCTGGCTTGGAGAGGCCTTTGATTTCAATGTGGGAAAGTGGTATCTAGCAAAAGGGGAGGAAACCTGGGCTTCAGTTAAGATTGAGGGGGCCTCTGCTGAGACAAGTAGGACCCTGGCTCTGTGGGGGGACAAGTTTCAGACAAACAAACCAGAGCCTTCTGTCCTTCCCTCCTGACTTGCAACCTTCAGAGACATACATCTTTTTTTTTTTTTTTTTTTTTTGTGGTTTTTGGCCGGGGCTGGGTTTGAACCCACCACCTCCGGCATATGGGACCAGCGCCCTACTCCTTGAGCCACAGGTGCTGCCCAGAGACATACATCTTTAATGGTACTGGGTTCTCTGCTACCCCAGGAAACTTGAGTCTTTTTAAGGTACCTAGGGATCCAAACCATGTCTTGGGGCCACATGTAGATTTCAACCCATGTGTAGACAAGGAATCTGGAAGCAGGAAAAAATGATGACATGCAGACATACATGAGTTGAATTAGTGGAGAATGACCGGTGATTGCTTGGGTAAGGCTGAGAATTGGGAAGAGGAAGAAGATCTCCCCAATTATCTGACCACTATTGTGGCCTATACAAGGCTGCTTTGCCTGTTCCTTCTCCAGAAGTCATGGCATTCTGCTGTGAAAAACTGAGGGCTGTGAAAAATACCCACTGAATTATTTGCAATAGCTAAAATGTGGAAGCAACTCAAGTGTCCATGGGCAGATAAATGGATGAACAGAATTAGTCCATCCAAACAATGGAATATTACTCAGCCATAAAAAGGAATGAAACACTGACACACACCACAACGTGGATGAATCTGGAAAACATTATACTAAGTGAAGGAAGACAGGCACAAAAAGCCACATATTGTATGATTCCATTTATAAGAAATGTCCATGGAGACAGAATGGATTAGTGATTTCCAGGGGCTAGGGGTGGAGTACTGGAAAGTGACTGCTCAGGGGTTTGGGGTTCCTTTTGGAGTAATGACAAAATTCTGGAGTTAGATATAGGCTGTGTTTGCACAATGTTGTGAATGTAATTAACATTACTGAACTGTACATTTTTTGTTTGTTTGTTTTGAGACACAATCTCACTTTGTTGCCCTGGGTAGAATGCCATGACATCAGCCTGACTCAGCAACCTCAAGCTCCTGGGTTCAAGTGATCCTCCTGCCTCAGCCTCCCGAGTAGCTGGGACCAGAGGTGCTTGCCACAATACACAGCTAATTTTTCTATTTTTAGTAGAGATGGGGTCTCACTCTTGCTCAAGCTGGTCTAAAGCAATCCATCGACCTCAGCTTCCCAAAGTGCTAGGATTACAGGCCTGAACCACCAAGCCAGTCACTTTTTATTTATTTATTTTTTTTTCTTGAGACAGAGCCCCAACATGTCACCTCGGGTAGAGTGCCGTGGCATCACAGCTCACAGTAACCTACAACTCCTGGGCTCAAGCAATTCTCCTGCCTCTGCCTCCCAAGTAGCTGGGATTACAGGTGCCTGCCACAACGCCCGGCTATTTTTTGGTTACAGCCATCATTGTTTGGCAGGCCCAGGTTGGATTTGAACCCGCCAGCTCAGGTCTATGTGGCTGGCGCCTTAGCCGCTTGAGCTACCCACTTTTTTATTTTTTTTTTTATTTTTTTTTTTTGTAGAGACAGAGTGTCACTTTATGCCCTTCTGGTAGAGTGCCATGGCATCACACAGCTCACAGCAACTTCCAACTCCTGGGCTTAAGCGATTCTCTTGCCTCAGCCTCCCGAGTAGCTGGGACGACAGGAGCCCGCCACCATGCCCAGCTATTTTTGGTTGCAGTTCAGCCGGGGCCGAGTTTGAACCCACCACCCTCGGTATGTGGGGCCGGCGCCTTACCGACTGAGCCACAGCCGCCGCCCCCACTTTTTTATTTTTAAGAGACACGGTTTCACTCTGTCCACACAGGCTGGAGTACAGTGGTGATCATATAGCTCACTGTAGCCTCCAACTCCTAGGCTCAAGCAATCCTTCTGTCTTGGCTTCCCAAGTAGATGGGACTACAGGCATGAGCCTCCCTTAACCAGACAGCTTCCTTTTTGAAGCTAAAATTGGGGGTGGCAAAGAGAATCTCCCGGAAATCTGGAAGACAGTGGGTGTTGTCTAAAAGCTATTCTCTATTTTTGTGTTTAGGACTCAGTTGCAAGGACTTCTCAGCAGATGTAGAAGTATATAGGCTCCTTTAAGGGAGAAGGGCAGATTCAGAGGTAGTAACTCTCCTGGGGCTTGTGAGATGTCAAACATTTAGTCCAGGTGCAGTGGCTCACTCCTGTAATCTCAGCACTCTGGGAGACCAGCCTGAGCAAGAGTGAGGCCCCATCACTACTAAAAATACGGCATGCCTGTAGTACCAGCTACTTGAGAGGCTGAGGCAAGAGGATCGCTTGAGCCCAAGAATTTGAAGTTGCTGTAAGCTATGATGACACTGTGGAACACAACAATGACACCATGGCACTCTACCCAGTATGACAGAGTGAGATACCATTTCAAAAAAGCAAAACAAGGCTTAGTGCCCGTAGCTGAAGCGGCTAGGGCGCCAGCCACATACACCAGAGGTGGCAGGTTCGAGCCCAGCCCAGGGCTGCCAAACAGCAATGACAACTACAGCCAAAAGAATAGCTGGGCGTTGTGGTGGGCACCTGTAGTCCCAGCTATTTGGGAGGCTGAGGCAGGAGAATTACTTAAGCCCAAAGAGTTTGAAGTTGCTGTGAGCTGTGATGACAAGGCACTCTACAGAGGGTGACATAGTGAGACTCTGTCTCAAAAAAAAAAAAAAAAGGAAGCAAAAGAAAACATTCAATCCAGGCACTATGGCTCACACCTGTAATTCTAATACTCTGGGAGGCCAAGGCAAGTGGATTGCCTGAGCAAGAGCAAGACCCCATGTCTACTTAAAACAGAGCCTTGGCCAGGCACAATGGCTCACACCTGTAATTCTAGCATTCTAGGAGGCTGAGGCAGGTGGATTGCCAGAGCTCACAGGTTCAAGACCAGCCTGAGCAAGAGCAAAGACCCTGCACACCCGCCTCGCCCAGCGTTGTGGCGGGCGCCCGTATTCCCAGCTACTTGGGAGACTGAAGCAAGAGAATCGCTTGAGCCCAAGAGTTTGAGGTTCCTGTGAGCTATGACACCATGGCACTCTGCCAAAGGTAACAAAGTGAGACTCTGTGTTAAAAAATAAATAAATAAAAATAAAAATAGAGGCTTTATTCTTTTTGAGACAGTCTCAAGCTATTGCCCTAGGTAGAGTGCGGTGGCATCATAGCTCACAGCAAACTCCAACTCTTGGGCTCAAGTGATCCTCTTGTGTAGGAGACTGAGCACCAGGCTTGTAGAAGTGGTCACCAGTTCTTGAGGGAGTGGGACAATGTCCGGCATGGAGATGTTTTGCAGCCCAAAGACAAGCCCTCAAGCAACTGCATGCATTAATGAGTTAAGATTGGTTGCTCATTAACAAGCAGGTGTTATACCTTGAACATTTGTGGTGCAACAGGGTGGGACTCAAGCCCGTGGGGAAAGAGCACATAGTCCTGTATGAGGGCCCCCCCCAATACCTGTTGTATAATGCTTCAATAAAAGGCCATGGCAGAGGTTACTCAGGGGTTTCCCTGCACCTATGGGAACTTGCAAGCATGTACTTCTAATCCATGTCCCGGCTGTTTTATTTGCACTGTGACAGGGTGCCACAGCGGCACTGACATTCTTGCCTCAGTTGTTTTTTTTTTTTTTTTTTAAGAGACAGGGTCTCACTTGGTCACTAGAGTGACATGGCGTTACAGCTCACAGCAACCTCCAGTTCTTGGGGTTAGGCTATTATCTTGCCTCAGCCTCACAAGTAGCTGGGATTACAGGTGCCCGCCACAACGCCTGGCTATTTTTGTTGCTGTTGTTGCAGTTTGGCCAGGGTCGGGTTTGAACCTGCCACCCTCAGTATATGGGGCCGTTGCCCTACTCACTGAGCCACAGGTGCTGCCCTTGCCTCAGTTTTTTTCTTTTTCTTCTATTTTTTAGTAGAGACAGGGGTCTCACTTTTTGCTCAGGCTGGTCTCAAGCTTGTGAGCTCAAGCAATCCACCCACTTTAGCCTAGAGCCTTCATACTTTCAGCAATTTTGCAAGGGCATTTTCTCTGCTCAGCATGGCTTCCTAGTGGCTCTATATCCCTGAGGCTCTGCTACCCTTGGAGACTGCCCTTTTGTTTAGAGGTCAGTGTCCTGAGCGGCTACTGCTACATTTGCAGTTTCTGCAGGTGTAAAGGCCCCTTGGTCAGAGTTCTCCTGCTTGTCCAATGGGGTGTGGGGGAAAAAGGTCTTTGAGCAGATGCAAAGGCCAGCCGTTGGGTGTTTTCCCTGAGTCTGGCCCTGAAGATGCCAATCCTCCGGGCACAGCCCTGCAGCTCATGAAATACAAAGGATAGAAATATGCATTTTAAGTCACCTGGGCAGGTGGCCAGGGGAGCAAGGCACCCCTACCTACTTCTTTGGAAAAGCAAGCATGACTTGGCTCCCTTTCTTATTTTCCTCACTATGGGCATTTTCCAAAAGCAAAATGTATGAAGGGACATCTCCTTGCACCTCTTTCTTCTCTGGGGCAAATAAAATGGTCAGGGAGCTCTTGCCAGGTAATTTTGGGGTTACCCCATGGTAGGGGGCTGTTGGCTGCCTCCAGCACTTCTCAGCCTTGGTTTTGGCAAATATCTTGTCCTGCTGCAGAGAAGGATGCCAGGGGGTGCCATGCTCTTACTTGGGGAATTGAGGAAAGACTGGGAGACCAGGAGGGCAGAGAGAACAGAAGTTTACAATTTGGAATGAATGTGGTGAATGAAGCCAAGAAAGCACCTGGCTGACCCCTCTCCCCCTGCACCTATATCTATCATGAATATTCCAACTCAGACAGCTTTAAAGTCAAGATGACGGTTCTTGGTCACCCAAGGTCATGCTACTCCACGTATGGCCGAGGCTAGCAATGTGGTTCTTGCCGGGGTCTAGCTTAGGAAGCACTCTCTGAGGAACATACCGTGTCTCAGGAAAGAACATGTGTACCGCCTACACTGCAAGGCACTGTGCAGTCATCAGCCCCTGGTGAAAAAACATTTTCCTTTTTTCCATCATGAACTGGGTCTGCTCTGACTCTCCCAATGTCAAGTCCTAGCATCCTATCATTCCTTCCTCCAGTTCCAGTCTCTTTCTTTCTTTTTTTTTTTTTTTTTCTGAAACAGAGTTTTATTATGTCACCCTTGGTAGAGTGCCATGGTGTCCCAGTTCACAGGAACCTCAAACTCTTAGGCTTAAGCGATTCTCTTGCCTCAGTCTCCCAAGTAGCTGGGACTATAAGTGCCCACCACAACGCCCGGCTATTTTTTCATTGTAGTTGTTATTGTTGTTTGGCAGGCCAAGGCTGGGTTCAAACCTGCCAACTCAGGTGTATGTGGCTGGCACCCTAACCGCTGAGCTACAGGCACTGAGCCTTTTTTCTTTTCTTTCTTTCTTTTTCTTTTTTGTTTTTTGTAATTTTTTTTTTTTTTTGCAGTTTTTGGCCGGGGCTGGGTTTGAACCCGCCACCTCCAGCATATGAGGCCGGCGCCCTACCCCGTTGAGCCACAGGCACCTCCCCTCTTTCTTTTTCTTTTTTTGAGACAAAGTCTCACTGTGTCGCCCTGGGTAGAGTGTCATGGCATCATCACAGCTCACAGCAACCACAAACTCCTGGACTCAAACAATCCTCCTGCATCACCTTCCCGAGTAACTGGGAATACAGATGCCCTCACTATGCCTGGCTAATTTTTCTATTTTTAGTAGAGATGGGATCTTGCGCTTTCTCAGGCTGGCTTTGATCTCCTCAGCTCAGATAATCCACTGCCTCAGCCTCCCAAAGTGCTAGGATCATTCACAGGTGTGAGCCACTGTGTCCAGTCCCCATACCAGTCTCTACTCACTGAGTTCTTTGAGGGTGCTCATCAGTGCTCATTCAAAGCTCCACAGACAGTGGCAGTTTGCATCATGGGGGTTCCCAGAGTCACCCGTTCTGTAGGGAACAAGGCTTGTCCTGGGGCCCGCTCACATCATTCACGCCATTTCTGACCCTGACTGCCCTCTTCCCACATGGAACCTTGTTTCCTCACCTAGGAAATCAAACTTGGACCTGACATGTCTCTCAAAGATCAGAACAGCGAGAATCAGCCTCCCATGAAGCTGTGAGGGCCCCTTGTGCTCCAGTCACATCTGTCTGTCAAATTCAAAGCCCTCTTACACAGCCCCTAGGTCTCTGACCCTTCCTGTGCCTCATCCTATCTTCTAGTTCTGGAAGCCTGCGGACGATGCCATTGTCTAGTCCCCAAGACCCTTGGAAATACTCTCTGACTCTCCTTCGTCTGTGCCCTGTGAAGGAACTTCTGCTTCCTAGGTCCCTGAACCTGTACTAGTGTCTAAGAAATCCTGGGTGGGGCCAAAGACAACCAGGAAGAGACCTTGGCTTGGTCGGTGGGAGAAAAGGGGAGCCCCTGCACAGTCCTGGCAGGATACAGCTGGCCACTGCCCTTACCAGATTCTGCATGGTCCCCCTAAGGCCTCCAGACCTGGATCCCCACCCTGGCTGGAAATGTTCCCTAAGGATGTTTTCTCGAACATCCTTTATTCTGAATTTCTTGGGAATACCCATGCCCACTTTACTCAGCCCTTTTGCAGGCACTGGTGGGAGTGATCTAGAGTCAGCCACACTAGGAGCTTGACGCTGTGGTCACTGGGGCTGCCCGGCATGAGATCTGTGAGCGTTTCTTTTTCTCCAGTGCTAAAGCTAACCAGTGGGAACTAAATAGGCCTTTGTAAGAACTTGGTTACCTTGGGCGGTGCCTGTGGCTCAGTGGGTAGGGCACCAGCCCCATATACCGAGGGTGGCAGGTTCCAACCCAGCCCCGGCCAAACTGCAACAAAAAACTCCAACAGGGCGGCGCCTGTGGCTCGGTGAGTGGGGCGCCGGCCCCATATGCCGAGGGTGGCGGGTTCAAACCCAGCCCCGGCCAAACTGCAACAAAAAAAAAAAAAAAAAAAAATAGCCGGGCGTGTGGCGGGCGCCTGTAGTCCCAGCTGCTCGGGAGGCTGAGGCAAGAGAATCACGTAAGCCCAAGAGTTAGAGGTTGCTGTGAGCCGTGTGACGCCACGGCACTCTACCAAGGGTGGTACAGTGAGACTCTGTCTCTACAAAAAAAAAAAAAAAACTCCAACAAAAAACTCTAAAAAAAAAACCAACAACAAAAAGAACTTGGTTACCACTTACTGCATACATGCCATTGAAGGGTTGTAACACATTTTAAATTCTCCCATTAACCCCAAGACACCCCCAAAGTGGGCTCAAGGTGAATTTGTGGAGTAAGGATGAGAGGTAGGGTGAGGAGTTCTCACGGCTAGAAAGCTCCTCTCAAGTTAAGGGGCTGGGCTCAGACCTGAAACGTTGTCTGTCCCTCACTGCTCTGTGAACTTGGCCAAGCTACTTCAACACCTCTGCTTTTCCTTAGTGATTGATTGATTATTATTTTTTTTAGAGACAAGAGTCTCACTTTATTGCCCTCGGTAGAGTGCTGTGGCGTCACAGCTCACAGCAACCTCCAAGTCCTGGGCTTAGGCGATTCTCTTGCCTCAGCCTCCCAAGTAGCTGGGACTACAGGCGCCTGCCACGAGGCCCGGCTATTTTTTTGTTGCAGTTTGGCCGGGGCTGGGTTTGAACCAGCCACCCTCGGTATATGGGGCCAGTGCCTCACTCACTGTCACAGGTGCTGCCCTATTGATTGGTTATTTAGACAGTGTCATACTTTGTTGCCCTGGGTAGAGTACTGTGGTGTCATAGCTCACAGCAACGTCAAATTCCTGGGCTCAAGGGATCTTCTTGCCTTAGCCTCCCAAGTAGCTGGACTATAGGCACTTGCCACAATGCCTAGCTTTTTTTAGAGATAGTCTCACTCATGCTTAGGCAAGTCTGCAACTCCTGAGCTCAAGCAATCAACTTGCCTCGGCCTCCTAGAGTGCTAGGGTTGCAGGTGTGGGTCACCGTCCCCAGCCCAACGATGTGAATATGTTTAAACAGCACTTGTTATATACTACAGCTATTTTTCCATCTCTTCACTTTATTATCTACACAAGGACAGAATTTGGGAAAGTCACTCAATGTTAAGGCCCAGGCTCCTGCTCCAGGCTACAGTGAATGTCGCTTCAATGGTTCTTATCTTGTCAAACTCAAAGGCCTCAAGCCCATGCTCTGAATAATCCGATCTCTTCTCCAAAGTCTCTTCCTAACCCCTTAAAAATGTCTGCAATGCTTTCTTAATCAAGTTGTTTTATAGCCGTCTACTGCCTTTGAATTTTGGGTTAGTGAATTAACTGATATTTTGGTGTTATGATAGCCAAGATTCCTAGCAAATGCTCCATAAGATGATATAAGCATGTCACAAGTGCTGTTGTTTAGATCAACTGCAAAACATTCTCACCTAATCATCAAAGCACTGGATTTCTTGTTATCTTATAATCAACCTGTTTTCCACCCTTTATTGCTACTTCATTATGAAACATATACACAAGTAATGCACATGGGATTGACACATATCATCCTGTGAGGGAACTCTTTATGGTCTGAGATGGACAGAGATTACTCTCACTCTTATGGAGCTCCTGCACACCTGTTATGATACTGCACCTACAGGAATTACTTCCCAGCAGTGTCCTGGGTTGAAGTACTTCCTGGTAGCACAGTGGCTACCAATATGCAATCATCTTCTTAACAAAAGGCGTTCTGTGTTTAACTGTGGCTTGTTTTGCCATCCATTGCTAAAAACATGTTTTGGTTCAAATGGAATCTTTGGTTCCATGTTACAAGTAATCAAAATAAATAGCCAGGTTCAGAGCCCGTTGGTCAGTGGTTAGGGCACTGCCCGCATACACCGAGGCAGGTGGGTTCGAACCTGGCCCGGGCCTGACAACTACAATAGCCAGGCGTTGTGGTGGGCACCTGTAGTCCCAGCTACTTGGGAGGCAGAGGCAAGAGAATCACTTAAGCCCAAGAGTTTGAGGTTGCTGTGAACTATGACTCTGCTTCAAAAGAAAAAAAAAGGAAATAGCCAGATTGGGCCAATTATGGCGATTCTATCACCATAATTTTTTTTACATTAGCCACGGCCAGGTGTGGTGGCTCACACCTGTAATCCTAGCGCTCTGGAAGGCTGAGGTAGGTGGATTGCTAGCCTGAGTCAGAGCAAGACCTCTTCTCTAAAAATAGCTGGGTGTTGTGCTGGGCACCTGTAGTCCCAGCAATTTGGGAGGCTGAGGCAAGAGAACCGCTTGAGCTTAAGAGTTTGACGTTGCTGTGAGTTGTGATGCCATAGCACTCTACCAGGAGCAACACTGAGACTCTGTCTCAAAAGAAAAAAAAAATTAACCAGGTATGGTGTGCAACTTAATCCCAGCTACTTCAGAGGCTGAGGCAGGAGGACAGCTTGAGCCCAGGGGTTCAAGGCTGCAGTGAGCTATAAGTGAACCACTGCAACCTTGCCTGGGTGACAACAAAACCCTGTTTCAAAAAAAAACAAAAAGTACTAAAAAGGCCAAGCACAGTGGCTCATGCCTATAACCCTAGTACTCTGGGAGGCTGAGGTGGGTGAATTACTTGAGATCAGGAGTTTGAGACCAGGCTGAGTAAGTCTTGAGACCCCAGCTCTATTAAAAAATGAAAACTAGCTGGGCAGAGCGGCAGGTGCCTCTAGTCCCAGCTACTCGGGAGGGTTAGGCAAGAGGATCACTTGAGCCCAAGAGTCTGAGGTTTCTGTGAGCTGGGCTGACACCATGGCGTTCTAGCCTAGGCAAGAGAGACTGTCTCAGGAAAAAAAATCCCTAAAAGAACAATTGGACTGCATAGGAGAAAAAAACAAAGAACACCAAAAACCCTAACAAAAAAGAAGAAAGTTATATGTTTTCAGCGTGAGATCTTAGAAGCAGCATCAGGTTATCCAGAGGTCTCATCCTATTTGACATGCTAGAATTTCAAACACAGAACCAAACGCATGCTCACTTGAGACCAAAACACAACTGAGCATCTTCTATCTTCTAATGACTAGCTGCTGAACTAACTCTAAGTCATCAGCCAGTTTGAACCATTTTTGAATCCAAGCAGTTTTACCAGCTTTTATTATAAACACCAGCACATTTCAAGTTTCCTCTTTTTGATCACAAATATAGGATTTTTTTCTTCTCCTCTTAAGTATACAGCATGAGACACAGCGTTGGGGCTTTCCAGCGTTCTTACAGAAATTTTTCTAGGACAAGCTTAAGGTTAGTATCCACAGATCATGCCCTTGGCCACAGCCTTTGACGACTGGATTGCCCAAGACAGTTGCACAGGATGCAGACTCCCAAGAAGGTAAGGTTGGTACATAAAGTTTTGAATTCCAGGATAAACTGAAAAAGATGCTCCCTACTGCCCCCAAATAAAATGCTGTACATCCAGGAAAGTGCTGCTTTCTGTGGACTTGCAGCCCTCCTCCAGGGCTCCAAAGGGCCTTTGTTTGAACACATAGCTTAAGGTTTCCCCAATGGTAGAAAAGGTGAATTCTGAAGAAGGCAGTGAATGTGCAAGAATGCAGCAAACCTAATGAGGATAACAGATCTTTCCTTTGAGGAAGAAGTAAAGATGGGGATTGGTGGGAGTGCTAGATGGTCTTATTCTTACCTGGTTTAATCAAGCTTTGGTTCTATGTTATAGCTATCAAAAGAAATAGACAGCCTGGGCCAAAGTGAGACCCCATCTCTACAAAAATTCTTTTAAAAAAATTAGCCAGATATCTTGAGTTTAAAACTCAAGATTCACAACTGCTAAAATTAGACTGTACCCTTCCAATTTCTTGGAAAGTTTCCCTCAGATTGATTCCCAAATCAAGAATTCAAGTATTTAAAAAATACCTCTGTGAACATAAAAGGGCCCAAAGGGAAGTATATTGGGCCATAATTTCTAAATTTACCACCACAACCCTTCCACCTCCCCAACCCCATCTAGACCACCCTTTGGTTGGAAGACTAGGGAGGAGACAAGTCCCCTGGGGGACCAGCAGCTTGGAGGATTAGCTTCAGCTCTCCCGTGAGGGGCCTTCTCAGAAGTGGGGCTTAACAGTTTTTGTAGACTTGTCTCACCCATTCAGTCAGGGGACCTGGAATTGGACCTCAAGGGCTAGTGGTGAAACCATGTGGGTCAGTGACAGTGTCCTTTGAAGGGGGGGCTTTTCTCACCACATCAAGGACATGCAGTCAGCACTCTAGAGTCTGTCAGCCACTCTGTAGTCTCCAGGCTGGTACTCGCCTGTGTTTTCTCATGGAGGGAGGGCCCTGGTGTCAGGCCACGCAGGTTATAGGGGGTAATAAGGAAGCACTTTGAGACCCTGATGCATCCTTTGCATCAATTCTGAGATTTGTGTATGGGGGGGGGGGCTGCCTGGAAAAACCGTAAGAAGCCCTTCCTACACGGGGGTAGTTATGACAGGGAGGGAGCAGGCAGGAAGCAAAGTGGCAGATCAACTGTGTCACTGACTGTGAGAATGACATTCACTTGTGAGCATCCAATGTGTAGGGCCAGCGCTGAGCTGCCTGTCTCAGTCCTCTGTTCCACCTGGGACACATTCCCCAGCTGCCACCCACGTCACCACCATGACCACAGCCCCAGCCTCTCCTCTATTAGTAAACAACCAGAACCATGTCTTACAAAGAACAGACTCCAAAAATATATATAAATAAATAAAAACCTTAAACATTCTTACAGGGATCTTAAAGAACAGAATACATGTTAAAAACTTCAGTAATTTATATCAATTTTAAGCGGTACTTTATATACAATGGGAAAAAAACACATGCATAGTCCAAATACAATGTTGAAAACAGCATTTTCATAACAAAAAACCCCGAACACTAAGTGTTAATACCATGTACATGAATTCAAGAAGGACCACCCTTTTTGTCTGTTGCACACAGTTTATTTAACAATATGATATAAGAAATGAGTTGGTACTTTACCATTCTATACAGTGATTGAATCTTCTCGAATTTTCTTATTTATAGTAATTATAGCGCTTGCATGATTTACACTAGAATTGCTTTTCCTCATTTCAAGTTTCACGTAGAAGAAAGAAAAGAATGCTCTTCTCTATTAACATTAGCATGGTCTAAGAGAGTGATCATCCCTATTTTTTGTCTAAAACCAGTTTTATCAGAGAAACAAAGCAACAATTTCTACATCTGCAAGACAAGAGTTTGGCTTAAGCCAATATGTATAGATAGATGTGTGGGTGTGTGTACGTGTGTGTGCACGCCAGAGTCAATTCCTATCGTCCAGGGGTAATACTTGGAGACGCCCACAGAGTTCACTTAGAAAAAAAATCTTCCCGAAACATCAGAAAGTTATCGGGATACATTATAAGCTTGCATTATTTCAGGAATCAGTTTTTGAATATTATTTTTCTTCTCACTTTTAAACATAAATGTTTAAAGTCTTGAAAATACAAATAAAAAATATGAATATAATGAACTTGTTTTTCCCATTAAAAAAAGGCATGAGTCACCAGCAATGACGACAAAAAGAACCCAAACAACCCCCCCTCCCCCAAACAAAAACAAAACAGAAAGAAAGAAAAAAACAACAAAAAAAAAAAAGAAAAAAGAGAGCGCGAGAGACCAGATATTTAAATCAACTGGTTTTTAACAAAAAAATATATTCTTTGTATTGTTTCTTTAAACATCAATCTACCCTTCCACGGCTTGGAAGTAGCAGTTCCATCTAGGAATAAAAAGAACCTAGATGCCTGGATTTTCAGTACAAAAGGTCCAAGAACATGAAAGGAGAAAAAAGTGATGCTCTCATAATGCTACAAGCCCTCCACAAACTTCTCTAATGTGTCTCCTGTGGTGTCCCCGACCAAGGATAGTTCACTGGACAGTGCACTCCTGCTGGGGGTGTTCAGCTGAGGGAGCATTGCACTCTGTTCGGGGTTCCCCAAGTGTCCCTGATCTATGGAGCTGGCCATGGTGACTGCGAGTCCGGGATGAGGGGAACCAGTCTGGGGCGAGACATGGTGTGGTGAAGGCTGGGGCTGTATCCGTGGTGACGGGCTGGAATGTGGAGGCTGGGACTGGGGCCGTGGAGACTGAACAGGGGCTGGAGACCGCACCTGGTTACTAAGGGATGTGGCGATCTGCTGGCCAGGGAGGTGCGAGGCCTGTGGCTGTCCTGAGAGCATGTGCTGCTGGGGACTCCTGGGGTTCGGCTGGCCCGGGGACCCGATCTGCTGTTTCATCTGCTGCTGCTGCAGAATCCGTTGCTGCAGGGCCTGCTGGATGTTGGGGGTACTGTCTGCCCCCAGTCCTGGCTGCCCCAACTGGCTGAGCTGTCCCATCTGAGCTGCCATCTGACCCATGGAGCTGCCCTGGATAGGGAGATGTTGTTGCATCCGCTGCTGCTGCATGGCTGGTGGGTAGCCTCCAGGTCCTTGAGGCTGCTGGAACTGGCCATGCCCAGCCATGCCCCCGGCCATGCCAGCACTCCCTTGCTGCTGCTGTTGCTGCTGCTGCTGCTGTTGCTGCTGTTGCTGCAGCAGCTGCCTCCTTAGCATTTCTCGGTACTGTGGATTCATACTCGCCATGTTGGGGTTGTGTCCTGGGTTCATTATGTTCAGGGCCTGGCCCTGGGGGTTCAGGCCTCCCATGGCCTGCTGTTGTGGAGGCACACCGGGCCGCGGCACGCCGGCTGGCATCGTGTTCAGGTTCTGCAGGCCAGGCTGTTGATGCATGCCAGGCTGGGACTGGAGGCCAGGCTGAGGTTGAAGGCTGGGCTGGGGCTGCATGCCAGGCTGGTTAGCCACGTACTTGGCTGTGCGTTGTTTGATGAAAGCTGCCATTAGCTGTGGGTTTGACTTGAGAATGTTCAGCACCTGCTGCTGCTGCTGAGGGGAGCTGGGCGACTTCAGGGTCCGCAGCAGGTCTTGCAGAGCACTGGGTGAGATGCTTCTGGGTGGCTGTACGCTGGGCATCCGGGGCCCAGCCACGGCCGCCTGACCCTGCATGGACATAACAGGCCTGGGTATGCCCGGCATTGGCTGCTGCTGGGGGATGGGTGCCTGCTGCCACTGCCCGGGGGGCATGCTAGGCATGACAGGCCCGCTCACCTGGGTGGGTCGTGGCACATTCAGGCCCACAGGGGCCATCTGGCCTGGGGTCCCCATGCCTGTGCGCCCTGGAGGCATGCCATTGTTGATGTTCACTCGGTATAGGTGCTGCTGCTGCTGGGCCTCACGCTCGATCTGCCGGGCTGCTTCCACTGCCGCAGGTGGGGGCTGGGCAGGGGGTGGGGGTGCTGGCACCTGGCTGGTAGGCTTCCCTGTAGACACTGTCGTGGGGGGCTGAGTCCGGGCCACGCTAGGAAAGCTGGCTGGTGACATGCTCACAGGAGAAGGCTGGGGCTGGGCAGGGGGCTGCGGCGTTTGGGGTGTACTGGGCTGTTGCGTGGGGGTCCCGGGTGGTGCTGAGGTAGGAGAAGGCAAACTCTGCTGAGGCACATTGCGGGTGTTCATGGTGGCCATCCGCCGGCGCATGAGCTGGGCTTGCTGCAGGCGGTGCTGGATCTGCTGCTGGCGGAGCTTGTGTTTGATGTTGAGGCAGAAGGGCACAGGGCATTTGTTCTCTTGGCAGTGTTTGGCGTGGTAGCAGCACAGGGCAATGAGCTGCTTGCACACCGGGCAGCCCCCGTTGGTTTTGCGCTTACAACCCTTGGTGTGCTGCACAACCCGCTTCATCTTCTGGCAGGACGGCAGTGAGCAGTTGGCGTTGCGGCACTGGCATGCATGCACCAGGGACTGGATGCACCTCTGGATGCTCAGCCGCCGCGACTCCTGGGGGCTCTTGGACTGAGGCTCGCCCTGGCTGCTGCCCTCATCATCCAGGCCCAGGCCCCACTTCACCATCTTATGGGCATGGCTCTTTGTGTTGTAGCAGTTGATGCAGAGGTCATAGTCCTACAAACAGGGGACAGGCATCAGCATGGGCCCACATGACCAGACACATTGGCCACCCTCCTCACACTGGGTCTGGGATATGAAAACAGGTGGCCAATGTGTCACCCCCCAAGTTACCTTCACCCCTGTGGCTCCTAAGACAAGCAGATTTGTGCCCTGAGATCCTTCTGACCTGCCAGCTCCTAGACTTGGTGTCTGCCTGAGGCTCACAGTGTCATCAGCCCCTTTCCTTCTTGGTGTCCTCTGCTCTGGGTACTGCCATGGTCCCATCCTACACTCAGACTGAGGAGCCCAACAGTGAAAGTATGAGAGACCCTGTGGCCATTTCCTCCTAAACACTGCCAGGGCTTTGAATTGCCTTTCCCTTAAGGAGATGGCTGTGGGCTAGCCGGACTGCTAAATGCTCACTCGCCAATGTGGAAGCCCAAGCTTCTGAAAATTGCCTGTCCTCAGAAAGCAAGAAAACAGAGTACTCAATCTGAAGAAGGGAACCTCAAGACCAGGTTCAATAACTGTGTTTCACATTAAAGATATGAAAATCCCAGCATGAAGAAATTAGTAAGAAGACACAGGAGGCTGGTTGAAGCTGAAAAAATAGATGAGAGGCATTTAAAAGTGGGAAAAGAAAAAAAGCCCTTACACTGCTCTCCCTACACAGATTAAAGCTGCTTCAATCTGGCAGGTGACTATGGACCATCCTGAGAGGAAGGAGGTGACAGTGGGGAGGGCAGTGTCTATAATTATCTATAGAAAAAGAGGCGAAGGGCCCAGCACAGCCTGGCTCAGACCACAGGAAGGACAGCCTATGCCATTTCACAGTGGAGACAAATTCTGCCAAGGGAGCTAGCTAGTGGGCATGACCGGGTCTTTCAGAAATAAGCAAGGAGGAGTTTCAGACCCTTGAGCATAGGAGCCCAACCTGCTAACAGGGCAGAGGGCATCCTAACTCTTCAGTAGGGCTGGAAACAGAGGCAAGAATGGGGGGCAAACAGGTTAGAATTCCCAAAAGAAGCCAAGTTCTCTGAACACTCTTTTCATGCCTGCCCCTGCTCCGAGACGCTCCCTGAACTGAGGCCTATGACTGTGCCTGATGTGGAGCAGGTGTTAATGAAACACAGAGAAGACAGCAAAGCCTTCAGCCTTGTGACTGTCTCCTTGACCTGGAGGAGTCGCTGCCAACACTGACAAGCAGATGCCAGCTCCAGCATTAACTCCAAGGGACGTCTTCAAAGAAGCCAGCATTGGCTGCTGGGGTTGGTAGGGCCTACCTCGCACACCGTGCAGTGCCAGCGTGTTTCCACATGGTGTTTGCACTCATTGCAGGTATAGACGAAGCGGTCCTGGCCCTGGGTGTGCAGCTCCACCAGCATACACAGAGTAGACCACTTGGAGCGGCGCAAGGAGGAGAACTCCCAGTGCTTGTCTCTAGCAAGGGTGAGGAAGGCATCGCGCCCATCCATGAGGTCACAGCTGAGCAGAGGGTCAGGGTCAATGATGGGGGGCAGGGTGTTGATGACAGGCCCAGCGTGCAGATGGATCACAAAGAAAACCTGTAGGAGAGGAGTGGCTATAGCTCCACAGAGAGGTGTGAGGAACCCCAATGTCAAGCTCGGCGTAGGGCCACCCAACTCGTGTGGCTGAGCTGACATCAGTCCAAGGGCCCCAGCTCCCTGGGACTGAAGAGAACTGCTAACATGTCACATGACATCACCAGGGCCGGTCCTCCCTCCCACTGCACAACTGCACAAGAAGCACAGGCCTGACAGACACATCTCTTCCCACCCTGCTATGGGCCCTGACAGTGGCAAGACCTTCTGGGGGTCACCCATGCCTTTACCTCCTTGTGCTTCTCCATGGTGGCATAGAGCTTCTGGGACAGGTCATTGGACACATTGGGCATGCTGGGCTTCTTCTTGTTGGCTCGGCTGATGCTGCTTTTATTCTTATTGGTTTTCTTATTGTTCTTTTTCTTGGCATTCTTGCTGTCACCCTGACTGCCCTGCAAGAACATTCAACAATGTCAGACAAGGCCAGCTTCCTTTCTAGGCCTGGCACTACAGGAAGCTCAACCCAAGAGGGTTGACCCAGGTGACCGCTGGGTAGACCTGCACACAGTTACACTTGGACTGCAGACACACTGCTCCCTGCAGAAGCAGAGCCCATCCTCAGCCAGACCAGCGCTACTTTTGATTCTATGCTATGTTACCTTTTGAGGGAAGAACACACTCAGAAGGCCAGTTCAGAAACTAATGAACGAGGACATGTGGAAGCCACCGGAGGTTGTATGTCACACCTCACGTCAGTAGTGACTTCTGTGCTTGAGAAAGGCTCTACACATTGCTAATGGAGTTAACCATGCTGGTAGGACCAGGGACTCCAGCGGCCCTGCCACACTCACTCAAGGCCCATTCCAGGGCAGGCCCTCCCAACCAGCACTTCAGTTCAAGAGGGTCTCGTTCCTTAGTCCAAATGCTCATCCTCTGGAAAGAATTCAGGCTTGTTATTTGTTTAGATTTCAAGGTGGAAAAATTAAACCAGATCTGGTCCAGAGAACTTCATTTTTTTTGAGGCAAAGTCTCAAGTTGTTCCCTAAGTAGAGTGCTGTGGTGTCACAGCTCACAGCTACCTCAAACTCTTGGGCTTAAGTGATTCTCTTGCCTCAGCTCCTAAGTAGCTTGGACTACAGGCGCCCACCACAACACCCGACTATTT
The DNA here is from genome assembly GCF_027406575.1 of Nycticebus coucang. NCBI lineage: Eukaryota > Metazoa > Chordata > Mammalia > Primates > Lorisidae > Nycticebus > Nycticebus coucang. The sequence continues at coordinate 100,589,825 of NC_069791.1, forward strand.
TTTTTGTTGCAGTTGTCATTGTTGTTTAGCTGGCCTAGGCTGGGTTCGAACCTGCCAGCTTCAGTATATATGGCTGGCACTGTAACCACTGTGCTATGGAAGCCGAGCTGGAACTTCATTTTTAACAAGAAGAGAGAGACAGCTTCTGGATGCACAAAAGGAAATAAATGGCAGTTCAGGGGAGGCACCTGACCACACTCAGGAACCGGGGCCACTGTTCCCAGTGAGAAGAAACTGAAAAGGCATGACTGAATGTGGTGTGGGATCACGAGTAGGATTCTGGGATTGAAAAGGGACAGCAGAGAAAAACGGAGGAAATCTGAACAAAGTGTGAACTTTAGTTAATAATAAAGTATCAATATTGGATCATTAATTGCAACAAATATAAAATGTTAGTAATAGGAGAAATGAGCCCTGGAGCATACTGAAGAACTCCCTCTGCTCAGTTTTTCTATAAGCCTTAAAACTGTTCAAAAGAATGAAATCTATTTTAATTAATTTATTTTTTTAACAGGTAGAGTCTCTCTTGCTCTGTCACCCAGGCTGGAGTACAGTGGCATCATCATAGCTCACTGAAGCCTCCAACTCCTGGGTTCAAACAATCCTTTTGCCTTAACCTCCCAAGTAGCTGGGACTAGGTGTGCACCACCACACCCAGTTGATTTTTAAAATTCTTTGTAGAGACAGAGGCTTGCTACCTTGCCCAGGCTGGTCTTCAATTTCTGGCCTGAATTGATCCTCCTACCTTGGCCTCTCAAAGTTTTGGGATTATAGGACTGAGTCTTCATACCTGGCCAAGTCTTTTTTTTTTTTTTTTTTTTTTTTTAAATTTAAGAGACAAGGTCCAGCTCTTTTTCACCCTATTTTTAAGAAACAATTTTTAACTGGGCCTGGACCCAGTGCCTCATACGTGTAATCCTAGCACTCTGGGAGGCCTAGGTGGGTGGATTGCTTGAGCCCAAGAGTTTGAGACCAGCCTGAGCAAGAGGGAGGCCCAGTCTCTAAAAAATAACCGGGCATTGTGGCAGGTGCCTATAGTCCCAGCTACTTGTGAGGGTAAAGCTAGAGGATCACTTGAGCCCTACACTTGAGGTTGCTGTGAGCTATGACGTCAGGGCATACTACCCAGGGTTACAAAGTGAGACTATCTTAAAGAACAAAACAAAACAAAACAAAATAAAAAATAAGACCATTGTTAAGCAACTGTAGAAAGAGTGCAGTGGCTCATGCCAGTAATCCTAGCACTCTAAGAGGCCAAGGCAGGAGGATACCTTGAGCCCAGGAGATAGAGCCAAGCCTGAGGAAGAGTGAGACCCCGTCTCTTAAAAACAGAAAAATCAGCCAGGTGCGGTGACAGGCACTTGTAGTCATAGCTACTCAGGAGACTAAGGCAAAAGGATCGCTTGAACCCAGGAGTTTGAGGTTGGTGTTACTCTAGCCTGGGTAATAAGAGTGAAGACTCTGTCTTAAAAAAAAAAAAAAAAAAGAAAGAAAGAAAAAGAAAAAGAAAAAAAGAAGAAATGATAAAAGAGAAACATTTACTACATGAAATTTAAGAAAATGTAGTTATATAATAAAGTTCCTTTCTCTTCCTTTTTTTTATCCAGAACAATAGCATTTTGTTTTTTCCTTCTTAAATTTAACACATGCAATTCTGTCTTTGTGTGTGCAATTTTTCTTTTCTTTTTTTTTTTGTAGAGACAGAGTCTCACTTTGTCACCCTCGGTAGAGTGCCATGGCATCACACAGCTCACAGCAACCTCCAACTCCTGGGCTGAAGCGATTCTCTTGCCTCAGCCTCCCGAGTAGCTGGGACTACAGGCGCCCGCCACAACGCCCGGCTATTTTTTGGTTTGCAGTTCAGCCGGGGCCGGGTTTGAACCCGCCACCCTCGGTATATGGGGCCGGCGCCTTACTGACTGAGGCACAAGCGCCGCCCTGTGTAATTTTTCTTCACAAAGTTTGGATTATGCATATGAAGGTACATTCTGTTTTTTCTCCCAATTAACACCATTTTCCTATTTCCCCGACTTGAGACTATAATTTTTAATGGCAAAACAGTATTCCACCCTGAGTGCTGGCCATAACTGAAGTTAACTCCCACTGTGAGGTCTTAGCGTGACCTGAAGACAGCAAGTCCTCACCCACTGCAGGTATGAGCTGGACTCATTCTGAGAACAGACCTTTTTGCCAACACTTCAGCATCCTACCCTTCCTGTCATGTGCAAGGCCCTGGTGCCCAGTAAGGGCCTTGTCTACCTCAGTCTTCTGGACACCCACACCACTGACATGCCACGAGGTCCTACCCTGGATGAGACATAGCTTAGGACTGCATTCTCCCTTAGAGCACTCTTGCTCTCACAGTAGGGCCTGCATCCCTGTGCTCTGCAGAGCATTTCTAAGAGCTCAGCAGTCAGGGCACCGACTCTAACCTGGCACCGAAAGCTTCCATACCGGGTGGCCTATATGCCTTTCCTTGCCATCATTCTACCACCAAGACCTGGATGCACAGTTTGGACTCAGTCTACCTTCTGCTGAGGTATCTGCACACTTCAGTTTCTGCAAAATCAAAACCTTTCTTATGCTTAACTTCAAGTTAGCTACTGAAATCCTGCCACCCCTTCTGATGCCGGCCTGAATGCAGGTCTCCGGATGTCCTCTGAATCACCCAAAGGAGAAGGAGGAACTTTTCAAATATTAATCCACCTCACTAAACACCAGTGTAGACCAGCCTCACTCCAGAGTATGGGTAGAGGCCTCAGCAAGAGGAAGTAAAAAAAAAAAAAAAAAAGATAGTCCTAGAGCTCTTCTTGGGAACCACCTGGCACACAAAATGGTGCCACACCCTGGTCTTTCCTTTCTCTGTTCTGCTACAGTCTGAGGGCCGTCCTGCAAGTGACATGCTCTGAGCCTCACAGTGGCAGCCACTCAACAATCAGTTGTATCCTGAGAGTTGATATGAGCAGTATATACTCTTTTTTTTTTTTTTTTTGCAGTTTTTGGCCCGGGGCTGGGTTTGAACCCGCCACCTCTGGCATATGGGGCCGGCGTCCTACTCCTTTGAGCCACAGGCGCCGCCCCAGCAGTATATACTCTTAGCAACCCAGGCCTCAACTCAAACTGCTAGAGGTCTGTCTCCTGTCCTTCTTCCTGGATGCAAACGGGCCTGACAGTAACACCTCCTCAGCTGGTTCCGGCACCCCTAGCCCCAGGTTCCACAGGGAAGTTCTTGGTAGCAACACTGACTCACAGAACTTACTTTAACTGACAGCTTTTCCTCACAAGTCAAAGAGATCTGTCTCAAGTTCTGGGGTTACTGCTCTCAAAGTTAATCATATACTTTCCACGAATCTGCTGCTAGGAACTGAATTTATGCCACCATCACCTCTTCTTTGCACAGCTGCAAAAGCTTCACAGTTCTAAACAAAGCATACTTCTTCCCACTGCCTATAAGGTCCTTCCCCCTGCCCTACTCTGTGGTGGGTAGGTCTCAAGCCACCACCTCAACACGACCTTCTGTCAAAGCCTCTTTACCTGGGGCTCCCAATGCTCCCTCAAACCAGACTACAGATGTGTCTGTATCTTCTTGTTTATCCTCCCCACAGGGGCCAGGATGGAGCTGTATTCCTTTCACTCTGTGCTACCTAGTGGGCGCAGTGCTTAGCAGCAGGCTGAGTGAGGGAGGCACAGAGGCCAGATGAGGAGCCGCTACAAAACATAGGCAAGGCCTGGTAGCCCCCTCAAGTACCTTTTTGAATCAGTAGCTTAGTTCCTGACTATGCCACGTGCTATCTCTGTCTGCCCTTTCCTCTCTGCTCCCCAGGTCTAAGTTGTCCCCCACCCCATGAGAGCATGACCTATGCAGAAATCCTAGAGCCCACACCTCTGCCTACGAATGCCCCTCTCCTGCAGATGGTGATGCTACACATGTGAATGAAAATATCACCACAGAAAAAACCTAGCAGCACACATGCTTCCTAGCCTGCCACCCTAAGTACAGTCTGGGTGCCACCTCCTAAAGTTCCAGAGGGACACACAAGCAGCAGGGCTTGGAGGAGGGTCTGTACCTCAGTGGTTTCACTGGCTGCCGTGCTCTCTTCTTTTTTCCTCTCCTCTTCTTCTTGTTCTAGTTCCTTAATGCTCTCTTCCAATACATTGGGCCAGAAATCACCTTCAAAGTAAGGCAGTTCCTTGGCACTGGTGAGCCTGTCTTCAGTTGCTTGTTTGAAAATGTCCTGGGAGTGAGCAAAGCATAGCAGTAAGATGAGGGGTCCACAGGGGACTCCTGCGGACCACACACATGCTGCCTGGGTTATCAACACCAGCCAATTTAAACAAGCTCTCAGATAACCTGATAAAAATCCTGACAAGACTACAGAAAATGCTTTCACATTTAGACTTTAAGCTTTTGTTTTTTTGCTTTCTAATCCTTTTAAGTGAACATAAATTATAAAGTATGTGGATGTGAGAGGAAGATATACAAATATATTTCACTCAATTGTGACTAAAGCTACCAACGTCCTTCAGTGCCGGGTACCTTGTAATCATGAATGATGCGCTCTGCAAACGCCTTGTCCAGCATCTTTTTGTACCACTCCTGCAGTCGTTTTGGTTTGGGGATTTTTTGATCAGGGGGGTGGCAATGGAAGATGTAGTCGTCTCCTTCACTTGGGGGACAGGCCCAGATGTGCCCTGTTACATACCTGCAGGATACAGTCACATCAGTTAGATGAAAGTATCAGTGAAACTGAACCTGACATTAGTTCCTAGCTGAGAACTGGGGACTAAAGTGAGGAGAGAGGTAACTATAAAGAAGAAAACAAAAATAACCATAATGCTCATGGCAGAACTTGTAAGACACTAAGAGAGGTTCCTAACTGGCATGCTGAGGGGAGAGGAAGCAAGCCTGGGCCCACCCTGAAACATGGTGGCGTGCAAACAGGGCAGGGTTGAGGTTGTAGAGGAAGAGCCTATGAATGTGACACTCATACAGGCACATAAGAATGAGGTGCTCAGCCATCTACCTGCTTCCTCCTGTTCACTGTCAAGCCAGCTCAAATGAGCATTTCTAAGGGATTAATGTCTATATGAATCCATTCATTCTGTTCAAGGCACTTTGATCAAACACCTCTAACCTTTTCAAGTATGTAAAAAGAATGGGACAGATCTTGAGTATAAAAGTGCTAGAAGAAGAAGCCAGATCCAAGAGAACACACACTGAAGAAATGTATTTATAAGACGTAACCAGAAAAGACAAATTCATACAGACAAAAAGTCAATTAGTGGCTGCCTGGGAAAGAGCTGGGACATGGATTACCAGCGAAGAGGCACCCAGAGATCTTGTAGGGAGGATACAAATGTTCTGACACTGACTTATGGTGATCAGGCTGCACCGTAAGTGTTAATAACCAAGAAGTTACTAAAAGCCACTGAATTATGTGCCTGAAATAGGTGATAAATTTATGATATGTAATTTTTGCGTTAATAGAATTAAAAAAAAAAGATTCAAATGGAAAAACAATGACAAAAAAGTAAAGGCAGGGAGGAGTTGACAGCATGCACTGGACCAGATGTTTCAGGGTTTGGGGCATCTGGAAAGGTGGCCTTTGGAGACTACTGAATTATTTCAAGATGTAAAAGCACATAAAAGAGGGGAGGTGGAAGGATAGGAAGGATAGGAAGGAAGGGAGGGTGATTGGTGGGAACACACCTACAGTGCATCTTACAAGGGTACATGTGAAACTTACTAAATGTAGAATATAAATGTCTTAACACAATGACTAAGAAAATGCCAGGAAGGTTATATTAACCAATGTGATGAAAATATGTCAAATGGTATATAAAACCAGTGTATGGTGCCCCATGATTGCATTAATGTACACAGCTATGATTTAATTAAAAAAAAAAAAGATAAAAGCACATAAAACTTGAAAAACAAAATACTCAGCATTTCACAAAATAAACATACAGCGCAAAAAAAAAAAAAAAAAGTTCTTATAAGTTCTGAATAATTTAATTCAAACTCACCCCAATTTCTTCACATACTCCAGATATCCAATAAGGATCTCATGGTAAACAGCTGTCCGGAGGCAGCGGGGCCGGAAGAAATGAATACTGTCCAGATAAGAGATGTACACACGCCTGTGGGTGGGGAAGGAGGTGGTTTTTTTTTTTTTGTAGAGACAGAGTCTCACTTTATGGCCCTCGGTAGAGTGCCGTGGCGTCACACAGCTCACAGCAACCTCCAGCTCCTGGGCTTAAGCGATTCTCTTGCTTCAGCCTCCCGAGTAGCTGGGAAGGAGGTGTGTTTTTAATCCAGGTATCCCCATAAGCATCCAAAACACCCAGCCAGAAGTAGGTTTGTTCTGGTAGCATTTATCCTGGCTACCAAATAGGATGTGACAAAACTCCAATCCCTGACCACACTACCAAACAATGAAACGCAACTCAGTTTTTGTTGCTGAACAAAAGAAGGGATGGCACTATGTAACATGAAGAGTCATGGAAGGATCAGAGCAAACCAAGAAAGCCACTTTCAGGTCCCTCTCACTGGATAGGCTCCCTAGTACACATGTGTCAAGCTGTCCCCACCCTAGGCTCTGGAGGACTACCTGCCTTAGGTCAGACAGAGACAAGGACAAGACTGCGACACACACATACAATATAACACATGCTTGTCATAGTCACCTAAACCTTCATTTCCCATCTGTTTAGTGGAAAACAAAACTAGTTTGGTTAGTTACTTGCAGCTTAATGTATTTTAACCCAGTGCTAAATAAAGTACACTGGTTCCTCTAAGACACTTACAGCCATGGTCTGCTGTAACACAACACCTGGAAGGACTGCACCCAGGAAGGAGATGGGGTACCTTGTGTTTGGAGGTGGGCAATCAGAGCCGTATTCCTGGACATGCATTCCAAAAAAGCACACATCCACTCCATCAATTTCCTCAAAAGCAAATAGCGCTTTGGTTCGATATGGGAAAGATTCAGACATTTCCCCAGAATCCACAAATCTGAAATAAAAGACAGACTTAAGTTTGCAAGCTAGATCTGTTACTCTAAACCTGGTCAGTGCAGAAGAGCTAAAGTTGTGACCACTTCTTGGGATTATGGCCCTGAGCTCTGCTCACTGGACTACAAAGCCTCAGAACTAGAATCTGATTCTGAGACTATTTTAATTACCAGGGAATTGTATAGGATTCTGAGAGAACTGGCCATACAGTAGTCCTCACTTATCCACAGAAGCCATCCTCCAAGACCACCTGCAGATTCCTAAAACTATGGATACCTCAGAACCCTGTGTATACCATGTTTCTGCCTACATGTTCATATCTATGATAAAGTTTAATTTATAAATTAGGCACAGTAAGAGATTAAGAATAACCACAATAAAATAAAATATACTGTAATAAATGTTATGTGAACTTGGTGGTGTCTCTCTCTCTCAAAATACCTTACTGTACTATCTCTTGGGTAACTGAAACTACAGAAAGTGAAATTGGGGATAAAGGGGGCCCAACTGTATGCCCTAGCCATGGTAAAGTCATAAGAGCATCAAACTGAAGCATCCGGTGGACAGCAGGCCCTGGCAGGTGCCAGGCTCGTGGTATCTCAGGAGACAGCACACAAACCGTGACTTCATCCCAGGCTTGACCTCCACGGTCTTGTCGGAGCTGGCCACCACTCTGACAAACACCTCCCCAGCTTCAGGGTGATTCTGGCGCCGCAAAAATTTATTCACTCGATCTTCCAAGTGGTTTCCCAATCGCGTGGTCTGCAGCCCTAGGAAGTCCAGGTCAAGCAGGTGAGGGGCCTATGAAAGGGCCACTGTGACAGTGGCTGAGATTAACAGAATCCATCTCTCATCAATGTACAGTCAGATACTGTAAAGGATTGATGTTCTCCAAACATAGGATCTCATCTGAGTGTTTTATAAGGGGAGCTGAAGGTACTTGGCACCCTGAAAACAGTTTTGACATGCCCAGATACTTGAAATCTTTTTCTAACAGTAAGGGACAGAAAAGCCATAGAGGTGGCCCAGATGTGACAGGGAACCAGGCACAACAGGCTCACCCCACCCCAACCACTGGACAGGAGGAGGCAGTGGTGCTCCAAGGCTCCTGCACTAGCACCACTCCACAGTTGTCTCCTGGAGACTCGACCAGCCAGACTGCTTTCTACCCCCCTAAAAAACACATGTCAGGACTTCTACTGTCAATGGGGAACTTACTGCTGTTTTTCTGGAGGGCAGGGCTAGCATACCCTTGGGGAAGGGATGGTGCAAGTGTGCTGGGTGGACACCTCTGCCCAGCTCTAAGGAGAGTCTCTACTATCAAGTCTAAAATGAGCACAGGATGGGGCAGCGCCTATGGCTCAAAGGCATAGGGCACCAGCCCCAAATGCCGGAGGTGGCAGGTTCAAACCCAGCCCAGACCAAAAACTGCTAAAAAAAAAAACAAAAACAAAAACACACACAGGATATTCCAGGACTGACTAAATTAAGCAACAGCCAAATACTGCTTGCAGTTTTATGAGTGTTCCAAGCGTCTGGAGGCAGGATAGACATTGTGTTTGTTAGTAACCAAATCTGGCCAAGACCACTAATCACCTTAACTGAAGTCTCTGAGCTACAAGGGGGACAACCTTTCCTGGGCTGGATCTTCTTCCACCCCTCCCCACCTGCTCTGGGGTGGGAGCTGCCTGGAGGTAAAACATTATTACTGTACAAAGAACTCATTTCGCATGGGTAAAAAGACTAAAAGGGAAGGCTGGGCACCCATAGCTCAGTGGTTATAGTGCTGGCCACATACACCAGGGTGGTGGGTTCGAACCTGGCCTGGGACTGCTAAAAAAACACAAAACCAAACAAAAAATAGCTGGGCGTTGGGGCGGGCGTCTATGTTCCCAGCTATTAGGGATGCTGAGGCAACAGAATTTCTTTTTTTTTTTTTTTTTTTTTTGTAGAGACAGAGTCTCACTGTACCGCCCTCAGGTAGAGTGCCGTGGCGTCACACGGCTCACAGCAACCTCTTAACTCTTGGGCTTACGCGATTCTCTTGCCTCAGCCTCCCGAGCAGCTGGGACTACAGGCGCCCACCACAACGCCCGGCTATTTTTTGGTTGCAGTTTGGCCGGGGCTGGGTTTGAACCCGCCACCCTCGGCATATGGGGCTGGCGCCCTACTCACTGAGCCACAGGCGCCACCCGCAACAGAATTTCTTGAGCCCAAGAGTCTGGGGTTGCTGAGAGCTATAATGCCATAGCACTCTACTGAGAGCGACAAAGCGAAACTCTGTCTCAATTAAAAAAAAAAAAAAAAAAAACTAGAGGAGAAAACTACTAAAGCTTTGTCTTTTTTTCCCCCCTGAAGACAGACTCTCACTTTATTGTCCTGGCTAGACTGCAATGGCACCAACGCAGCTCACTGCAATCTCAAACTCCTGGGCTCAAGTGATCCTCCTGCTTCAACCTCCCAAGTAGCAGGGATCACAGGTACATGCCATGACAGTTGGCCAGTTTTTTTCTATTTTTGGTAGAGAACTGAGGTCTTGCTCTTGTTCAGGATGGTCTTGGATTCCTGGCTTCAAGTGATGCTCCTACCTCAGCCTCCCAGAGTGCTAGGATTATAGGCTTGAGCCACTGAGCTCAGTCAGTTCATCTTGATTATTTACAGACAACAGGATTTTCAAGTTTTGATCTTTGCTAACTTCATAAATCTTTTTGGGATTCTTAGAAGAGCCCTTGCTGAGGTCAAGAAGGTCTGGAAAACTTAGATTATCCTTTTAAATTTCATGTTTCTGGAATAAACAAACCAATGTCAGTACTTTCTTGAGTAGATAAGTTGTACCTAAATTCTAAAAGGAAAAAAGTACAACAGCAAGGAGATTAAAACTCTGAAAAAAACACTGTAGCCAATGTACCAGGCCATCTGTGTCATGCTTATATATTATGGCAAGAGAAGAAAAACTGGGTTAATAAATACTACTTTGTGGCGGCGCCTGTGGCTCAAGCGGCTAAGGCGCCAGCCACATACACCTGAGCTGGCGGGTTCAGATCCAGCCTGGGCCCCCCAATCAACAATGATGGCTGCAACCAAAAAATAGCCAGGCATTGTGACAGGAGCCTGTAGTCCCAGCTACTTGGGATGCAGAGGCAGGAGAATCACTTGAGCCCAGGAGTTGGAGGTTGCTGTGAGCTGTGATGTCACAGCACTCTACCCAGGGCGACAGCTTGAGGCTCTGTCTCAAAAAAAAAAAACAACAACAAAAAAACAAAAAACAAAAACAAAAAAATACTACTTTGTAAGTTTAAAAAAACTGTAAAGCTCTAAGAATAAGTGGAAGGTGAATGTGAGATCTAACTTTTGAGAAAGACTGACACTTTGCTATCCTATGCAGTCATGCTCTGGGCCCCCTACACTCAGTACTCCCCAGAAGCTGAGATGGCCATTCTGAGAAAGGGACCCAGGTACAAAGGGACTTTAGGCAGTGTCATCTACTCTTGGAGAAATCCCTGGAGAAAACTCTCAAGATCTATCCCCTTTGCAGCTGCTGAGCAAGTTTTATTCCCACACAAGGTAGCTTCCAGTCCAAAAAGTTAAGAGACAGTTAAGAAGGGCCACCTTGCAGCAGGGCAACCAAATAACCACCACCTGAGGAAAGATAACCCCATATACTATGATTTTCAAATAGAAAATGGAAGGAATCAACCTTTTACAGTAGATCTTTGCTTTTTTCTTTAAATCACTTGAATTAACTGTACTAGATAAACAGGTGTTTAAATAGGACAATTGTGTTGTGATAGGAAAGGCCCCTAGTCACTACACAAGCATGGGGTGTATCCCTGCTGAGGGGCAGCAAGGCCATAAGTGTAGGTAGGCACGGTGAAAAGGGAGGGCAGTACACACCCAAGAACAAAAACACAAGGAGCACAGATTTTTCTGGGGGAGAAAGAAGCGTTCTGTTCATAGCTTTGCACTCCCCACGGAAGCATGTCAGATAGGGTAGCCTTTCCTTCTCAGTATCTCCTCCCTAGCTTCTGTACCATTTTACTCAGTCCTGGGTCCCTGCGCTTTCATCATTCCAGACATGCTGCAGTGGATGTCCTTTTGTGCCTTTATGCATATGTGCAAACCGTTTTTGTAGGATACATGCATAAAAACAGAATTGTTAAATTGAAAAATAAAAATTTTAAGTTGTGCTCCCCACTTCTTAGTATTCAACTGACATTTTCATCCCCAATGCATTATAGTGGCCTTAGGGACTTTCCATTCTGATCTTCAGGCTGTATCCTTTTTAGGAAGGCTTTTCCTAACTCCACATAGTAAAAGTGTTCTTACTTTTACCTTGAATGCATTTTCAGTTTTGTTCACTTTTCACCCTTTTAATCTACCTGAATTTAATGTTGTCTATGTAGTATATGGCAGGAATGTTTTTTTTTTTTTTTTTTTGACACAGAGTCTCTGTCACTCTGGGTAGAGTGACAAGGCATCATCTTAGCTCACAGCAACCTCACACTCGGGCTCTAGAGATCCTCTTGCCTTGCTCCCAAGTAGCTGAGATTACAGGTGCTCTCGACAACACCCAGCTAGATTTTCTGTTTTTAGTAGAGACAGGTGTCACTTTTGCTCAGGCTAGGCTCAAACTCCTGAGTTCAGGCGAACCACATTCCCCAGTGCTAGAATTAGGGGCATGAGCCACTGTGCCTGGCCAGGGATTTGATTTTTAATGGATGGTCAGTTGTTCCAGTACCATTTCTGAACAGACAACTGGAAAATACTTTATTTTATTTATTTATTTATTTAGAGACAGTCTTACAATGTCGCCCTTGGTAGAGTGCCGTAGTGTAATAGCTCACAGCAAGCTCAAACTCTTGGGCTTAAACAATTCTCTTGCCTCAGCCTACCAAATAGCTGGGACTACAGGTGCCCACCATAACACCCAGCAATTTTTTTGGGTTGTAGTTGTCATTGTTGTCTGGCAGGCCCAGGCTGGGTTCGAACCCATCACCTCTGGTGCATGTGGCTGGTGCCCTAGCCACTGAGCTATAGGTGCCAAGCCTGGAAAATATTTTAAATACTTACTTGATACCAATATTATCTATACTCTATGATCTACAGACCATGGCATAAACTGTGCCAATACATGTTCACACAAAGGGCAACACTCAGTCTCCTCAGGACCTTCTTTCTTGTTAATGTTCTACATTCAAGATACACAAGCTCATCCAATAGCCTGAGCATCTTTCTCAATCATTCTCTGGATCTAGGATAAAAGCAGTGGGCTGGGACACTCAGTGCTCTTTTCCTATGGCCATACACACATCTGCTTCCCGCTCCTTCCAACCACAACTGCTGAGGCTTAGCTCACTGGGTAATTCTGTTTTGATTACTGAAGCTCTGGCCCAGGAAACTGAGTTTCTAACTTACTAAATTGCTTTGGTGATCTCACTCTGAATGGATTTGCTAAAGCAGGGGTTCTCAACTGGAGGCAACTCCTTGCCCCCTTCCCCTAGACATCTGGCAATGTCTGGAGACATTTCTAATAGACATAATTCACAGGGTGGGGTGTTAATTTTGTCTAGTGGGTAGAGCTCACGGACGCTGCTAAAATATTACAATGCAAGGAATAGCCCTCACAACAAAGAATTATCTGGCCTGAAATGTAAATCGCAGCTCAGTTGAGAATCTGATCTAAAGAGAACTATTACAATAGTATGTGAGCTTTCCTTTCTTTCTTTCTTTCTTTTTTTTTTTTTTGTAGAGACAGAATCTCACTGTACCGCCCTCGGGTAGAGTGCCATGATGTCACACGGCTCATAGCAACCTCTAACTCTTGGACTTACGCGATTCTCTTCCCTCAGCCTCCCGAGCAGCTGGGACTACAGGCGCCCACTACAACGCCCGGCTAGAGTTTTTCAAATAACAATATTTTAAGAGATTTTAATAGAGGCAATCTAAGTTAGAGGGTAACTTTGGATTTTAACAACAGTTTGAACTTTAATTAAAACCCACTGTGGAGGCCATATAGTGGTTTTATTTTTTCCCTTCCCCCAGTGTATGATTGTCCCTGCATGGCCAGTTCTTGTACTATTGGCTCCTCAAATGGCCTTGGTTCTTTTTGGGGATCCCCTGAAAAACACAACAGTCACTTGTTGTGCTACAGTAAGGTGACAGCTGCAGGAAGTAGCAGGCAAGTGAATTTTTAGAACACTGCTGCAGAAGGCTTCCTTGTGTGTGGTTTGCTGGTTAACTCAGGCACAGAATAGGCTGGGAATGGTAAGCTGTAGAGGGCAGCCCCAGTACTTTAGAATTGATTCTGTAAAGATTTAGTCATTATAAGCTTCTCAAAATAATTCTATCAGAATATTTTCTGATAGAAAGGCCTGTGGCTCAAGGAGTAGGGCGCGGGTCCCATATGCCGGAGGTGGCGGGTTCAAACCCAGCCCCGGCCAAAAAAAAATAAAATAAAATAAAAAAAAATTCTATCATTAAAAGATATAATGTCAGCCAAGTGCGGTGGCTCACACCTGTAATCCTAGCACTCTGGGAGGCCAAGGCAGGTGGATTGCTTGATTCAGGAGTTTGACACCAGACTGAGCAAACAGTGAGACCCCATCTCTATCGTAAAAAGAAAAACTAGCTGGGCACTGTGGTGGGCAGCTGTAGTCCCAGCTACTTGGAAGGCTGAGCCAAGAGGATCACTTGAGCCCAGGAGTTTGAGGTTGTTGTGAGCTATGATGACACTATGGCATTCTACCCAAGGTGACGGTGTGAGACATTGTCTCAAAAACAAAACAAAACAAAACAAAACCAAAAAAAACCAAAAAAGAAATTCAAAGTCTACATATGAAAAGTTGTATTTCTGGTAGTGACAAGTTGCTCTTTTTACTTATGGACAGGCATCATCAGCTGTAGTGACGGCCACCATTTGCTGCAAATGGTGGCCATTTCCCAGTGGGCCCAAGAGCCTCACTCCAGTGGGGGCCAATACTCCCATGTACTGTGCCATGGCAACTCATATAGGGGCCTAGAGTACCAAAACTACACCAGAGAGAGAGTGTATGTGGTGGGAAAGAATCATAGTTCTAAGCCACTTAATAATAATGTGTTGACAAATTTTCTCTCTCTGATTTATGGTATACCTAAGCTTTCTAAACTTTCATCTAAAATATGCCCTGATCCTAAAAGTGGACCTTCATAATAAGGATCAAGCCAAATATTTTCTTTAAGGGCAAGAAAAAAAAAAAATACAAAGTATTAACAAAAAAATTTCTCAGATAAAAACCTTTGACAACTAAGCACCAAAACCATGTGATGAGAGGCACCCAAAAGAAAATTGGGAAAATTTATACAAGTTTCTAAAATGTACAGTCCAGGAAACACAAATCTTCCACAAACTTACTCTTAGCACTGAATTTGTTTTCTTTTCGAGGTCTGCCAGTTTTCTTCAAGCAGTTGTCACACACAAAGCTGCAAAAAGTAATAGATGTGATCAAACTATACACAAAAGTGTATGTTGCCAGACCAATAAAATGTAACGTTAAGATCTTTATTGGTGGTTTAAATTACATTATTATAAAATTAAAGAGTGAAGAGACAGACTGCTTTGATTCTTGATTCGACAGTTCCCAAAGCATGCAAACACTTAAGACTTAAATTTAGAACCAACTGCCATCTCTTAATTGCTGAATTCTTGCTGACAACTTATGAGACGCAGCAGCAGCTGAAGCTGCTCTCCCCTTGGCTTTGTGCAGAACTGCTCCCCTTTCCCAAGATCACAGGAAATTACTCACCCAGAAGGCCAAATGATGTCATAGTGCAGAACGCAAATCTGATGCATCTTCCGGCCACACTCTTTGCAATCAACAAAACTAGGAGACAAAGAAGGTGCACATGATGCACACAGAGCCACACAACTGGAGTCCCCCATAGACCGTGTGTGCATTCACATCTTATTGTCTGGGTTACTTTGAGGATTGTTGATAGTAATGCATGTGTTTGACCGATTCAGCTATGTTTTATAAGGCACTCATATAATTCTATCTAAAGGAAAAAGCTGATTTTCCCTCCTTCTTCGTACAAGTGCCTCATTCCTCTTTTCTCCCATTATAACCAAAAATGAAACTTTATTTTTAAAAATTACTATGGTGGTGCTTGATTCAGGAGTTTGACACCAGTTCAGTGGCTAGAGCACCGGCCACATATATGGAGGCTGGCAGGTTCGAACCTGGCCTGGGCCTGCTAAAACAACAATGACAACTGCAACAAAAAAATAGCCGGGTATTGTGGCGGGCACCTATAGTCCCAGCTGTTCGGGAGGCTGAGGCAAGAGAATCACTTAAGCCCAGGAGTTTGAGGTTGCTGTGAGCTGTGACACCACGGCAGTCTACGGAGGGCGACATAGTGAGACTCTGTCTAAAAAAAAAAACAAAAAAAAAAAACCCCAAAACCCAAAAAGTAAATAAATAAATGAATAAATAAACAAAAATAAAAATGTCTATGATAAAGCCATAATTTACAGATCAGTATTTCTGACAGCATCACATATTTTTAAGACCAATGCTTTCTTAAGGTTAATTCATAGATGCCTAAACTGATTTTAAAAAATAGCAGATATTTTTATCAATGCTCTTAAATCTAAAACTATTTAGGATGCTGACTCAAAATGTGGCTAGGTCAGACAGCATTCACATCAGGACTGAGTTAAAGAAAATACCTGGCACGGCGCCTGTTGCTCAAGTGGCTAAGGCACTAGCCACATACATGAGCTGGCGGGTTCGAATCCAGCCTGGGCCTGTCAAACAACAATGACGGCTGCAACCAAAAAATAGCTGGGTGTTGTGGTGGGTCCCAGCTACTTGGGAGGCGGAGGCCTGTAGTCCCAGCTACTTGGGAGGCGGAGGCAGGAGAATCGCTTGAGCCCAGGAGTGGGAGGTTGCTGTGAGCTGTGATGCTACGGCACCCTACCCAGGGCGACAGCTTGAGGCCCTGTCTCAAAAAAAAAAAAAAAGAAAAAAAGAAAAAAAAGAAAATGCCTATTTTTGGGCGGTGCCTGTGGCTCAAAGGAATGGGGCGCTGGCCCCATATGTCAGAGGTGGCAGGTTCAAACCCAGGCCCCAGCCAAAAACTGCAAAAAAAGAAAATGCCCCCCCCCCCCTTTTTGGGAGACAGAGTCTCACAGCAACCTCTTAACTCTTCAGCTTAAGTGAAGAGTTGCCTCTGCTTTTTTGTTGCAGTTCTCATTGTTGTTTAGCTGGCCTGGGCCGGGTTCGAACTTGCCACCCTCAGTGCATGTGGCTGGCGCCATAACCACTGTGCTACGGATGCCGAGCCAAGAAAATGCTTTCTGAGTTCCTAAAGGTGCAACGTGTCAAGCCTACAAGTCAAGAGAGCTTTAAGTAAACAATGGCAAAGTGAGAAGGGGACCACCCCATTCCTCTCCCACCACTCCTTATACTGCCTTCCAGCTGCCCCTACCACAATACAACAGGGTCCTGTTATCTCCAGGAATCACCTCACATGGGGATCTAAATAACAAATTGCTCTAAGGTCAAAACCTTCAATTTTTTTATTTTTGTAGAGACAGTTTCACCCTCGGTAGAGTACTGTGGTATCACACAACTCACAGCAACCTCCAACTCCTGGGCTTAGGCAATCTCTTGCCTCAGCCTCCCAAGTAGCTGGGACTACAGGTGCCCACCACAACACCCAGCTATTTTTTTTTTTTTTTTTAATTGCAGTTTGGCCGGGGCTGGGTTTTTAAACCCACCACCCCTGGTATATGGGGCCGGTGCCCTGCCCACTGAGCCACAGGTGCCGCCCAAAACTTTCAATTCTTTAGCTCACTCTCTTATTGCCACCAAAACGCCTACCTCCCCGAAGGTTGAAGGGACTAGCAAGCACCAGAGCTCCCTCACACATTCCTGCACTCAGGCTCTTCTGCACCATGACCTATGTTCTTGCCAACACCAGATCCCTCACCTCCTTTACCTTCTCACCATGTGTGCTATGCAAGCCTTCAGCTGTGGATCTACCCTAACCCAGCTTCTCCACACCTGTTCAGTTTTGGGAGGCAAGGGAATGGGAAGGGAAGGACACATACACTCACACAACAAACCGTCAGCACCACCAACTCATGGTCCTCTAAGACTGAGTCTCCAACAGTTCTGCTCTATGGTTCCCTCTGCTACTCTGTGTGGCACTGTTTTGAATCTTTCCTCCTTTCCTCCAGTGTCCTGTACCACCCTCAACCAGCTCCATCTCTGAAGACTCAGCAATTGAATTCACCTTCTACACTAGGAATGTAAAAGGTGAGCAAGCAACCTCTAAAGATATCCCACTCTCAACTCTTCCTTCCCAAGTCAGAAAAGAAATGTCAAAAAAATATGCTACATAGACCCCATGACATACATTTTGAATTTCAGCTTCTCTACCCTTCCAGTTATGATTCTTTTTTCTTTTTGTTTGTTTCAGACAGAGTCTCATTCTGTTGCCCAGGCTAGGGGCTAAAGTGCATCATCACAGCTCACAGCAACTTCAAACTCCTGGTTCAAGCGATCCTCTTGCCTCAACCTCCTGAGTAGTTGCGAATATGGTGCCCACCACAATGCCTGGCTAATTTTTCTATTTTTTGTAGAGATGGGGTCTTGCTCTTGCTAAGGCTGGTTTCAAACTCCTGAGCTCAAGTGATCCTTCTTCCTTGACCTCCCAGAGTGGTAGGATTACAAGCATGAGCCACTCCATCTGTCTCCAATTATAATTTTTTTTTTTTAGAGACAGAGTCTCACTTTGTCGCCCTTGGTAGAGTGCTGTAGCATCACAGCTCACAGCAACCTCCAGCTCTTGGGCTTAGGCAATCCTCTTGCCTCAGCTTCCAGAGTAGTTGGGACTAAAGGTGCCTGCCACAACGCTTGGCTATTTTTTTGTTGCAGTTTGGCCGGGGTTGGGTTTGAACCCACCATCCTCGGTATATGAAGCCGGCACCCTACTCACTGGCCACGGGTGCTGCCCCCCAATTATGATTCTTAACCAATCGCTTGCTCCCCTGCCTTTATCTCCCATAGTATGGCCTCCTCTGCCTCAAAGAGCTCTTGCTGGAGTTTGGGTTTGAATTTCTTCCCTGGCTTGCTGCTATTAAGTCTGCTAACTAGTTCCTACTAGACATGAAAATCTTTTTGTACCAGAAACCAATGCTGTTCTTTAAAACTCCCTAGCAGATATAGATAAAACCTAAATGTCAAAACACTGCACAATGGTCTTTCATGAAGTGGCCTCTGCCTCTTGGGCTTCAGCACATTCCCTACCTACCAGCTCCTCTAGGTGCCTTGTAATTTTGTTGAACATCTTGTATTTTTTTTTTGAGACAGAGTCTTACTATATCGCCCTCAGTACCGTGCCATGGCATCACAGCTCACAGCAACATCAAACTCTTGGGCTTAAACGATTTTCTTGCTTCAGCCTCCCAAGTAGCTGGAACTACAGGTGCCCACCACAATGCCCAGCTATTATTTTATTTTATTAAATCATAGCTGTGTACATTGATATAATCATGGGGCATCATTCACTAGCTTCACAGACCGTTTACCAAGTTTCGCATATACCCTTCCGGCTATTTTTTTGTTGCAGTTGTCATTGTTGTTTAGCTAGCCTGGGCTAGGTTCCAACCTACCAGCCCCAGGGTATATGACCAGCGCTATAACCACTGTGCTACATGCTCCAAGCCAAACATCTTGTATTCTTTTATCCTTTTGTGCCCAGAATGCTCTGTACCTCCCTGATACCTGCCTCCAGATGAGTGTCACCTTTCCAAGAGGGTGGAAGTGGTTATGTCACACACAGGTGTGAGCATCAGGTTAAGTATTAGTTGTGCCCTTGGGGAAGCACTGGGGAGTGCAGAGACTGCCCCCCCAAATAGCCACCTACACCGTTACTGAGCAGTGGATTGTTTAGTGAGCCTGGATTGCCCAAGCTGGGGACCCCTACACATAGGATCTTCACATTTCCCCTGCTGTCAATGCTGATTCATCTAGACTGAAAAGTTGGAAGGAAGAGACTTTTTTTTTTTTTTTGAGACAGAGCCTCAAGCTGTCACCCTGGGTAGAGTGCCGTGGCATCACAGCTCACAACAACCTCCAATTCCTGGGCTCAAGTGATTCTCCTGCCTTCACCTCCCAAGTAGCTGGGACTACAGGTGCCTGCCACAACACCCCGCTATTGTTTTGGTTTCAGACATCATTGTTGCTTGGCGGGCCTGGGCTGGATTCGAACCCACCAGCTCAGGTGTATGTGGCTGGCGCCTTAGCCACTTGAGCCACAGGCACCGAGCCGGAACAGACCTTCTTTACTCTTCCATATATTTCCACTGCCTGGCATCTAGTATTTGAAATTGAAAAGTGAAAAGAAGTTGTAATGAGATTAAAAAACAGTGCAGGGAAAGTCATAATGTGAAAAGGGAGATAGGAAGTCAGGAAAAATAATCCACTATTCACTAAAGGTGTAGGTGGCTATTTGGGGGCAGTCTCTGCACTCACCAGTGCTTCCCCAAGGGCACAGCTCTAATATTTAACGTGACCCTCACACCTGACTGCAAGGTAGTAGTAGAGACTAAGTAACCGCCAAAAGTAAAGCTGAGTTTCCCTGAGTGGGAATTCTGTGTCCACCTCGGTAGCCATTGGCCTCCTTGGGCTAGGGAGGATAGGGGAAAGAGAGGTAGGACCTATCTCTCCCCTCTAGACGTGTCATAGTCCACATTTCCCAAGCACCCAAAGCCTCTGGCGGTCTGAGCTCACCAAGTAGCTTCAGGCAGGCATCCATCAAGGAGACAGGAAATACTGGGGTGCCTGTAGGATTCCACTCTGGGGACCTGAGAGGAGGCTACCACATTGAGGAACCCTAAAGTCTTCCTCAGGGATATTAACAAAGCATATTCTGCAAATGCAGCATTCTCATTTATCACCGCAGAAAAGTGAAGTATTTGACATTGGTTTTTAAAAAGATACTATACCAAAGACAGTGGTAAGAACACAGACTAAAAAAAAAAAAACAACAACAACACAGACTAAACTTTACATAAGTTACTAGTCTCACTTTGTCTCCCTCAGTAGAGTGCCATAACGTCACAGCTCACAGCAACCTTCAGCTCTTGGGCTTAGGCAATTCTCTTGCCTCAGCCTCCCGAGTAGCTGGGACTACAGGTGCCTGCCACAACACCTGGAGTTGGAGTTTTTTTGTTGGAGTTTGGCCCGGAGCCAGGTTTGAACCTAGCACCCTTGGTATATGGGGCCAGCGCCCTACTCACTGAGCCACAGGCGCTGCCCATAAGTTACTTTTAGGAAGTGGTTTCTAACAGGTTTTCTTTCCAATATTTCTCTTTATATGACACTAGTACTATTCTACCAGATATTCCCACCTTTGGTCGCTAATGAGTCACACTAAATAGCTGCTTAAACACACCTGTGACACAAATCACAGTGGTTCTAATAGAATCAAAATATTCATCTCACCTATCATTGTTAAAATTCAATAATTAGAGAACATACTACAAAGACATGTATTTTGTGTGAGTTAAAAAGAATCTATATCTGGGCTCACCGTCTGTAGCTCAAGCGGCTAAGATGTTAGCCACATACACCAGAGTTGGTAGGTTCTAATCCAGCCCAGGCCTGCCAAACAGCAATGACAACTACAACCAAAAAATGGTCGGTGGTGCTACATGGTGGGCGCCTGTGTTCCCAGCTACTTGGGAGGCTGAGGCAAGAGAATCGCTTAAGCCCAGGAATTGGAGGTTGCTGTGAGCTGTGATGCCATAGCGCTCTACCCAGGGGACAGCTTGAGACTCTGTTTCAAAAACAAGAATCTATATCCAGCTTGGCGCCGGTAGCTCAGCAGCTAGGGCACGAGCCACAAACACCGTAGCTGGTGGGTTTGAATCCAGCCTGGGCCTGCCAAACAATGACAACTTCAGCAAAAACAGCAGGACATTGGAGGCTGAGGAAAGAGAATTGCTTAAGCCCAAGAGTTTGAGGTTGCTGTGAGCTCTGATGCGACAGCACCCTACCCAGGGCGACATATTGAGGCTGTGTCTCAAAAAACATGTATAAATAAAATAAAAAGAATCTATATCTAAAAGATACCATCACACAAGAAATTCTATTCACAGCAACATTATTTCAAATGTTTTCTCCTACAATGCAATCATAGGGAGAAACTTTCCTGATCTGAAACCAAAATTAAAAGTCAAAAAGTAAAAAACAGCTATATACTCACGGTTCAGGGTCTAAGGTATCATTTTTCTTCTTTTCAAACTGATCCTTTGAAATTGTCCTTGTTTTTAGAAAAAAGAAAAGATGTTTTATTAACAGTTTGGACATAAATTATGGTCTCTGGAATATTCTGTAAGTAGTTCTTCAAATAAAAACACATGATAGTCAAATGAAATCTCAAATACACGTAATGATAAAAGAACAAAAAATTCAATCCCATAGAAAGCATTACCATTTATTTTTTCATGTATTATACTACCCCCTTTTTCCATATATTTCCTTTCTTGTAATATTTACTCCCAACTATTAGCATTTACGACAAGATTTAGTTGACACTA
Organism: Nycticebus coucang; assembly: GCF_027406575.1. Taxonomy (NCBI): domain Eukaryota; kingdom Metazoa; phylum Chordata; class Mammalia; order Primates; family Lorisidae; genus Nycticebus; species Nycticebus coucang. Next base: position 100,611,426 of record NC_069791.1, read on the forward strand.
ACAAATTTATAAAATATATAATGGCAAAGTTGTGTTGAGATTCAAACCTGTTAATTTTAAATCAAATCCAATATTAGTGTAACCAATTCTTTTAGTTACAATATTTCCTCTACGCAACAAGCCAGCATCCACTTGGGATATTTTATTTACTATGAAAGTGCTACAGATATCTGGGTTTCTATTGTCCTTTTGTTATGATTAGTGTGTATCAATTACTTTTGATTCACAGAATGATACAATGCAATTATTCACCACACAATTAGTTAGAACAAAGAATTAGGATGACAAGGGGAAAAAAAATAAATTGACTATGTAGAATTTCAGTCATTTTGGTTTGTCTGTCTTACAAGTTGCTAGGTTGCTTTGCATCTGAATAAAGTAAAATGGAGTTACAGGGTAAGTGTCTACACAGCTACAAACTGCTCTGGGGGAAGGAATCATGAAGACCAGGGAACCCAGTCTGGAGAAAAGAGAGAAACACAGAACACTGGCAGTCTTAGGCAGATGTGGTGGCTGTGGCTTGCAGGTTTTTGCCGGGGCTGGGTATGAACCTGCCACCTCTGGTATATCGGACCGGCACCCTACTCCTTGGAGCCACAGACACCTCCCCAGGTGTTTTGTTTTTTCTTTGGTAAGATATTTCAAATACACAAATGAATTTATTTAGACAGACTCTCAAGCTGTCGCCCTGGGTAGAGTGCCATGGCATCACAGCTCATAGCAACCTCAAACTCTTGGGCTTAAGCGATTCTCTTGCCTCACCCTCCCAAGTAGCTGGGACTACAGGTGCCTGCCACAACACCCAGCTATTTTTTTTTGGTTGTAGTTGTCATTGTTATTTGGTTGGCCTGGGCTGGATTCAAACCTGTCAGCTCCAGTGTATATAGCTGGTGTCCTACTCGCTTGAGCTGAGCCTACAGATGAATTTACCATCCAATTTGTGCATCTGCTTTCTCTTATCACACTCTGGCCATTGTATCACTCAAAGATTACATCAGAGGGGAAACAACTGGAAGGAGACAGTTAATCCAGTAAACTCACACCTGTCTACTTTGAAGCTAGTGAGCAATAGTTAAACTACCAGTTAAGGAAGGGGATTTATTTACACATCCGGACGAAAATGGGTTGGAGGATACTGTAATCCCATCTGTCTGCATTAGAGTTCAGCAACTTAAGGGATGGGATGTTTGCATGGAAGACAAACTCGATGCAAATGGCAGGTTATGCATACAAAAGTTTTTGCTACTATCAGTTCTGTGAATAGGGCTACCGGTTTCTTAAGTTTAAATAAAAATTTGCAATTTCCCTAAATACACATTGACAACCTTTAGGAAAAAGCAATTCTTTTAGAAGAAGAGATAGACCAAGGTCAAGAGAGACCACTGCCCTGAATGTAGGAAGAAGGTAGAGGCAGCACTGGGGTTCAGCTAAAAACATGTACTTTTCTGGGCAGCGCCTGTGGCTCAACTGGTAGGGCGCCGGCCCCATATACCGAGGGTGGCGGGTTCAAACCCAGCCCTGGCTAAAACTGCAACAAAAAAAAAAAAAAAAAAAAAAATAGCCGGGCGTTATGGCAGGTGCTTGTAGTCCCAGCTGCTCGGGAGGCTGAGGCAGGAGAATCGCTTAAGCCTGGGAGTTGGAGGTTGCTGTGAGCTGTGTGAGGCCACGGCACTCTACTGAGGGCCACAGGGTGAGACTCTGTCTCTACAAAAAAAAAAAAAAAAAAAAAAACATGTACTTTTCTAGTATAAATGTGTATGGCACATGTTTGAATGAAATGTGGGTATAGTTGTTATGGAAAAAAAACACTGCACAAAAATCAAACTGGCAATGATGCTTTCACTTTCATCATGGATTAGAGGAAAAGCAATTAAGGCCCCCACCCCCCAAGAAAAACAATAGGATAGTACTTACGTCTGGGGTTGTGAAGGGTCGTCACCCAGGGTCACATTCTCGCCCTGGATCTCTGTGAAACACTTCTCACAGAAATGATACCTGTCAGCAAGAAGGCCATACTTGGGTGAACTGGTCCATCATAACACACAGCCACCCAAGCAACGAAGCCACCAATCAGAGCAGGGCAGAGCACCACGACGAAGGGGGGGCGTTGTTGGTTGATTGATGGGTCAGTGAGGACAATGAAAGGAACAGGGGCAGGTGGGAAAGGGCAGAATTAGAGAACAGGGAAGGGACAAATAGCACAGACACAAAGGTAAGACGCAAACACCAAGACAACACAGAGCAGAAAGCCAAGGCAAAGCATTGATTAGCATTCGGTCTCATTGCACACGTCACAGGCCATCATCACTAACAACGACAGGCTTGTCGGCTCCAAAAGGCAAATGTTTTCAAGGATTTGTTATTACTAGAATTGCATGGAGCCTAAATTTAGGAATCTGAATTTTGTTACTACTCAGAGAAAGTCAAATATAACTCTAGGGATTGAAATAAAAAAAATTTACTTGAATAAAACAGTCTAACAAAAGGCCTTTAAAAAGCAATTTAAACCGAAATAGCTTTATTTTTCAAAATGGAAAATTTATGCTTGACAGCAATTCAGAAATATTATTTCCGGTATTAACCAGATCTTTAAATGTACAAAAATGTTGAGCACCCAGACCTGGTTTTAATTTTCTCCTGTTATTTTTCTCATGTAAGTCAGTCAGTTAACTGTGTTACAATACAAATGAAACCAAATCCATATTCTAGACAAACATTTAACAGAAATGTAGTCGGGATCAAAGACTTTCCAGCCATTTATCAACAAGAATATATAGAGAAAAAATTGTGATATATTGTATAAACAATACAATATATGTAAATCCATGAATAATCTTAAAGACTTTGAAAATTCGATTCTAAACTTTGATTTGAGATTTTTGGTACTGGGATCAATCATTCATCTGAGATATTTAGTGAATGACTTTTCTGACTTGGTGACAATCCAAGTTAAGCAAATTTAGAAACTTAATCTTTAAAGAACAATCTGCATTTGAGAAATTACCCATCACCCCAATTTCTCATAAGATAATACAGAGCCAGAGCTCAAACTATCCAATAAGAACAATTAAAATAAAAACGGTTAAATGTTTGGAAAGGACATAAATGAAAAATCAACAAAAATGCAGGCTGATGCTGCATAAACAAGATGAGTACATAAAAATACTGTAAAAATAAGCTGAATGTAGGTGAAGTATACAGCAAAAAGAATGAGCATAAGGCAGCAATGGCAGCACAATGTGGTTTAGTGCTCAAAACTACGTCTACAAGGTGCCAAGAAGGATTAGTATTAAAACACTGCGACGAGACTTGGAGCGCCACACTGAGCCACCAAATACAGAATGGGGCAGGGCAGCTGCAGTTCCACACACGCACGCACGCACACGGCCACGGGACTGAGGTGCAGGCCACTGCACAGCCAGTCTGTCTCCATTACCACTAGGACAGGTCCCCCACAATTTTCAGTTCTAATCTTAAATACACTGAGCATTTTGTTGGTTATATTTCACTAACCAAATACATATAACAAATTTTAAAGCATGAAGCGTCAGAGCATGCACAACATCTCAAGATTATCCAATCTTCCTATTTGGTTGATGAGGAACATGACCGATCACTGGGGGTAACGAGTGAAGTAATGAAAGTTTCTTGCTGGGACTAATTTATTTGGGACCAATTCATAAATTCTGCCAAAATAAAAATAAATAAATTCTGCCAATATTAAAAACTCTGAACAGGAACAGGCAGATTAGCGTGTTTTTTCCCCCCTGAATAAACTAAAGCAATATTCTTGTCATTCACTATGTGTAAATAGTCTTATGGAGTCTTAAAATCCTGTTTTAAAAAGAATTTTATTGTTTAGGAGGGCACAGTCATCATTAGCAAAAAAAATTGAAGTACAGAAGCTATAAGTCAATTCAGTGGCAAGCAAAACAATACAAGAAAACAATCTCTCGATGCCAGATATTTCCCTTTTAAAAATAAAACTCAGAACTGATGCTCTGTTCATGATATAATCAAATACCCAGTACTATGGGACATTTAGAAGAGGACTGTTGAACATATTTTGAAATGAAATTACCATGATAATCACATTTGGGACTAAATGGTTTTAAAACCCTGAACAAATTTTTTACTTTTATTGAAGCAGGACATCAAGCCTACTAACATCCAGGAAACAAGAACGATAAACCTATCATTCTCCCACAGAGGTAAATGACACAGAAGGAAGTGGTGATGAATAAATGGCAGCCCCTGGAGGGCTGAGGAAACCAAAGGTCTCTGTGTCAGAAACTGGGAAAGACCGAGTGTTAATAGACTCCAGTGTCTGACTCAAAGCACTGCCAAAGGAAGCAGAGCATCTAGCCTGCTCATGTTTAAGCAAGGGGAAAGAAGGAGCCACAGTTTCACTTTATCACCCTTCTAGGAGATGAAGACATCTATCTAGGCAAATGAGCTGATTGCAACCTTGGCATTTGATGGGTGACAGATGTTAATGCCAGACTGCCTCTACCTTATTACTTAGTCCAAACTTTATTCTCCCTTGAAATATATAAAGAAGGTTCAGAAATTAACTTTTCAACTGTAAGAGCCTAAATGGCATTCTGCCTACATGAAGGAAGCAGTTTGATGAATATGGAATTGCAAAGGAGAAATACTTCACATACATAACCCAATGATGATGCTTATCTAGGTTGCTAATAGTACAACGTAACTGCACAGTTTATCTGTAAAGATAATTTAATAGATGGAGTAAGTTTTCAAATGCAGATTGCTTTAAGTACTATATCAGCCTATTTGAATAACTGTGTTAGTATCTATAGATACTAACTACCTAGAAAGCTCTAGAACAGTTTTTCCAACATGAGTTGCTTTCAAATTTTCAAAATATGGAAACAAGTGAAAGTGTAACTACAGACTAGTTTATATATTATACTTTCACTTGTTTAAACAGCCTGTTAAGATTTTCTGTTGTTCTAAGTTGCCCCAAAAGTTTAAGACTATAAGTGTCAAAATAGTTATTCATAAGAACACCACAGTGTTCACAAATAGTCAAACTTGAAAATAAAAATGTAAGCAGTTAAAAATGTTCATTGTAGAAATAGGCCACTGCTTTCTCAGAATTACAACACATTCATCTACTCAAGTACACTATTCTAGTGAGCACACCTGTGTGAAATGAGCTGAAAGGCATGCTTTTAAAATGTATCATTAATAAAACAGAACGCCTTTATTTTCAGTCCTACTCTTAGAAAAAATACATTATTTTTGTATAGTAAAAATGAAGTTTTACACAGAAATAAAACTGGACAATTTGGAACTTTCAAAATGATCCTGTGTTTGCACTCCATCAACGACCCCCTGATGTTATCCATTCTATTTAACTTTAATTCCTCTCAACCTGCATGGCCAAAATCTGTGCAAATCAGCAAAAGCAGGGTTGAGCAGGGCCCAGGAACAGGGAAACAAACCATGAAACGGCCCCCAAAACTTCAGAGAAGTGGCAAAGAACCTGTTGCTCCTTCTGGACCAAAACCATGCTGGGCAACCTAGCCTGGGGGTGGAATTTATCTAGGGTATATAGTTAATATTAATCTGTTCTCTAAAATATCATCGTAACTTTTTTGCTCAGCACATACAATTTTCAAAGTGCATTCCTATTCGTTATTTCAATGGCGTCTCTGACAACATGAGGCTCTCAGAGAAGATGTTACTGTACCTGTATAATCCGTATGGTTAAGCTTAATGCATTACAGGATGTGCTGAGCATCACAGGGCTAAAACTAAACACAGGGACCAGAACTCTGGGACAATACCAAGTTACTGGGGAAGGGATGCCACTGTGAAGGGGCTATGCTATCATTTTAAACTTTGTCTTGAAATGCTTCTATTAACTTTTTTTTTTTTTTTGTAGAGACATAGTTTCACTTTATGGCCCTCGGTAGAGTACCATGGCATCACTCAGCTCACATCACCGTCCAACTCCTGGGCCTAAGCAATTCTCTTTCCTCATCCTCCCGAGTAGCTGGGATTACAGGCGCCCACCACAACACCTGGCTATTTTTTTGTTGCAGTTCAGCTGGGGCCGGGTTTGAACCTGCCACCCTCGGTATATGGGACCTCGCCTTACCGACTGAGCCACAGGTGCTGCCCCTTTTTTTTTTTAAAAGAGTCTCTCGGTGGTGCCTGTGGCTCAAGGAGTAGGGCGCCGGTCAAAAACCCAGCCCCGGCCAAAAACCACACACAAAAAAAAAAAAAGTCTCTCTTTCTGTTGCCCCAGGGCTATAATGCCATGGCCTTCATAGCTCACAACTACCTCAAATTCCAGGGCTCAAACAATCCTCTTGCCTCAGCCTCCTGAGTAGCTGGGACTACGGGTGCCCACCACAACGCCCAGATAATGTTTTTTTCTATTTTTAGTAGGGACTGGTCTCCCTCTTGCTCAGTCTGGTCTTGAACTTCTGAGCTCAAGCAATCTACCTACCTTGGGCTCCCAGAGTTCTGGATTATAAGTGTGAGCCACTGTGCCTGGCCTAAAATACTTCCACTAAAAAAAGGAGAGGTTCTTGGGCGGCGCCTATGGCTCAGTGAGAAGGGCGCTGGCTCCATATACTGAGGGTGGCGGGTGCAACAAAAAAATAGCTGGGCGTTGTGGCAGGCGCCTGTAGTCCCAGCTACTTGGGAGGCTGAGGAAGAGAATCGCCTAAGCCCAAGAGCTGGAGATTGCTGGGAGCTGTGACACCACGGCACACTACTAAGCGCGATAAAGTGAGACACTCTTAAGAAAAAAAAAAAAAAGAGGTTCAGACAGAAATTAGACTCAAAGTGTTAAACTTTTACCAGCAGGGCCATACAGGCTGCACTTCCAGCAGGGAGGCTCTTGGGGGTGGGGTCATTGCACCTGCATTTCACTAAACTGAACAGTATTTAGGACAAAATGGGCCAAGAGAAGCTTAGAAAACTTTTCTTTAGACATTTTTATGTCAACAGTTCTTTTTTAAAAAAAGTGGGATTTTGATTATTATTCCTTTAAAAAAATTGAATTAAAAAACAATCAAAGGAAAACCATCACAAAAACTCCAAAATTTTCAGGTCTGTGCATGTACCATTGAACAAATACCAGAAAGTCCTCTATCTTCCTTGAACTATCAGAGCATATGTAATTACTATGACTCAATAAGAGCAAAATAATCCAAACAGAAAGCCCTAAAGTTGATATTTAATACTTAAACCTAAAGACAAAGACTAGGTGCAAAATTTTATCTTGGTCACATAGAGTCCAGCTGCTTATTCATAAAATGGAGGCAACATTACTGAGTTTGACCGAGAGTCGCAACTTGTGCTTCAAGGTGTAATACCCTCATGCTACAGCAACATGTAGCCACTTAAAAACTGCATCTACATTATGATAAGCTTAAATTTCTTTCTTTTCTTTTTTTTTTTTTGAGACAGAGTCTCACTTTGTCACCCTGGGTAAAGTGCCATGGCACCACAGCTCATGGCAACCTCAAATTCTTGGGTTCAAGAGATCCTCTTGCCTCAGCCTCCCAAATAGTTGGGACTACAGGTGCCTGCCACAACGCCCAATTATTTTTAGAGAGGAGGTCTCACTCTGGCTCAGGCTGGTCTTGAACCTGTGAGCTTGGCAATCTACCCACTTCGACCTCTCAGAATGCTAGGATTACAGGGGTAAGCCACCGCGCATGGCCAATAAGCTTAAATTTCAAAACAACCCAAAACTATGAAAGTTGAATTTGTGTGGGGAATCAACAACAAAAAATATTTTCATTCTCCCTCTATTTAAGACAGGAGATCTATTGTTCAGCTATCTTCGTATTTCCAAAGAATAACGAATATTTATTAACCAGATCCACCACTCACAAAACCTGGAAATAGCCATATGGTAATAGGAGGTTTAGTCTTGAACTCAATAAAAACGTCAGATTTCATTTTGTATACTGCAACTAATTTAAAACATAAAAACAATTAAAATTAAAATCACAGACTTCTCAGCCCCTTTTAAAGGAAGTAGCACTCGTGCAAGTCTTTCCATCTTTCCATCAGACTGATCAGGCCAGATTAACCTAGGTAAATATATGAAGGCAGAAGAGGAAAATACAAGTTTCCTACTCTATGAATATCTTGAAAAAGGTTGGGGGTGTACATTTAAGGCAACTTGAATCTAAGCTTCCAGGCTGTAATCCTTAAGCTTGGCCCAAATAAACTATTTATATTAAGAAAAAGGGGGGGGGGGCAAGTCAACCTTTATTAGAGTTACTCTTAACTTCAGACTCTTGCTTACAGGTTACATTTAAGAAAGAATGTGCCTTAAGAATTAAATGTATCTAAACCAAGTAGTGTAGAAAGTGGTTTTCAGACTACATTTTTATACCATAAACATACGCTTCATAATTAGGGACCATAAGTCTGAGTGGTGAAGCAGCACTTTTTACTGAAACTTCAGGAAAGAAATAATGTGTCTGGACTACCATCAAATGAGCACACCTTCCTCTAAAACCTCACAGTTCTGCCCCACAATGCAGGAAACTGCTCAGTGCTTACCTATTCTGATAGCTGTAGTAGGCAGCATCTCGAGGAATTGTACATAGCTGCTTCCCGTAGCAGCATAAAGTCTGTGGTGAAAACTCATACTGCAAAAACAAAGAAGAAATACTGTTATATAAACTATATTCCATTTACTGTCCTGTAATGTTCCAGCCTACCACAGAGTTAGATTCAACTAATTACTTCTGTTAGTACAATTTTAATAGCTATTTAAAGATATTTTTGGATAAAATGTGATGAAATTAGTGTAGCATTATTTAGGAGACATATATTGCAGACAGATGAAATAGGTACAAGGGAGCCAGAAATGCTACACCCATTGTACTGTTTCAGATATGTGACTGTGTTGCCGGAGACCACAGTAGACATGCATACATCCCAGTGTGGTTAGAATGTTGAGTCTCTCATGTTAGTGTAACACCCTTTTTGGCTATATTAACCAAGAAAATTTATTTTCCAAAAAAGCTTAAAACTGTACCTTGCGTCCACAACAATATCCAAGGGACTGCATGACAGGGTCAATTTCTTGCTCAAAGACCTCTGCAAGTTTACTGCAAAACTTATAGACCCGGGACGTCTTACGATTATAAAGCCAGGCATTGTTGAACATAAGCCAGACATCATCCACATATTGCCAGGGTTCTTGGTATTGCCCTGTGTCCAGCTTCCGCTTGATGGTAGAAAGGTCCATGGGATTCTTCACAATGTCAAAATAATCCTTAAAAACAAAATGGTCTCAGTCTAGGGGATCCCCAAATTCTAAATGCCAGCCTCATCTGTCAGCTTTCTGTTAAAATACAATAGAAACAGAATGTACCAGAACACTGTCCATTCCCAATAGTAAGAGATAGGAATTGAAAAGAAAATAATTACTGAGGCCAGGCACTTCACTCACACTTGTAATCCCAGTACTTTGGGAAGCTGAGGCAGTTGGACTGCCTGAGCTTAGGAGTTCAAGATCAGCCTAAGAACAGAGCAAGAACCCATCACTACTAAAAATAGGAAAAACAGTCAGGCATTGTGGCAGGTGCCTATAGTCCCAGCTACTCAGGAGGCTGAAGCAAAGAGGATTGCTTGAACCTAAGAGTTTGAGGTTGCTATGAGTTATGACATCACAGCACTCTACCAAGGGCAACAAAGTGAGATGCTGTCTAAAAAAAAAGGGGTGGCGCCTGTGGCTCAAAGGAGTAGGGTGCCGGCCCCATATACCAGAGGTGGCGGGTTCAAACCCAGCCCCGGCCAAGAAAAAAAAAGAGGTGGTACTGGTAGCTCAGTGGGTAGGGTGCCGGCCACATACACTGGGGCTGGTGGGTTCGAGCCTGGCCTGGGCCTGCTGAACAACAATGACAACTGCAACAAAAAAATAAGCTGGGTGTTGTGGTAGGTGCCTGTAATCCCAGCTACTTGGGAGGCTGAGGCAAGAGAATCACTTAAGCCCAAGAGTTTGAAGTTGCTGTGATGCCACAGCACTCTACCGAGGGCAACATAGTAAGACTCTGTCTCAAAATACATAAATAAATAAAATAAAAAAATCGCTGATGTTCCTCTGATTTTACACCTTAAAACTATAATTAGTATTTTCTTTTTTTTACAGAGCCAGGGTCTTATTCTGCCACCCAGGCTAGAGTATAGTGGCAAGATCATAGCTCACTGCAGCCTCAAACTCCCAGGCTCAAGTGATCTTCCTGCCTTAGCTGTGTAGCTGAGACTATAGATGCCATCACCATGCCTGCCTATTTTTTTCTTTTTTATTCTGTAGAGACAGTCTCACTATGTTGCTCAGGCTAGTCTCAAACTCCTAACTTCAAATGATATTCCTGCCTTAGCCTCCCACAGTTCTGGGGTGCCAAGATTATAGGTGTGAGGCACCACACCTGGTCTAATATTTTTTAGTACACTCAAATTACTTTTAGAAGTAAAAGAAAGAATGGTGTTAAAAGATCCTTTTAATAAAATGTTTAAAAAATAAAGATTGTAATTCACTGAATTAATACATTGAACAAATTTATCATACTGTGTGTATTTCTAGAGGCCCCCCCAACACACACACAGGATGCAATGGTGCTATTTTAGTTCACTGCAGCCTCAAACTCCTGGGCTCTAACAGTACTCCTGCCTCAGCTTCCTGAGGAGGGGAAACTACAGGTATGCACCACCATGCCCAGCTAATTTCCTTTATTTTTTGTAGAGATGGGGTCTCACTATTGCTGAGGCTCCTCTCAAACTCCTGCCCTCAAGCAGTCCTCCCACCTCAGCCTCACAACTTGCTAGGATCATAGGTGTGAGCCACCCCATCTGGTTAGAGACTCACTCTTGATCTTAAGCAAGCAAAATGAAATTCCAAGATTAATATAAACATAATACTAGTAATTTCTACTGAACAGAATCTGTTGAGTCCTCATGGCCTTTGCAAGATTACCCAGGGATATCAGAGAAGCCAAGGTATTTTATTATCAATGCTCACCAATTCTTTAAGCCATTCCTTTTACACAAAGGCTTACCCAAAGCCCCAAATATAAAATGAGGTCTCAGGGACCCAGGCTAGAGTGAATAGCTGGGGCCCTAGTGCTTGTTCCCCCACCTCAGTGTGCCCCTCCTTTGACCTAGGGCTCCATGGATAGTGAATTGAAAGTAATAAACATTTCCACATCCGTGGATAACCACTGACAGACAACAGTGGTTTACAATAAGATAAAAATCTTCAAAGCAAGAGGGTTATTTTATCCAATTTTAAGAGATAAAACAATGGATACTCAAGAGTTACATGGCAAAGTTTTAATATATTTTTACTACATTAACTTACCGGAATTCCTAGGAGCTGGGGATCTACTGGCTGCCGGAAAGGCAAGGACTCTGGATCCTGTCGATACAGTGCTTCTAAGGTTGGCATGAGGGCCTGGCGCAACTCCTCTGGTTTAAAGACTACAGTCAGAAAACATTAGGAAAAGACACTTTGTAAAAGGTGCTAAGGTCCCTCCTACATCACATTTACAATGAAAGCTCAGTGGCTGCTAGCTTTAGCCACACATCTCCAAAGCACTTGAGGGGTTCTTGTCCATCATCAGAGTCACTGGACTAAAGCCACAATGCAGTGATTCTGAAAACCCAGTGGCATTATAGTTTTAAAAATTGTATTCACGTCCTAAGGCAAAACACAACACCGAGAAGCCTTCTTCAATGAAAGGTTTCTAAGGTTAAAAATTTGCTGAAATAGAAAATAAACTTAACTTCCAAATCTGTATCACTGATTAAACTGGGTGGTAAATAAAGCCTTTATAGTGGAAGAGACTTTAAAACAGCGGTTCTCAATCTGTGGGTCATGACCCTTTTGTAACAATGAAAATACATCCTGTATCAGATATTTACATTACGATTCATAACAGTAGCAAAATTACAGTTACGAAGTAGCAATGAAAATAATTTTAAGGTTGGGGGTCACCACAACATGAGGAACTGTATTAAAGGGTCACAGCATTAGGAAGATTGAGAACCACTGCTTTAAAAGATTCTCTGATGAAACTTTTTTGTCCTTGGTGGAATCAAACTCAGGCTACTTGAGCCAAATGATTTTGAATTACTATCTCATAAACAAATGTATAGAGCAGTGATTTTCAACTGGTATAGCCCCAGCACACTGGTATGCCATGAGAGGTTCTTTAAGGTGCAACCTTAAAAAATTTTAAAGATCATTAATTAGGCCATGTGTAGTGGCTCATGCCTGTAAACCTAGCACTCTGGAAGGCTGAGGTGGGTGGATTGCTTGAGCTCAGGAGTTCCAGACTTGCTCTTGCAAGACCCCATTTCTCTAACTAAAATTAGAAAAAAACAGCTAGGCATTGTGATGGTACTAGTGGTCCTAGCTACTCAGGAAGCTGAGACAGAAGGATTGCTCAAGTTCAAAAAAGTTTCAGGTTTGTGTGAGCTATATGATACCATGGCACTCTACCTACGGTGACAGAGTAAGACTCTGTCTCACACACACACACAAAAAGATGATTATTTTCAAAAGAAGTTCAAAGCAAAGTATATTCTATTCTTAACTTTTGTTATCAACATAATTTAAGTGTGCTGCAGAAGTTTAACTATAGGTTCAAGTGTGTTATGAGATTAAAAAGGTTGAGGGCTAAAAAATAAGACTTTTCTAAAGTTTTATAATGTTCCCTCCCACAGTGACCAATGTCAATTTCTCCAACCCCTTAGCCATCTATTTCCTACTACATTTTCTGTTGTCACCAATGTAAAAATAAATATTGGCTGCCAAATGCATTCAAGATGGTACATTCATACAAAGCCCCAATGAGTTTGGATGATGTGGGAACATGAGCCTGGTAAACTCTCCATTGTGAAGGCAGGTGAGTCAGTAGCTGGCAAGTCCCTTGCTCTTTAGTACAAAAAAAAATGAATGGAGGCAAAAACATCTAAGGAATTCTGATGACTTAGGTCATAAGTGATATGAAATTTCTTCTTTGTGTTTTGTCTTTTTTTTTTTTGGAGACAGAGTCTCACTATGTAGTCCTCAGTACAGTGCCGTTGTGTCACAGCTCACAGCAACCTCAAACTCCTGGGCTTAAGCGATTCTCTTGTCTCAGCCTCCCAAATAGCTGGGACTACAGTTGCCTGCAACAACACGTGGCTATTTTTCTTGGTTGTAGTTGTCATTGTTGTTTAGCTGGCTTGGGCCAGGTTTGAACCCACCAGCTTCTGTGTATTTGGCCAGCGCTCTTACTCACTGAGCTACGGGCGCTGCCTGTGTTTTATCTTGTAAAGACTTTCTACAACAGATAATGTAGTAAATTATAATTTAAAAATTACATCAAAATATGATAAACACTTGTTGGGAAGTGGCATGTATTGGGTGTATGGGCCATCATCATTTTTGTCTAGGGGTGGGGCAGTCTAACTTGCTGATTTCTAGAAAGCACTATCTAATTCCCATCAGGTAAAAGCAAAGGTTAAAGGGGAAATCCAACATAGAACCTTTACTTTAAAGATGAAAACAGTAGTGCCAAGAAGTTTCCCCACAGTTTATTTCTATCTGAGCCAAGGACTGATCGGCTCTTCGTGATCAACCTCCAGCAAACCCTGCCTGCTCTCTGGGACACCTGACTACTTGAGACCTCTGACTGATACTTGAGATTTGGGTAAGCAATTAAAAACTCAAACGCAGAGCGGCGCCTGTGGCTCAAAAAAGTAGGGCACCGGGCTCAGCGCCTGTGGCTCAAGCTGCTAAGGTGCCAGCCACATATACTTGAGCTGGCGGGTTCAAATCCAGCCCAGGGCCCGCCAAACAACAATGATGGCTGCAACCAAAAAATAGCCGGGCGTTGTGGCAGGCGCCTGTAGTCACAGCTACTTGGGAGGCGGAGGCAGGAGACTTGCTTAAGCCCAGGAGTTGGAGGTTGCGTGAGCTGTGATGCCACGGCACTCTACCCAGGGCGACAGCTTGAGGCTCTGTCTCGAAAACAAACAAACAAACAAACAAAAAACAAGTAGGGCACTGGCCCCAAATACCAGAGGTGGAGGGTTCAAATCTAGCCCTGGCAAAAAAAAAAAAAAAAAAAAAAAAAAAAATCCAAATGCAGTACTGCTCAAGCACAAACTCTCAGCACATGAAAAATGGTACGGCCAGGCCTAAGTGGACGTGTCCTCTAGTAGCATTGGAAACACATGTCTATTTTTGCTTCCTGCTAACTCTTTTTCTTCTATTCTGTTTTACAAAGAGATGAAGTAGCATTTGATATTCTTTGATTATTTTTTTATAAGAAAACAATTATTTAATGAACAGCTTTTCATTCCTCAAGATGAGGGGCTGGCAAATTATGACCGAAGGCCAAATCTGGCCAGCTGCTTGCTTTTGTATAGCTCTAGAGCCAAAAATGGATTTTACATGTTTTAATGATTGAGGAAAAAAGAAAATAATAATATTTCATGATGTGAAAATTACACAAATTCAAATCTTAGCCTCCAAAAATAAAGCTTTATTGGCACACAACCATGCTAATTTGTTTACAGATGATACATGGCTGCTTTTGCACAATGGTGGAGTTGAACGATTATGACAGAGACCTTAGGAGCCACAAAGTCTAAAACAAGGATTATGTGGCCCTTTACAGAAAGTCTGCCAACTCCCACTCTAAACCCTGGCTTTTTCCTGGTATGATCAAAAATGTTAAGGACTTAAATGGGTTTCACCTTGATTCATCATTCATTCATTCACTCATTCACTAAACCATGGCTAAAACCTATGCTAAGAAAAGCATTTTCAAACTCCTGTCTTAAATCACTACATTTATGTAATGCAGTGTAGTGATGTAATGCAGCTGTATTTGAATCAAGTAAAAGTCAGCAGCTGTATTTGAATCAAGGTCTCTGCTATCAACTAGTATGTGGTGCCAAGTTCACCTCTCTGGCTTCAAAACCTTTTCCATTCAATCAGGACCACGTACTACATGAGCAGTTCTTAAAATGTTTCACAGACCCCTTGCAGACTCTTGTACTATCTCATATAGTAATCACCAGTCATATCTATCTATTGAAATCTAAATGAATCAGTATTAGATAAAAAATCCAGTTCCTCAGTCACCCCATCACATTTTCAGGGCTTAAGAGTCACAAGTGGCTGATGACGACCACACTGAGAGCACAGATAATGAATTATTTCCATCACTGCACAAAATTCTAGCATTGTCCTAGCCCCTTTCTATGAGTCTGTAAGATCAAAATTGTTTTACTAACCCTAAAATGATTTTCATCGTAACACCAAATCATCATTTGCCTTTTGCACAGATGAGGCAAAAGCAGTGGTGAGTAAAACTGCTAACATCTTAGCAAAACAAAAAAAGCAAAACCAAAGAAAAAGGCAGAGGCACTAAACTCTACTTAGCATCACATTCTTTGCTGCTGCTGTGCACTCTCAGAAAAAAATACCAGCCATACTTAGCTATCCTTGATGAGGTACTAAAAAATATTACCTTTATTAAGTCTCCACCTCGGGACATGTCTTTTATTGTCTGATGAAATAGAAAGTCTGCATAAAGCACGTGCCCTGTATAGATTGGTCCCCTTGGGATATTAGCACTTATATGAGAGTGCCAGATCCGGGGCTGAAGTAGCTGCTTGTTTTCATGGTATGTGGTGGATATTTTTTCAAAAATGAACATATACGGCCAGTTATTTTAAGGACAACTGACAGTATTTGTGGACAATGACAACATTTGGGCTTTCCTAAAAAAGTTTTGAAAAATTTGTATCTGCCTCATAAGCTTGACAGCTTCTGAAAATCTACAAGACTTGTGATATTAACAAGTGTGGGGCGGCGCCTGTGGCTCAGTCGGTAAGGCGCCGGCCCCATATACCGAGGGTGGCGGGTTCAAACCCGGCCCCGGCCAAACTGCAACCAAAAAATAGCCGGGCGTTGTGGCGGGCACCTGTAGTCCCACTGCTCGGGAGGCTGAGGCAAGAGAATCGCTTAAGCCCAGGAGTTGGAGGTTGCTGTGAGCTGTGTGAGGCCACGGCACTCTACCGAGGGCCATAAAGTGAGACTCTGTCTCTACAAAAACAAAACAAAACAAAACAAAAAAAAAACAAGTGTGAAAAGTCTGCAGAACTCCAAGAACCAAAATTTTCCACATGACCAAAGGATGGTTTAAAAACTAAAACAACCTCCCCCCACCCAAAACAAAAGAAAAGATCCATTAAAAGCATAAGACAGACTAGCAGATTTTAATATCACAGAGTACAAAATACCCAGTGCCACAGACTTAGGTTTCCATGCTTCCATTAACCTTTTAGAAATCTTTTCTTGTTCAATTTAGGTATAGTACCATTGACAATTACTTGAATGGTCACTTAAATATTCTCTTTATCAACTTATCTAAGAGAGACTGGATTTTCTTTATAAACTTCAACCAAAACAAAGTATGGCAAAACAGTATGCACAGAGCCAGACACACAATCTAGCTGTTACTTTAATTCTCTTCTAAGAGTTGCAAAAATGAAAACAATGCCACTATTCTTACTTTTTGTTTTAGAAAAGTGATTTCTAATAAAAATTGTCATTTATGGGTACTACATAAGATTTATTATTCTAAATAAATTAAATATTTTAAAAATTTCTAATTTTTTTTTTCCTTTTTTTGAGACTGAGTCTTACACTACTGCCCTGTAGAGTGCTGTGGCATCATCGTAGCTCACATCAACCTCTAACTCTTGGGCTCAAGGAATCCTCTTGCCTCAGCCCCCCAGGCAGCTGGGACTATAGGCTTGCACTACCATGCACGGCTAGTTTTTTCTATTTTCAGCAGAGATGGGGTCTCGCTCTTGCTCAGGCTGGTCTTGAACTTGTGAGCTCAAGCAATCCACCTGCCTTGGCCTCCTAGAGTGGTAGGATTACAGGTATGAGCCACCATGCCTGGCAAAATTTCTTTGTTTTAATTTCTAATAGAACAAACAGTGATAGATAACCCACACAAAAATCTCTCTAAGCTCCTCAATTCTTGCAAGCATAATCAGGTCTGAGGCTCATACTCCACAACCTCCAGAATCTTGTACAGCTGCACGGTCTTAGGCTCCAGCACTGCTTACAAACTTTCTCAAATCTGTCACCTGCAGCCTTGAACTTTCTGAGTTCCAGCTCACATTTCTAAGGGCCACCTGATAATTTTTCAAGACCCTGTTACCTCCTCACATTGGATACATCTCAAATGGATTCCACTCAACTACCACTGTCAGTCTGCTTACTCTATACCTCTCAAAACCCAAAGCTTACTGCCTCCTCACTCTTCCCCATCCTCCTGCACATGTCACCACCCTGCCCTCAATCCACTACCCTGAGTCTGACTACTCAGTTTTCTAATTATGCCAGCAGTAACCTACCACCTTCAGTACACATTTGCTATCCTAATGATCATTTTTCTTTTGAGACAGTCTCACTATGCTGCCTTGGTAGCAGGGCATAGCAACCTCAAACTCTTAGGCTTAAGTGATTCTCTTACATCAGCCTCCCAAGTAGCTGAGACTACAGGTGCCCACTACAACACCTGGTTATTTTGTTGCTGTAGTTGTCATTGTTGTTTAGCTGGCCTGGGCCAGCCCTGGTATATGTGGCCGGCACCCTAACCACTGAGCTATGGGCGCTGAGCCCCTAACGATCATTTTTGTAAAATTACAGCCTTCTGGCCATTTTCCTTATTAAATATGTCACCGTTTCTTCACACACACCTCGCCAAATAAAGCCTGTTTAAGGACTCAGATGCATTTTCAACTCCGGGGCCCTGGTTGGTGCCATCTTGGAAGTCAGACCTGTACTCTGGGTGCCCACAGAGCTGCAGCTCAATTTTTAGTTCAAACCTAAACCATGCAGGTCACAGGGCTGGAGCCCATTTTAAAAGGTAAAACTGGGGAATGGCAGGCAAGGAAGATAATGGATATGGAATTACTTCACTGCTTTAGCTTTTAATCCCCTGTACGGACTCATAACACGATAGAAAAGCAGCACAGGTCAATAAGTGTGAAAAATACCTACATTTTTTGCGTGGCTGGGAAGGAGAGGTTGACTGGGAAGCTGTACCATTAGCGTTGCTCTCTTCTTCCTCTTTAGCTTCCACTTTGACTTCAGGTTTCTTTTCATCTACTTCCATCGGTTCTGATTTCTGCTCTGTTGTGTCAGTTTCTTCCTTAACCTGGGAAGATCCTTGTAAATCTTCTTCCATCATCTTGAGAAAAACAAAATTGCATTTATCATTCCTCTCCTTTACCAGAAGAAGAAAGGGTATGATTGGGTATCCAGTGAGGCACTTCAATATGGTACTGTACAATCGTAGTCCTAAAAGTAAAATTTTTAAAACATAAAACTGCTTTAAAAATTACACATGCTCAGTATTTTCACATATATGTATTTCTAATTTGGAATAAGAAGACTTTTAAAAATTGGAGCAGGGATGAAAAATTTGCGCCACTAAGAAAGCCCATGCTCAGAGGCAGGAGGTGTGGTATGACAACAAGGAGTATGGAAACCACTGACTACCTGGAGAGCCAGGGTCCCATTTGAAGACCACAGCTGCTGCTGTTCACAACCAGACTATTGTCATGCAGGGACGCAAGCACAATGCTGAAAGTCTTTTTTTAAAAAGCCATAAATCTAGAGTTTTATTGGCAATTTCCTAATTTTTACAATATTGTATAGGTCAAACAAAACACATGTACAGGCCGAATTCAGCCCCCAGTCTGCCAGTTTCCAGCTTCTGCCACAAGTTAATAATTAGCCAATGAATCTGCCATCCCTCTGCAGTCTACCTCTGCACAACTAGAAATGAATGAAGAACATCAAAGAAAAGGTTGTTAGAAGATTCAAACATTTAAAATATAAGCGAGTGCTCTTTGTTTCTGGCAAAATAAACCCATATCTTGCATTTTAAAATGAATACTCTGTTTTTAACAGACTACAACTAGAAGTCATATCAAACAGAGTATTAAAAAACCAGAGACACCTATGCAGAACCCTAGCCATACCTGAGTAGAGTTCCCACACTCATCATCACTTCACTCTGGGCCTGGTACCCACCTCAGACCGAGGCTCCACCTTGGATTCACCAGGGTCAGGCTCAGTGTCCTCAGGCTGGACCTCAGCCTTAATTTCTAGCACTGGCACATCAGGTCCCGGTTGTTGGGAGTTGGTTTCAGCGCTGGCCACGGAGGAGGGGGTGGGGACCCTGTTATCAATGCTGGCTGCTGCCTGGGAAAGCTGTGAAGAAACCCAAATCGTTCACCTCTGTAAATAGACAATACAATGACTTTGAACTCTTGCACACATCCAATCTATCATCTCTTTTTTTCCTTTTTTTGAGACAGTCTCACTTGGTCACCCTCCAGAGTGCTGTGATATCACAGCAACCGCAAATTCTTGGGCTCAAGTGATCCTCTCGCCTCAGCCTCCCCAGTACTTGGGACTATCGGCACGTACCACAATGCCTGGTTATTTTTAGAGATGGGGTCTTGAACTTCTGAGCTCAAGTGATCCACCCACTTCAGCCTCCCAGAGTGCTGGGATTATAGGCATGAGCCACTGTACCTGGCCTAGAATCTATAACTTGTTAACATTTTTTAATACTAATCTACTAGGCACCCCTACTTGAGAGAACTAGAACAGAAGTTAAAACACGAGTGAATTCTAGAGGAAGTCACCATAAAGACCTTTACAATTTTTGATATAAATTTATTTTCTCAAAGTTTTCTAGCTAAGTTGTAGAGCCTCCTATTTTAAAATTAATTTCATTCAATAAGGCTGCTAATGTTTATGGTAAAAGGCTGAATTATAAATGTCTAATCAGATATGAAGGAAGGGAAATCTAATGCCACTATAGTGTATAATTAGCCACGTCAACTGCAGGAACAGTGGTGATAGTGGAATAAGCAAAGAGAAGGAGCCATTAAGACGATTCTTAACCTGCAAGTCTTATCAATGGAATTTTAAATACACAAACAAAAGTTAATCAAGTTAACAAAGGAATCTTACTCAGAGATAAAAATATAGAATTAAAATAAATAAGTACCTTTCCCTACAGAGAAATATGAACAATAAATAAGGTCATCTTGGGGTTGTTGGGATTAATTTGTACATTTAATAAATAAATACCCTCAAACTCCTGGCCTCTAGTGATCCTCCTGCCTTAGCCTCCCAAAATGCTGGGATTACAGGGATGAGCAACCACACTTGGCCCTGTCCTTCAATACTTGACGGGGTGTGCCAAATAGCCTCGGTACATTAAGAATAAAATAAAGGCCGGGCACAGTGGCACATGCCTGTAATCCTAGCACTCTGGGAGCCTGAGGCGGGTAGACTGCCTGAGCTCAGGAATTTGAGACTAGTCTAAGGAAGAGTGAGACACCCCTATCTCTACTACAAATAGTCGGCATTGTGGTGGGCACATGTAGTCCCAGCTACTCAGGAGGCTGAGGCAAAGAGAATCACTCGAGCTCAAGAGTTTGAAGTTTCTGTAAGTTATGACACCATGGCACTCTACCAAAAGCTGAAAAAGTAAGACTCTGTCTCAAAAAAACCCCAAAAGAATAAAGCTAATATATTTCAAGAAGTGTCTAAGGCAGACTGATAAGAAAATGGATGCTGAAATTTTGGTGAAACTTAGAAGTGTGGAAGGGATGAGCACAGTCTGAGACCTGGGTCAGTAAAGGCAGTCCAGCCTAGAAGGTTTCAGGCCAGATACCACTGTAGGCCTGGGACATGCTCGAAGCTATGATCCTGCCACCTTACTTCACTTCCACCCCCACGATTAAGTGGGGAAGTCTGAGCCACAGGTAGTTCTAACCTAGATCTGTTGTGTCATCATAAAAAAGCAAAGGCTTCTTTAGCATGAAAACAAGGCTGATGGACCAGATCAAGGGACATACCATTAGGAGCATGACAGCTTACCAAACCCACAAAACATTAGCAGGAAACTATTAAAACTCGCAAGACATCAATTTAGGACACTTAAATGGTCCCTTAATATAATTACAAAATTCTACATGTAGCCTAGGTGTGATAGCTCATGCCTGTAATCCCAATACTTTGGAAGGCCAAGGAGGGAGTATCACTCAAGGCCAGGAGTTTGAGTCCAGCCTAAGCAACATAGTGAGACCCTGTCTCTTTTAAAAAAAGGTTCTACACAAGAGCACGTACAATTTCTTAATTTTAATAATTACTAATTGCTGGCTCAGCACTTGACACACAGTGGTTATGGCATTGGCCACATACACGGAGGCTGGCAGGTTCGAACCCAGCCAGGGCCAGCTAAACAACAATGGCCACTGTAACAAAAAAATAGCCAGGCGTTGTGGTGGGCACCTGTATTCCCAGCTACTTGGGAGGCTGAAGCAAGAGAATCGCTTAAGCCCAAGAGTTTGAGGTTGCTGTGACCACAGCACTCTACTAAGGGTGGCATAGTGAGACTCTGTCTCAAAAATAATAATTAATGATTGCTGCAAATTCTTTTAATCAGGAGGATAATCAGTCATTAAGTCATAGCCACCAAACACAACCTCTGGAACCAATACTAGAAAAAAAACACAGCTCATGAAAGATCTATCAGGGTACAGATACTTTGAGGCTGCACCAAGATGCTGCAGTAATCTCATGACAGAAAACTTTTATGGGAAAGTTATCTTCTAAGAGTCTTAGCTCAAAGACAGCAGACCAAGAGAGGCTCACCGGTGTGCCAGGAGGCTGGGCATGCACAGGTGTCGGCTGCTGCTGTGAAGACTGAGGGGTGGCCACAGATGGGGGCTGAACTGGGGTTTGAGGCTGTGGGGTAGCCTGGGCTGCTGCCTGGACTGTAGGGGTGCTTTGGGTCTGGGCAGCACTGGGCACCGAGCCAGGAGTGGGGGTGGGGGTCTGCCCGGAAGACGACACAGGAGTTGAGGGCTGAGTTGGAGCTGCTGGCTGGGGAGGAGTCATCCCAGGTGGTGTCGGGTGCTGGAGAGGCGGCATGCCAGCAGCTGTGGAGGCAGGAGGTGGCGTCGGATGCAATGGTGACTGTGTCACTGGAGGACAAGGCAGCTGGTTGGCCTGGGGCCCAAGCATGTTCAGAGAGTTAGGAAGAGCAGCACCAGGTACCTGTCCCTACCAGAAACAAACAGAATATATTAAAATTATTTGCCATGTTCGAAAATGTGACACTAGATTTAAAGAATCAAATCTATGGAAATCTCATTGTGATTTCTTGATGAGGTCTGCTCGTTTCATGGGAACATTCTGTTTATAAAACTTCATAAAGCAGACACTTATAATAATGTATACTTTACAACAAATTAGCCCTAAAAATGTTTCTCATACTTTGATTTTTATAAAGTAACACAAAACTTCTGGTTTAAATACATCTACAGTAGTCATCTCTTATTCACCAGGAATATGTTCCAAGATCCCCAGTAGATGCCTGAAGCTGCAGACAGTAGTGAACACTATATATGCACTGGTTTTCTTTTAACTAAAATATAGTAGCTATCTCAGTGATTAACAGGCAGATAGTGTCTATAGGGTGGAAACCCTGGACAAAGGGATGATTCACATCCTGAGCAGCATGGAACAGGACAGAGTGAGATTTTACCATGCAATTCAGAATGGCACTCAATTTAAAATTTATGAATTGTTTATTTCAGAAATTTTCCATTCAGTATTTATGGACCATAGGTAACAAAACCTTGGAAAGAGAAATCACAGCCTTGGGGGTTCATTCACTTAGCTTATTAGATTCATGTTCAGTAACATTTACCCATAGCTTAGATGACAAAAAAAAAAAAAGTAGGTGTTCCTTTTTTATTTAAAGTTAGTTCTTGAAACCCTGAAATGTTTCATTGCAGTGGTTCTCTATTAGGGAGACACTTCAAGATTATTCATGGACTTTTAAAAAAATGCTTCCAACTCACTGTTCTAGAGCAGAGGTTGGCAAACTACCAAGTATGGGCCAAACACAGCTAGTTCCTTGTTTCTTTAAATAAAGTTTTATAGGAACACAGCTAATACATGTATACACTGTCTGTGGCTGCTTTTGTATTGTAAGAGCTGAATAATATGGCCCACCAAGCTGAAAATACTGACCTTTTGGCCCTTTATAGAAAGTCTGCTAATCCCTGTTCTAGAGCAATGAGATGTTATGGAAAATTAAGAATACATTTAATGACTTATTCAGCATTACTTCTTGCTAAAAAATCGAGACATGAATGATATCTTTTGGCTTGCTTTAAATACACATATAGTTTGTATACAGTTGTGATCTGACACACTACAATGAACACAAGAGAAAAAAAGCAGAAAAATGAATGGAAAATAGTTTTCTTCAGCTTTACATTGAATAATTAAAAACACATTCAACAAAAAGAGAACTAATCAAGTAACTCAGGTAGCCTGACTTCAACTGGGCAGCTGAGGGGCAACGGGGCACACACAAATCCCCAGGGAATGAATTCATGGGACCTTTTTAATTCACTCTCTAAAATCCTGATGTCTCTCAGGATATGTTAAACTAAGAATTTAAAACACACAAACAAAAACTAAGAAAACAAAATAACTAAATACCCAAAGATCAAAACATAAAATACACAAACCAAAAATTCATAATCCATTCCACTTTTGCATGTAGAAGATAAGAGAAATTCCAAAGAGGCTAAAAATTATAGGACAAAGTGGGGAAAAATAGACTGTAATACATGAAAGTTGACTGTGTATCCTAGACTTCTAACTTCCATGAAATAAGACAAATTAAGGTAGAAAGAACTTAGAGCTACATGAACACTGGTGGCCACAGTCCCATTGGGACATAGTACCTGTGACACGCTTGTCTGGGCTGCCGTCTGCCCCATGCCCACACTGTTCACACTCATTGCCCCACTGGATGACGGGAACTGGTTCTGCGGCAGAAACTGGTTCTGAGCAGGAGCCTGGGCCATCATGTTGTTGGCATGCGCACCCATCATGTTTGGAGGCTGAGGCATGCGGGAGGGAGAAATGGCCATCTATAAGACAACAAGCATCACAACGGCTACAGTTCAGAAGTCAAGGGACGGAGTCTTCAAGATGAACAGTGACACCAGAAAAAACAAAGGCCTCACAACCCCAGAGGATACAAAGACCAGGACTCAATCCTGCCCTTCCTTGAGGGATGAGAGATCGCCACTCCCTAAGAACTCCCTGGCTCCTGAACTCACTGGCACACTTTCTCAAGCAATCTCTCAAATAAGCCAACTTCAAATTGTCTTCTGAACAGAAATCAATAGCATGCTATAATTTAAAGTTTAAAACATGCCTTTTACTAGGTCTCTCAAGTGTTTAGAAAGCAGCCTCAGGAGAGCAAGTTCTCAAGTCAACAGATGCTGATAATCATTGCTTGGCCACATGTCTAAGTTGCCTGCTCCATCTTCACAACTCCCATCTTCTCTCTCAAAGCCACAAATGTCTATGAATTTGTTATTCCAATAAAAATAAATAACAGTCAAATAGCTCTCACTGTAGCAATGAAGATTTAAAAAAAAAAACAGAGATGAAGGAAATAAAGCATAATCCAAATCTGAAATGATATAGCAATTTCACCACTTAGAGAAGGTTCTACATCAGAGTGAGGACTTTCAGCAGCACAGTTAAGGAAAAGAGAAGCACTTACCCCTGGGACTGAGCCCATGCTGTTCATCTGGACAGAGTGGTTCATGGGGGAGCCTGCACGGGGTCCCAAGGGTGCTTGTGGCAACTGGACGTTCCCCAAGGACATCGGGTTAAATGAATTCATCCCTGTAAATATACCCATAATGGTTCATTCGG
The DNA here is from genome assembly GCF_027406575.1 of Nycticebus coucang. Classification (NCBI taxonomy): domain Eukaryota; kingdom Metazoa; phylum Chordata; class Mammalia; order Primates; family Lorisidae; genus Nycticebus; species Nycticebus coucang. The sequence continues at coordinate 100,636,294 of NC_069791.1, forward strand.
AAAAGCACCCATAGGAAAACAGAATTATAACTCACTGAATAAACTCTAAGATGGAACACATATGGAACACAGACAACTGAAAGGAAATCACCCAGTTAATCAAGAGAAGATGGTTAAGTAACAGATATTCCCACATCCAGGAAAAATGACACCAATGTGATGCTGCGGGTGAGATGGGGGGTTCTGGGAAAGGTAGAGGACATGGGGACAGAGGGTCAGGTATAACCAACAGGGAGCAAGCACCAGCAAGGCTGAGGCAGAGCTGACCCAGAAGGCAACACACTGTACAATCCCTTGGAGCAACAAAGGGGGTGAGGAGGTGCCATGAAGGAACGAGGCTCAACCTCTAGAACAGTCCCCCATCCCTCTTCTATGGAAGAGAGGTTTCCTAAGACAAGGGTAAGCTTCTGTAGTTGTTCCCATCATCTCAGGCTTTCAAACTCCTTGGCTGGGTTTATGTTTATTATTAGAATCTGTGCGAAAACGCTAAACTTTGGTTTAATTTGCAAGCACTTTGTTCACAAGTACTCTAGGGTCAGCAGTTCTCAAACTCAGCCTTCCATAGCCTGTAGGAACATCGTATCACAGCGAAAGACTGTAAGTGTCTCTAGACCACAGCGTCTAACTCTTTCTATTTTCTAACAACATGCTGAAAACTCGGAGCTCTAAATAAACATCAGTTCTAATGAGTGTTTAGAACACCAATCAGATCTGGCAGAGTCCCTGAGAGAATTTCTGGGAGGTATTACTGTAGCACTGTCGTGAGAAGGTACAAAGAACATCTGCCTCACGGAGCACTACCTTTAAGACTAACCTAGAAATGTCAACTTCAAATAACTGAATGCCAATGCAGGCCAGGACTTGCCAGAAAGCCTGTGTAGAAAAGACTCTCCTCTCCCTAAGAATTTTATTAACTAAATAAGAGAAAAAGATCTCCTAAGAAACAGCCTGAAAAAAATCCATATTTACCCAGACCTGGAAGTACTGGTAGGGAGGTTGCTTAAGAAGTTACCAGGAAAACATCTCTTTCAATATTCTGCAGCTAAACAGCTATCTCATCATCCCCCAAGCCAGAAGCACCTTATTATCTAGGCCAGCAGTTCTCACCCTGTGGGTTGCGACCCCTCTGTAACAATGACAATATATCCTGCATATCAGATATTTACATTTCAATTCATAACAGTAGCAAAATTACAGTTATGAAGTAACAATGAAAATAATTTTATGGTTGGGGGTCACCACAACATGAGGAACTGTATTAAAGGGTTGTAGCCTTAGGAGGCATTAGGAAGGACGAGAACCACTGATCTAAGCCAAAGCCCCAAGGCCAGTTTCCAAAAGCATTCAGCCACTCTCCAAATGCTCAACTTCTCCGACTTACTGATTTCTTTTACACCTCAACCTAGTCCTTCAAAACAAGTCCCTGAAAAGTTTTTTCTGTATTATCAGTTTGTCTATCATGCTTTTTTCAATATGTAATTAAGACCACAATTTTTTTTCCCCTTGAGACAAGAGTCTCACTCTGTTGCCCTGGGTAGAGTGCTGTGGCATCATCACAGCTCACAGCAATCTCAAACTCTTAGGCTCAAGCTACCCTCATGCCTCAGCCTCCCAAATAGCTGGCACTACAGACACCCACCATACCACTCAGTTAATTTTTCTATTTTTAGTAGAGATGGGGGATTCACTCTTTTTCAGGCTGATCTCGAACTCAAGCAATCTACCCATCTCAGCCTCCCAGAGCTAAGATTATAGGCATACTCAGCCAGACCATGGCTTTTTAAATTTAAATTTTAAATCCTCTTCCAAACTACCCTGCACACTGCAGCAAGGCCTCTCTCCTTACAATCTTTTGGGAAATGTCATCACCTTATTTTGCACCCTGGACATATGTCCTTCTGCTCAGGTAGGAACACGTCAAGAGCAGCAAGGCTTTCAAATGTCTCCTCCCCCAAAACAAAAATGACTGTTCAACAAAGCAAAAACCACAGAATCTCTACTTGAGAAGGAACATTCAAAGGCTTAGGCAGCTGCTGCCACCCCAATCTGGTTTAGGACCTCCATGTATACATCCTCCTAAAGCCAACACCCAGTTGGCCGCACTTAAAACCTCTGCTCTGGAGGAGCCACTGCACCTGTGCCTCACTGCCATAGCACCGGCTTGCATGATTCTCCTTCCAAGCATTCAGAAATGCTTCCTCTCCCATCCAGAATGCTTCTTTTTTGAACTCTTTCTAAAGAAAGAGTATGTCACATCCCTATTTTAAAAGAGTGGCAAATTCTAGTTGTGATCTCTTTGGAAATCTTTCCTGCAACCTCTAAACTTCATAATACAGATTCATACTAGCTGTAGAACTAATCCTGCTCATCAGCAAAAAGGAACTGAAAGAAGAAAAGATTAAAAAGAAATACATGAAGGAAAAAGAACAATAAAGATTATGGCTATTAAACTGTTCAACTAAAATAAGATTTATAATAAGTACTTAAATACCTTGAGAAACCTGCATGCGATTCACTGGCAGGGGCAGAGGTCCATCTAGAATGGCAAAACAAAACAAAACAAAAAATAAACTCTGGTTATTTTAAAATAATCCTTGATTTAAAAGAATTTCCTACTGAAAAATTTCAAACTTAAAGGAAATAACAGTCAACAGGTCCAAAAGAACTTGTGTTCTGATGTGCACCCTTTAAAGGGCCTTCCCACAGGAGAAATGCAGCATCCCAACACAGCCCACAGCAAGGGGTCTCAGCCACTGTGAACTAACAGCTTCCAAAGGGCAGGCTTTTGGAGACTAGAAATACTGCCCAAATACAGAAGAAAAACCAAGCAAATCAAACTAAGGGTTGGCAGAAGGAAATAAAGTTCTTACTTGGAGGTCGCACAGGTTGTGCCTGTGGAATTACAGGGGGTTGGGCCCCTGGGGCTGGTAAGGCCGGCTGGTTCCCCAAGATGCCTTGTTTATGTAAACGTGACCTCCGTTTTTCTTCTAGTTCTTTCTGTATTTTGTAGATTTTCTCTGCTAGTAAGTGATAATATTCATCCTACAAAGCAGTAACATTTAATATTACACAGCTAAAACTATAAAAACAAGTGGTCTGTTTTATATGTTCTAACAAATTAATGAACTTCCTTTATTAAGTACACTGGCAAAAGAAATATTCAACATGTCTGATAAGCTAAAAGCCTAAATTCTTGCTTAATTCCTAATGACTTTATAGTATAGGGCTTATCCAACAGTAAGTATTAAATGCATAATACGTTTCATTCCACAATTGAACCTCTTTTTGGCTATTCACTGATGCTGGCAATAATACAATACAGCATTATAAAAAACATTTACTATGAAAAGTATATTCTGTGGACATAATACAATTTTATACATCCCACTGACCACAGTAGTAGTAACATTTATGGTTAACCACGAAAGTTGTGCAGCGATCTCACATCTTGTCTGGGAAGTCTCCCTGGTCAGTGTCCTCCCCTGACTACACGGATTACTATTACCAGAAAACAAAACAGACAGATGCAGTTCTATCTACTGCAGTGGTCGTATAGGCTGAAACACGCTGTATTACCACCTACCCTGCTGTTAGCAGACTCATACATGTCTCCTTCCACTTTCTTAGCATAGGCTACCAAGTTCTCCATGCGACGATCCTTTAGAGCTGCGGGATCAGGTGTTGGGAAGATGGCTTGGACACTGAAAGGACAACATATTCTATTAGCCCAATTTCAATCCAGTCAAATGAAAAGTATAAAACCAAGATCATATGCCTATGGTGGCCATACAGGTTGAAAGAAATCCTGCATCTCTCTTGCCTGCTATATGAACACATAAATGAAGTCACTCCCTAGAAATAATCTGGACCTAAGAACTCATCTACACATCAAACACACCAATATTTTGCTTAACAAATGTACGCTGGGTCATTTCAAGAACAATATGATTTCAAATTTCTAAGTTTTAAATTGTGTATTATAAAAAAGTTTGATCCAGGGCGGCGCCTGTGGCTCAGTCGGTAAGGCGCCGGCCCCATATACCGAGGGTGGCGGGTTCAAGCCCAGCCCCGGCCAAACTGCAACCAAAAAATAGCCGGGCGTTGTGGCGGGCGCCTGTAGTCCCAGCTGCTCGGGAGGCTGAGGCAAGAGAATCGCTTAAGCCCAGGAGTTGGAGATTGCTGTGAGCTGTGTGAGGCCACGGCACTCTACCGAGGGCCATAAAGTGAGACTCTGTCTCTACAAAAAAAAAAAAAAGTTTGATCCAGATATGGAGGTTCACACCAGTAATCCTAGCATTTTGAGAGGCTGAGGTGGGAGGATAGCTTAAGCCCAGGAGTTCAAGACCAACCCAAGCAACAGTTAGACCCTGTCTCTACAAAAAAATTAAAAAATTGCCCATGCATGGTGGCACATGCCTATAATTCCAGCTACTTAGGAAGCTGAGGCAAGAAGATACAGCTTGAGCTCAAAAGTTTGAGATTTCAGTGAGCTATGCAATGCCACTGCACTCTAGCCCAGGGAACACAAAGAGAAAAAAATGTTAAAAAACAAACAAACAAACTCAGGTTCGGTGCCTGTGGCTCAAGCGGCTAAGACATCAGCCACATACACCTGAGCTGGCGGGTTCGAATCCAGTCCCGGCCCTCCAAACAACAATGACGGCTGCAACCAAAAAATAGCTGGGCATTGTGGCAGACGCCTGTAGTCCCAGCTACTTGGGAGGCGGAGGCAGGAGAATTACTTAAGCCCAGCAGTTGGAGGTTGCTGTGAGCTGTGATGCCACAGAACTCTACCCAGGGCAAAAGCTTGAGGCTTTGTCTGAAAAAAACAAACAAAAAAAAAAAACTCAAAGGGAATCTAGTTGGTTAATTTCACTTTCAATTTAAAGTAGCTCAAGAAAGTGAATTGTTAACTTTCTGTTATGTTAACTAGTTATATGGTGGCAATGTCTCGTCATTTGTACTCATTAACTCCCAAATCCCCAATTCTTGATGGCTCTCACAACTATATTCTTGAGCCACAAAATATGGCAAAGCTCTTGAGCTAATCCTGGCCACCTTATGAAGGTCAGGTTGCACTGAGGGTCTTTGCCTCTGTAACATGGATTGTAGGTCAGTGCCCTTCTGTAATGCAAAGTTACTAATGCCCTCTCTGACATCACCCTGTCCACATGGGAATGCAGGAAACCCTGGATTAGAGTTCTACCAATGGTGGGGGTGGCTCACTACAACAAGCACGTGGTTCTTACTAGCTCTTAGGGTACTGTCAACTGGGGGCCAACGGTTAACTCAGAAATAAAATCAAATATCTATGAAACTACAAAACTGTTATGCTGACTTCAGCACAGATGAGAATAACAGGTAGGAGTGGGTACATACAGTTTATGCACTAGATGACTCCGCAGGTCTTGAGTGACGTGTTCATGCCAGCCTTTGCGAACGCCAGTACTGGAAGGAGGTGCTGCTGTAGGTATAGTGCTGAGGGTTCCAATGTTACCAGAGTTTGAGCCATCGTTCATCAATGGGCTAAGGAGAAACAAGAATACTTCATCTACCAACTGAAGTGACTTAAATGTGCATCATGTAAGATTCTTTTTCAATCATACATGACTTAAAATAGTTTAAGTCACGGGAGGCAAGTCATGTACAAATAAGAAACCAAACTATATTTACTCTATTAGCTGTTTCATATTTCTAATTAAAAAAAAAGGAAAACAGCATTCACCACTCCCTGCTGTCCCATTTAAACTACTTCCTCTGCCACATATTTAGAAAGAATCACAGAGCTGTGTGTGATTCCCGCCCACTCTTGTGTTTAGGAGTCACTCAGAGAAGAACTAACCAAAACATGGATCTTACTTTGTGGCCCCGAGGGCAGCTGGAAGAGCGGATTCTGGAATCAAGTTTGGTGGCTGCTGTTCTGTTGCTATTCCTCCTGCTGGAATGTTCATTGGGTTATTTCCTTTAAAGACAGAAAGGAAAGAAATCAACCAACTCCTAAACAACATGTCACCACATAAATGATTTTTTTTTTTTTTATGACATAGTCTCAAGCTGTTGCCCTGGGTAGAGTGCTATGACGTCACAGTTCACAGCAACCTCAAACTCTTGGGCTTAAGCGATTCTCTCGCCTCAGTCTCCCAAGTAGCTGGGACTACAGGAGCCTGCCACAACAACCGGCTATTTTTTGGTTGTAGTTATCATTGTTGTTTGGTGGGCCTAGGCTGGATTCAAACCCGCCAGCTCTGGTGTACGTGGCTGGCACCCTAGCCACTTGAGCTACAAGCACTGAACCTAAATAAGTGATTCTTATAGGTTGTAATCATAAACAGTATGGCAAGAACTTGGGAGCAGTATCTTTAATAATGGTAACTGACTGCTACAAATCCAGTGTTGACTCCTTCCTACTTCACTTTGTACCTAAAACGAGGCATATTCATGGAGGCTACCTCCATGGCTAGGGGAAAAGTTATGAACAACCAACTGGGAAGCCAAACTGAGATAGGTTGAGCTCAGGAGTTTGAGATCAGCCTAAGCAAGAGTGAGATTTCCCCTACCCTCAACTCTACTAAAAATAGAAAAATTAGCTAGGTGTGTATATTCCCAGCTATTCAGGAGGCTGAGGTAGAAGGATTGCTTATGCTCAGGAGGTTGAGGTTGTTGTGAGCTAGGCTGAGGCAAAGGTGCTCTAGCCCAGAGCAATGGAGTGAGACCCTATCTCAAAAAAAGAAAGAAAAGAAGAAAAAGAAAGTAAGCGTGGAAGAAAAATACAGAAGATTGAATTGTTTATAATATTTATATTAAAGTAAGAAAAAGTTGAAATTCAGAAAGGTTAGTGGTCTTCTCCCAAATTATAACATCAACAGGAGTGGAGTTAGATTAGAACTTGGTCTTAGCATTCTAACCTAGTCGAATGGCCATCATTAATTAGACATTCATTAGGGCAGTTGTTTTCCAAAAAGCAACAAATGAAATTATTTTAATTGTCATTTTTACAAAAGGTCATTTCACTTGAAAAATACTATGTTAGGTTAAGAACACAACTAGCGCCTGTGGCTCAGTGGGTAGGGCACTGGCCCCATATACCGAGGGTGGTGAATTTGAACCCAGCCCCGGCCAAACTGCAACAACAAAAAAATAGCCGGGCGTTGTGGTAGGCGCCTGTGGTTCCAGCTACTCGGGAGGCTGAGGCAAGAGAATCACCTAAGCCCAGGAGTTGGAGGTTACTGTGAGCTGTGATGCCACAGCACTCTACCTAGGGCGATAAAGTGAGACTCTATCTCTAAAAAAAACAAAAACAAAAACAAAACACAACTAGCACAATAAGGCTTGACTTTACGGATATCACTGCTCAGCTTAAGCCTAAGTTTAAGTGAACTATGTCAATTTAAAGGAAAACATTAAGGAACAATATGCAAAAATGGTGAAAACTGTGTGGATGTGTGAGCTAATGACCAAAGGTTGGCAGATACATCTAGAAGCCTGACATATTAGAGAGTTTCTGCAACTTCTGTTGTTAAGCTGCCCAATTCAAGGCTGGTTACTTCCAACTGTGGGGAAGACCATAACCAAGATATGCTACGAACTGGCAGAACACCTACAAATTGTCCATAAAATATAATAAATGATGAGAGTCAACCCAAGTGGTCCAACCATAACTGTAACTTGTGAGATTTTACATTCTGAACCATAAGATACATCCCTTTATGAAAACTGTCTATACAGTGCTGGTGCCACAGGCAACACAAATGTTGCTCTAATTCTTTTTATAAGCATGTAATGTTTTCCTTATGTCAGAAATGTCAGCTTCTTCTTTGAAAGTTTTTATTTCAACCACCAAATCTGAAGTAAAAACAGTAGCTACAAGCTGCCTTGGGCTCCAGTGTGAGGCATCTTCCATGGGCTGCATGTGGACAAAGGACATCTTGAGAGCTTTTCCACCTACCCAAGGGGTTGAGGCTCCTCATCTGCTGGTGTGGCTGAGGCTGTGCTGGCTGCTGGCCAGGAACCTGAGGCTGCAGCTGCGTCTGTGGCTGGTTCATGTAGGGAAGTCCGAGAGCTGCATAGGCTCGCTGCATGGAGCTGGGGTCTATGGGGTTTGGGTTACTTAAAGAAGTGGCGTTCTGCTGCCCTGAGCCAACAGAACCAATTGTGTTTTGAATTCCACTAGCTGGAGACCCCAGGATGGCTATAACAAACAAAGAGACAAACAAGGTGAATTAAAGGGAGAAGTACACAAATAATTTAAAAACTGAGAAGCAAATAAAACTTTATCAAAAACCTACGCACACATATCTCATAAAGCACTATAACAAAGCTATTAAGAAGGGAGCTATACTGAAGGAAAGAAAGAATTCTAATCTACTTATTTATTGTACCTGACAGGGGCTGAGGACCAAAAAGCTAAAGAAAATTCAAATTTCTTAGAGTACAACAGGCCATAAAATCTTTCAGAGATCACTTAGTAAAAATTAGAACATATTAAAACCTAGAGATTCCTAGCAAGTCAATTTCAGGGAGCAACATATGTGTGACAAAGACAAGTGCTTGCTTCTCTGGGGGCCAGCAGCAACCTGGGAGATGAACAAGGAGTGTCGCCGCGGCTGCCCTCCCCACTGCACGGCTTGGCCAGTACAGGGCAGAGGATTAGCAGAAAGACAACTTTTATTAACAAATCTAAGATGTGATCTCCCAAATAATAAAATCATACTTCCTCGAAACTTACTCCCACAATGACAGCATTAACAATGAACCTTTCCTATGAGACTCCTATGCAGTGAGCTCTCTGGCCCTATGAAGCTGGTCATGCAATTCTGTACTCAACTGACTGACTGAAAAGCCTGGCTCACCCCTGTAATCCTAGTACCCTGGGAGGCCGAGGCGGGTGGATTACCTGAACTCACGAGTTTGAGACCAGCCTGAGCCTGAGCCAGACCTCGTCTCTAAAAATAGCTTGGTGTTGTGGGGGGCGCATGAGACAAAGAGAATCGCTTAAGCCCAAGAGTTTGAGGCTGTGATGTCATGGCACTCTATGAAGGACAACAAAGTGAGATTCTGACTCAAAAAAAAAAAAAAAAAAAAAAAAAGACTGACATGGGTGAAATTCAGGTATAGAACAAAGCTTGGTAAATCTGCATGGATTTTCATTTATCCAGATGTCACCTCCATATACTGATACTCAGGAGCTGGCTCTGTCTCACACAGCCTCATACCTTCCACTACCCGGGCCTCCCACTGACCTGCAGAGCAGCTGCCCATCTAGCTGGCTAACCTAAGGAGACTAAAGGAAAAACTGGTCAACATCAAGAACGCCTATTCCTAAGGACTTCCAAAGCAACTGAGAATTGATTCCAAATTTGCATCACCTTGGTCATTTCAAGTTCAATTTCTCCACTCATCTGCTTATCTATCCATCCACTCAAATGTCTGATTTAGTGAATATTTACCACATAGCACAAGTTTTAGGTATTCTGATTCCTAAGAGTTCTTTTCTAACATCCATAAACGTTAGAGTAATGTTAAAAACAGCAGCTTATAAATGATACTATAACATAAAATTTGATATGCTATCACAAAGCCTTTCTTTCAAATTTAGTTCACTATGTGTTAACAGTAATGTTCATGTATTTAATCACCAGTGCAACTATAACAAATAACACAAATAATTATCAGAACTTAATTAAACTAAAATATGTGAAAAAATATTCTTGGTAATTACACATTCCATACTATTAACTTTTCTAATAAGGATATTCAGATCTCAAACTCATTAACACTCATTAGACACACACACACCAAATACCTCATTATTATAAATGAAAAGCAATTCCCAATGTACATTTTATGACAGGTGTGTAGCTGAAAAAAGTCACGTGTAATACCTTTCAAAGTATTGTGTAGTAGTTAATACTCCCCCAAACTTCAAACACATAGCCATCATACTTCTTAAACTGACATCCTACATTTTTGGAAAGTGCTATGATGTAGAAAGGAAGGTAATAATGGAAGGACAATTTATTTCTCTATTACCTTGTGGTGTAAGGAAGAGACCTAAACTACATTTGATACACATTGTAATGAACTGTGAACAGAAACTACATTTGACACACATTGTGATGAACTGTGGATAGAAACACTGTGAAGTAACAAAGTGTGTGACCTTTCATTTCTGGGTAAAGAACAATGGTTACGTCCTATTAAAGGGTATCCCAAAAGTCACCCCTAAAGTTACCATATATTGCAAAAATGAAAAACTGTAGCTAAATGTACCTTTACTTATAAAATATTCATTATAAAATTTTAGAAAATATCTTCTACGTGTTGGTCGCACCTTCGTAAAATTTTGTAATGAACATTTTGTAAATAAAGGTACATTTAGTTACAATTCCCCATTTTCCCCACACATGGCAACTTTAGGGATACCCTACATATTGGCCTTTCGTCCACACCTCCCCAATGCTGTCCATTTAGCCCCAACACCCTGCCTTACCATGAACACCATTCCTAAGCTCCCAGTTACATACAGGTCAGCCAGTGCCTCACCTTCACAAATGCCTCCCATGGAAGCTGCTGACATGGTCACTGTAACTGTTAAAAGTGTTTCCTAAATGTAAGTATTATTTTTATTTTAAAAGAAAATATACCTGTCAGAAGACAAGTGAGCATTTAGAACTAGTATTTCTAACAATTCAGAAACAAGGAAAATAAATTATAGACAGAAAAAAAAGGTCTCTGACATTTAAGCATGGCCTAATTTGAAGTCCAAATGATGCTATTAAGTGAAATGACACAAATACTTAAGGGTAAGGGAAGCAGGCATTTATTGTGGGGATGATAATTGATTGAAAGGGGAGTCATTATATACAAACAACCATCCACTTGTGTTTGACAACCTCAAGACACTATCGAAGTTCCGCAATGATTTCCCTGAATTCAGAATTTCTCTGAATTCCCACCTGTGCACTGTCTCTGCTTGTCTTTGGGCTTTTACATTTTGTGTATTCACTCACTCAGTCACTCTCACACTCATACAGCAGATTCAGTGAGTGCACTCTGCTAGACTTCCAGGTAATGAATGATAATGAGTAACAAGTCATTACTCCCTGAGCTTAAGACCTGTTGGGAGGGAGAGCAGAGTAGTCTAATAACCACACCATTGCATGTCAAACTGCAGCCTAGGACCTTGGACTAGAGAAAATCATGCTCATCTTGTCTTCCCTGTACATCCTTAGAAGGCAGGATTAATGTGAGAGTCAGCTTTATTCTTCACTTGCCACGTGCCACAAGGGCAATGAAATGCTGCACAGAGTCCAAGGAGCTGCATCAGCCAGCACTCAGGCCCTCCTAGCACTAGCCACTGAGCACCACAGGACCAAAGAAAGATGCAACACAGTGCTACAGCAACAACGCTCTATCTGGTGTCCCTGAGAATGAGATCGTCTACATTCATCAATTTTCCACATTATTGATGTTTACCTCTTTCAATGTCAAAGCCATATTTTTTTCTTTTGGCAGTTTAACCCTTTTGACTGCAGAGAGCTCAGAAAAGAAATGTGCCTACAGGTATTGTTTGCACCAAAGGAACATCTTGTACTGGATGCCTTTAGAAAATGTTTGCATGCCTGCAGTGTCCTAACATGAGGGTTTGGATCTTTCTCATTCACCTCTTTAAAGAGCCCCAACACTCCTTCTGCCCCTTCTGCTATAGTTAAAGGAGGAGCTCATGACCTATGAAACAAGGAAAAGAGCCAAGTTTTATAGTATGCTCTTTCTAGAACTCACCTACCATTCTTCATGCAGAGTCAAAGGCAGTTCCTTGCCCAATGAGCAACAATTGTTCTACTAAGATAAGAGGTTCCCTATAGTATATACAATGCTAATTTGAAAGCACTGAACTGGAAAACTTCAGTCTCTAATTATTCTCAATAAAACTGAACAAAATTTAGAAATTCAATGAAAACCGACACATTAAATTTCAAAGCCCTGTCAAGGTGGTGGTAGATACCTCACGAAGTAGAGCTGACCCTTGAACCTCACGGGTTTCAGATGCATGAGTCCACTTATATGTAGATCAAAAACACAGTATTTGGGGTATGTAAAACATGAGAATTGGGAGGGCAGACTTTTTTGTGTGTGTGTGTGTTTTTTTTTTTGGTCGGGGCTAGGTTTGAACCCGCCACCTCCGGCATATGGGACCAGCGCCCTACTCCTTGAGGCACAGGCGCCACCCGGGAGGGCAGACTTTTTATATCCAAAGGTTCTGCAGGGCAGACTGTGGGACTTGAGTATGCAAGGATTTTGGTATATTGGAGGTTGGGGAGGCTGACTTGGAACCAATTCCCGGTGTATCTCATCACGCTTAGCTACTGAAAAAGCAGTGCTAGAATTTGTTCAGACCTGCAGATTCCATATCTGCAAAGTTGCTGGCGCCACTACAATGCCTCACTGGCATGGTGTGGGCCAGGACTAAATATCACAGCATCTTCCTATGCACAGTGTAGGGCATGATAATGACAGGAAACACTCAAGTACTCAGGCACCACCAAACTGTGAGATCCAGTCCTTCCAATCATAGACTATACTACAAGCTCTTCAAGCAGAGAGCTTTCTTCAGAAGCCAAGTGACTCAGGAGGGGCAACATTGTGTAATCCAGAAGAGCATTACCTTCCTGCCCCCATCTCACCATAGCCTGTCAATAGAGGTGTCCATAGAAAATCTCTAAAGATCTCTCAAGTAGAACAAAAGGCGTGTTGAGCAAACACTGATCACTTGAACAAGCTACTCAATAAATGTAAGTTTTAAGAAGGCAAATTTTGACTCAATATAATGAAGCAAAGGGTTTTAAAAAAATTCAGAGATGCCTAAAAATAGAACAAATAACTAGGCCAAGTAGTGAGTGCTCAGGCAATGGAGGTATTAGAGCCACAAGCCAGAGGACTGCTGACCCCAAAAACTGCAGACGGGGCTAAGCACAGCTGAGCCCAAGTCTGGGGCAGTACCAGCAGTAAGTGCTAGGTGCTAGGGCTAGGGCTGGAGCTGGCCTGGAGCACTACTTTTGACAGTTCTTGTGGGATTCTGGGTGAGAAACCTATAGTGTCCCCCAAAGTGACCAACTTCAAGAGCTCTGGCTTAGAAACCCGGCTCTCTGAAGTGTTCACAGCAGTGCATCTCACACAGTGAAGTGCACATCTATCACCTGGGACTTTGCTAAAAATGCAGATGAGGAAGTCTGGTATGGGGCCCAAATTTCTTCATTTCTAGCAGTAACCTGGGAGGGCCTGTGTGGCCCTCTTTGAGTACACTTTGAGTAGCAAGAACCTCACCAACAGAGCAACAGGAGTTCTGTGCATATATTTACTAGATTTTAACCAGAAGTCAGGTGCCAGGACTACCTAAGAGGTATATCTTGAAAAGTCCTAATTATTCAACAAAAACTGAATATTTCCATAAGGAATACATAGCTTGAGATCAGTGATTACAGAATCTCCAGAGAACAAAGAAAAATCAAACACAATCTCAACAGAGGCCAAAAAGGCAACCAATGGTCTGGGTTTCATTTCAAAGCACATTAGATTAGCTCTACAGGTAATTCTGGAAGGTTCTCACAGTAAAGACATTACAAGTATAGAAGGTGTGCTGACCAAGGTTGTGTACATCATGTAAGAAGCACCGTCTGTGGGAAACTCTGCCCAGAGCAGGGCATAGGTGTGTCTCAGAAGCCCCCACACTGTGCAAGCTTGTCACAATGTACCTCTGTGCATCACCTTGCTTACACAGGAACTGCTAAGGCCAGTCAGATCCATCCCCTTGCAAGCTACACTGTGTTCTGATACTGTTCCCACTACCCAGAATGTTCCTCTATTGTTATTTAGTTCACACTGGCCTCCACCAAGCCCCACCTTTCTCTGTAAAGCAGTCCAGGCACACTCTAGGGTCTCCTTGCAAGGACTGTAATAGTATTGACTTATCTCTATCTCACTCCTCTGAATGAGGCCATCATTATGCTATTTATTTTTATTTGTTTGTTTATTCATTTACTTTGAGACAAAGTTTCACTATGTTGCCCATGGTAGAGTGCTGTGGCATCACAGCTCACAGAAATCTCAAACTCCTGGGCTTAAGTGATTCTCCTCCTAAGCCTCCCAACACAATGCCCGGCTATTTTTTTGTTGTTGCAGTTGTCATTGTTGTTTAGCTGGCCTGGGCTGGGTTCAAACCTGTCACCCCTGGTACATGTGGCTGGTGCTGTAACCACTGTGCTACAGTTGTTGACCCCATTATGCTATTTTTAATGTATATATTTTGTTTTAAGAACCCAACCACAGGCTAACCCTTAGCTCAGTGGTTAGGGTGCTGGCCACATGCTCCAGGGCTGGTGGGTTTGAACTCAACCCAGACCTGCTAAGCAAACAAACAAACAAAAAAGTAAGGCATTGTGGCAAGTACCTGTAGTCCCAGCTATTTGGGAGGCTGAGGCAAGAGAATTGTTTGAGCCCAAGAGTTGGGGGTTGCTGTGAGCTAAGACGCCACATCACTCTACTGAGGGTGACAAAGTTTGACTCTGTCTCAATTAAAAAAAAAAAAAAAAAAGAACCCAACCACAAGCCATTGTAGGATCAGACTTGCATTTTCTTTCTGGGTTCCTAACTCAGGGTTCAGATACCATAAGCACAATTTTCTTTAGGAGAGGAAAAACATCAAAAATTTATAGAAAGGATATACAGTAGAACCTCCATAGCTGACTAACTCCTTAAGTTGACCTAACTTTCACAAACCAGACATGCAGCACATGTACACTAGCAGGCCTAGTTCCTTATGTCATCCACCTCCGTATGTTGACCAGTTTGTTATAGTTACTTGGGCAGTCAACTTACAGAAGTTCTACTATAGTTAAAACCTTCTTGCTTGTCACATCACAACTCTGTAATCACACAACTATAGTGCTAGAGCCAAAAGAATACACTCAAAGCGGAAACCTAATTTAAGAAGCATTTAAAATTTTAAAAAATACGTGGTTTCACTTTTTTTAATGAAAAACTACCAAAACCTTACGTAAAGTTAATCTAAAGCTGGGTGGCGCCTGTGGCTCAAAGGAGTAGGGAGCCGGCCCCATATGTCGGAGGTGGCAGGTTCAAACCCAGCCCTGGCCATAAACTGCAAAAAAAAAGAAGTTAATTTAAAGCTTCCCTGTGACTTTATATAATCACCCTGGTAGTATCTTACATTATGACTAGTAGAAAAACTGTGGTTTACCACTTGACAGAGTGTGCACAGAATCAATTTTCAAAACATTCAGGCGGTTACAAGGATGTTGAAAAAAAAAAAAAAAACCACATACGTTTCTTTCCTTTTTTTTTTTTAAACAGAAACCACATAAGTGATTCTTAAAAAGAGAAATCACAAAAGTTTACAATTGTCATGTAGTACATATTAAAAACAAAAGATCCCAGGAAATCCACACCTCCAAATTAAAAAATAAAATCCTATCAGGGGTGCCCAACTTTTTTTTTTTTTCCTGCCACATAGTGGAAGAATAAGAGTTGTCTTGGGGTATACAGTAAAATACACAAATACTAATGAAAGCTGACTAGTAAAATAAAGGTCCCTACATACTTTCTGCAATATTTGACACCACAAATAAGCAAAATAAGTCCTCAAAAAATTAGCATGTGGCCCCTAGGCCACAGGTTGGACACTCTTGTAAGCTCACTACTCATGGAATTAATATTGTACAAGTACAAACCTGACAATGAATATTCTGGCACTTATAGGGACTATATTACTGAAATGAATCCGAAAACGCAAGAAATGTAACCATCACAAAACACTACTTAAAACAGTTTTATAGTAACTTGGGGGAAAGACTGTATTACACTAAAACTACTGCCCCACATATCTGGTTCTAAGAGACCCAAGATCCTAGAACTTCACTATATATTAGCGATGTCTAGGCAAATTGTGTATTAATTCATATTTCGGTCAATCAAAGAATAATTTAATTGATTTAGGAAACTGACTTTTAAAGAGTACTTCTTGTGGCTTCTCTGTAGGAAGGGAGGATAACAAGTCTATTACCTTAAAACTTCTCTCCCTATGTAACACAGACACCCTGCTTTAAATTAAGTACACTGTGTGGTGTCAGCTCACTGGCCCCCTCAGGAGGAAGTGGGTTGGACTCAGTTAAGAGGAGAACCACATAGGGCACATAGGTGTTCCACTCTACAATACTCTGAAGAACAAAGTGCTTTTTCCATTTTTCCCTGTGCTATTCAGAAACACCAGAGAGAAAAGCAACGCATGTTCTCCAGGTAGCAGTGGGGGTTAAGTCAGATGATCAAGAAGAATGAGAGGAATGAAGACTTAAAACACAAACAGGAGGGTGGCAAGATGGCATAGGCAAGACGGAAGAAGATGAAGACTGTGCCATGCTGGAAGGGTCACTAAGAGGGCAGCTCCAGCCAGAAGGGCCTGAGATTGAAGGGTAATTCTTAGCTTAGGAAACACCCAAAGACCATAGTTTTAGCTCTAAAATGGCAGGAAAAGGACTTACAAATAGAAGAGATGTTCGCCCTTCTTACTGCTCTGATGCCTACAGATGGCAGGGAGCCCCAGGAGCCCCATGCAGCCTCCTGAGAGACAAAGACCATTGTGTCACCACCCTACTAGGGTTGCACAGATACTTGGAAGACGACAAAATGATGAGAATGACCAGGATGTGCCAGTCCTGGGGCAGAGACTTTCAATTTGAGGCTAAATAAACTATCAGTTGTACAAATAGGTCTGGGAACTGTATCTCCAAGTAGGAGAAAAAAACTTCACAAATATTCCTGTGGGCTTTTATAATGACCCACCTTGACTGACAGAGCCTTCAAAACTTACTTAGGATAAGTAGTTTCCAATTCCAAAAGAAGTGTCTCCTCTACTGCCATCCCATGTCACCACCATTAAAGTGACATGGCATTTAAATTCTCACATATTAGTAATTGTCAGGAAACACCAAGTACTCATGTTGGCTCTTTGATCTAAATGGTTTTGCTGTTTTGTACTGCTTCAAGTGCATGCTGCAGGGGGCAGGGAGAGAGTGAACGAAATTCCAACACTACATGGCCATTTACTCATCGGAAGCCCATCTGCCCTCTCAGCTCAGCCGCTCCTTGGGCTGCTGAGTGCCCTACCTCACCTGCACTTTGTGGCTAATAACCCCTGCCCACTCTCTAGCTACTCTCCACATTCTCTTTAGAAACAGCTTCTACTCTCTTCTCCAAGCTTCTCTGGCCCCGTGCTCACTTACTTTGTTGGTTTCGCTTGTCACTGGCATTTTTCAAAGGGAGGCAAACAGGACAGTCATGTCGTGTGCAGTTCTTCCAATGAGAGATGATTTGTCGTGAAGATGCACAATGGGCAACTATGACCAGAAAAACAACGAGATGTTATTTTTCTATCCAAATTGTCACACTTTCAATAACACCTTAATAATAATGCCAGATTCCATAAGAAAATGGTAACAAGTGTAACCATAACACAGTATAGGCAACTTACAAACAGGCTATTTTCAAAATGTTTGTAAGCTGACAGTTGAGAATCCCAAACAAAACTTCCCAAAGAAGCAATGTTATGAGTGATGGGTGATTCAGGTTCAGCCCACAAAACAAAACAAAAACTATACAAACTGAAATACTGAACAACTGCAATGAAAGGTACAACAAATAACAGTTTGGTGATATCACTATTTAAAATAAAAATGTTACATTACGTTTAAAGATGAAACTACCTAAATTCTATAGTTGAAGAAATACAGCTAAAGAAGCAAATGAGCAGTCTTTGGAGACCCTGACAGAGGCCATGGGCACTTTGTGAAGTATTTGAGAGGGTATTCTCAGTCTTCATCTTCTACAGTCCAACCTCACCCTTCTCTGCTTCTCCATTGCAATAGGGTTAGTCTGGAGACGCACAAATGTCACATCAGGAGAAAGGGAGATCAGTGAGAGATTTCCCTCAAAGTTTATGAACATAAGTAAGAAGAGAAGGAAAGAGGATAAAGATGAAAGTTAACAAGAAACACTTTCTGCAGTAGAACTGAGGCGTCTGTCATTGAAAGAGGAGACAGAGGGCACGTGACGTACCTACTTCACCCCCCTCCCCGATTTATCAGTGCACAGTTCCTCATGTCACTTCCAGTCACCCAGGATAAGTTTGCTGTCATCTTAAGTTTGCCGACTAGCCTTAAGACACAGGGCAGAGGAGCAAAGCATTGGGCCACTGCTTGTCAGCATCTATGAAACCACCATCAAGACAGATGCTGGGTGCAGAAAAGAATGTGTGCCTGCACGTGCTTGTTCTATGTTCATTGCCCAAAAGAAAACCACAACCTAGACATTCACAACAAAGACAGTGCTCAAGAAGTGACAAATGTCTTCCATAATAGCAGAAAGAAAAGAACAAATACATGGCATAGCCTTGTGTAGTAGAAGTTTGAAGAGTATCAGAAAACCAAAATGCCTTTCTCCTTAGCAGGTAAGACTTCCAGGGGCACCTGCATATAAAGTGTGTGGGGAATGTTGAGAGTAACATGTCATATGCCATAACAAACAGAGGCTAGCACTCAGGCTATGGGAGCCCTATAAACAAGAAACCTGCCATATGAATAACAAAGCCAAATTTCATCCTGACCTCTGCCACTAAGAGAGCAGAAATGGCACTTACCTTGGCAGGCTTTCCCAGCCTGACAATGCGTCATATGATTTAAAACGTTTTTCATGGTTCGGCAATGTGGGAGAGAGCAAGCCCGAACCTCTCCGTTTGCTTGTTCTCGTCTCTGGCATTTATGAGCGTGAAGCAGTAGAACCAGCTGCTGCTGTATCAGTTTGCGTTTTTCAGGATCTGCAGTGGGGCCTGTTGCAATTGCTTGTGTGGGTACAATTCCCACTGGTGTTTGCATCTGAGACTAAAATAAAACAAAATAATAAAAATAATATAATAAGCTTTTAGAGTTCCAATTCATGGCCATTATTTCTCAAAAAAATGTGAAAGCTGACAGTTAACATCAACCACAGAGAGAGTGGTTGGTACATTTCTCTTTAATGCATCAGAGACTTTAAGAAGATCCATAAGCAAAAATATCAACTCAACTCAGCAACAAGAATGATTAAAGTTCACTTGTACGCAATTATTATCTGAGCCGGAAAAAATTACACTTACTCTTTGGAGACAGTTGTCCAGGCTAGAGTGCTGTGGCCTCAGCTTGTCTCACAGCAATCCCAAACTCCTAGGTTCAAGCAATCCTCCTGCCTTAGCCTCCTGAGTAGCCCAGACTACAGGCACCTGCCACCAGGCCCAGCTGATTATTTATTAATTTTTTAGTATAGACATAGATAGTCTCACTCTTGCTCAAGCTAGTCTCGAAACTCCAGAGCTCAAGGGATCCTCCCACCTGGGCTTCTCAGAGTACTACGATTATAGGTATGAGCCACTGCACCCAGCCAATTACACTTATTCTTGACTGTAGCCAACTAAAACCCAATTCACTCTACAATATACACAACCACAGGAAAAGCTGTGTATACATCAGGTTTATACAGTAGTTTCATGAACCACATGAAACTGCTGCTTGGGTATTTCCTCCAGGTTCTGCCCCACACCATTTAAGCTGTCTCACCCAGCAGGATGGAATCATGTACATGGAAGTACAGCATCTTACTATAGTTTTACATTCATTTAACTAGTGTCCTATTGTATTCCCCCACAATTTTTGCAATTTTTTTTTTCTTTTTTGCAGTTTTTTTTGGCTGGGGCTGGTTTTGAACCCACTACTTCCGGTATATGGGGCCAGTGTCCTACTCCTTTGAGCCACAGGCACCGCCCAATTTTTGCAATTTTTAAAGTATAAGCAAACAGCCCTTGATCTGCCCCTGCCAGACAACAGTAGTGACATTAAGTCTCCCCTTGATCAGCTCTGAAGATGTTTAACAACGTGAAAAACAAATTACAAAAAATTCAAACATACGAAAAAGAAGAAAGGAAAGGATATCATCATTACACGGAACAAAAAGAACTATTCTTTGACATCACCCAATACCTAGTCATATTTTAATTTCTCTAGCTGTCCAAAATGTGTCTTTTGTAACTGGTTTGCACAAATCAGGACCCAATTAAGACCCATACCCTTATATACGGTTGTTGAATTTAAGGCTCTTTACTTAGTGTCCCCTCCCTTTTCTAACTCATGACACTGGCTAGTTGAAGAGACCATGTTGCCCTCTTGCTGTTTCTTAAAGTACAAAAAGACTACATATAAAAAGGAAAAAAGTTATGAAAAAATGAGGTAAAACTTAGCTTCACAACTAAATCATGAGCAAATTATCGTTTTGCTTTTTCTTTTAGGCATCTTGTTCTACTGCCTAGGTTGAAGTACAGTGGTGTGATCACAGCTCACGGCAACACTGAACCTCTGTCATCTCCATCTCCCAAAGTGCTAGAATTACAGGCATGAGCCACCACTCCTGGCCAGAATGTTCGTAATTTACCAAAAATTAACACATCGCTTTTCATTTGGGAGACATTTTAATAGCATTTTTTTTAACACTACAACTGACCATATTTGTCAAAACAGTATTGTTGGAAACTACGTACAAATTTAAAACTTGTTCTGTTGGTCCAGGTGAGGTGGTTCATGCCTGCAGGAAGCACTCTGGGGAGGCCAAGGCGGGAGGACTGCTTGAGGTGTTAGGGCAAAAGCAAGATCCCATCTTTACAAAAAACAGAAAAAGTTAGCTTGGTGCAGTGGCACACACCTGTAGTCCCAGTTTCGTGGGATGCCGAGGCAGAAAGATTACTTAAGTCCAAGAGCTGGAGGTTGTAGCAAGCTATAACACCACTGCACTCTAGGCCAGTTACAGCAAAACTCTGTGTCAAACCAACCAACCTGTTTCTATCGCGTTAATCATCAAAGAAATGCAATGATGAGGCTTTTTAAAAAAATCTATAGATATGGACAAGATAAAAAAAAAATGATAACAAGGGCCTGGTGGGGAGGCTTATGCTTAATAATCTTAGTGTATAGGGAGGACAAGGCAAGAGGACTGCCTGAGGCCAAGAGTTTAAAAAACAGCCTGGACAACACAGCAAGACTTTATCCCTACAAAAAAGTAGTAAAATTTGCTGAGAAGGGTGGTGTGCACATGTAGTCCCCACTATGTGGGAGGCTGAGGCAGGTGGATTACTTGAGTCTAGCAGTTCAAGGCTGCAGAGATGGTGCCACTGCACCCTTGCCCTGGCAACAGGTAAGACCTTATCTCAAAAAACTAAAATAAGAAAATAACGCCAAAGCAAACCAGATATAACAAAGGATGGCTCTCCAGAAAGACCTTGCAACAGCTAGGAATACAAAGTTTTGGAGTCATAACACAAAGAAAATACTCATTAAATGGAGACAGCTATCAAGTAGGGAAGAAGTGATAATCACCTATGACAAGAAGGAATAATATTTCTTGTGTTTTCTTCTTTTTGCTTGGTACTTAGTGATTTTAAGGAGATTATCTTAAAATTTAAGATCTAAATTTAATAGGGAAGTAACTTAAAATGGGCAAGCTAGACTAGAATGATTTAAAACTTATCTTCTACATCAAAAAAATCTATGATTTTAGGGCTAGGCACAGTGGCTCACACCTGTAATCCTAGCACTCTGGGAGGCTGAGGCAGGTGGATTGACTGAGCTCAGGGGTTCAAGACCAACCTGAGCAAAAGCAAGATCTCGTCTCTAAAAATAGCCAGACGTTGTGGTGGGTACCTGTAGTCCCAGCTACTCAGGGGGTCTGAAGCAAGAGAATTGCTTGAGCCCAAGAGTTTGAGGTTGCTGTGAGCTATGATGCTATGGCACTCTACTGAGGGCAACAAACTGAATATGTCAAAAAAAAAAAGCTATGATTTTAAAGTAAACAGCAAATGGCTAAGGCAAGCAGGAAAGGTGAGTCCTAGCTAGAGCAGGTCTACTGAGAGGTGTAGGGGTTACTTGCTACTGCACAAAGAAACCATCAAAGGTAGGAGGTGCTGGAACTATTCCTCCAGTCAAACAGGTTCACTAGATAAGATTATCAGGTCTAAACTGAGTTAAAGAGATTTAAGTAGCATTGGGCCCATTCACCAAATAGCCAGTTAATGAGAATCACCAATGTACTAAAAAATCTTTAAAAAGAATATTCTTTTTTTTTGTTCTTTGAGACAGAGCCTCAAGTTGTCGCCCTGGGTAGAGTGCTGTGGCATCACAGCTCACAGCTACCTCCAATCCTGGGCTTACGAGATTCTCTTGCCTCAGCCTCCCAAGGAGCTGGGACTATAGGTGCCCGCCACAACACCTGGGTATTTTTTGGTGGTAGTTGTCACTGTTGTTTGGCAGGCCTGGGATGGATTTGAACCCTCCCACTCTGGTGTATGTGGCTGGTCCCTTAGCTGCTTGAGCTACAGGAGCTGAGCCTTTTTTTTTTGAGACAGAGTCTCACTATTTCGCCCTCAGTAGAGTGCCGTGGCGTCACAGCTCACAGCAACCTCAAACTCTTGGGCTTACGTGATTCTCTTGCCTCAGTCTCCCAAGTAGCCTGGACTATAGGCCCCCACTACAACGCCTGGCTATTTTTGTGTTGCAATTGCCATTATTGTTTAGCAGGCCCAGGCTGGGTTCAAATCCGCCACCCTCGGTGTATGTGGCTGACACCGTAACCACTGTGCTATGGGTGCCAAGCATATTGGTAGAATATTCAAAAGAATATTCTTAAATACTCTCAACATATAAACATATTCTTAAGAATACTTACTGTAGTAAATTTTTGGTAACTTGGTAAATTAGTTATTGCACAGATTGTTTTTTGGTGACCTGAAGCACAGGGCCATTTCAGGTGACTACGGAAAGGCTGTAAGAGCAAATTGGGGGTGATTTGGGCTGTAAAAAGATCGACTAGGCTCATCCCTGTAGTGTAGGCATGTGTCATATTTACATGACTGCTATTACTTTCCAGCCAGACCCATCACATGGGCCTCTAAGTTCTTATAACAGTCACTTCATTTTCGGAAATGCCTAGTAAATATTCCAATTATTTACTGCTAACAGGAAAGCAGAAGCTGCAGTGCCAGCTTATTAAGTATGGAGTACATCTTGTCTAAATGCAAAGAATCTTCTGACTGGTTCTCTACATGAAATGAAAGAGCAGAATATCTTTGAGATAAGGTATGCTTCTACCTAGGAGAGTAAGTGAAGAACAGAACATACTAATTAGACTTGAGAAAAGATGCTGTTGGTCAATGGGAAATTCACGTTGGAAGCAAAGTTAAATGATCCTGACTGAGTACTTGCAATGTGCAGAGTTGTACCTGATACAAAAGGACTGGCTAATTTTTCTCAGTTTACATTTTCCTGTTATTTACATGTCACAAATCATATTTTGTTCTTGGATTGTATTTCCTAGCTGATTATTTCTTGTCAAAACAAATGGGAAAAGTTTAAATAGAAGGAAGAGTTTACATCTAGCAATTGAGAATATGAGACTAAAGGTCATTCCCTAGAGGCCATACATATGCTTTTTCTCAGCAATCTTCAAGACACAAGTGGAGGCAATAAGATGAAAGTAACAGATGCAAATTCTTAAAAATTAAACAAGCACCTAAATTACTAATAATTATGGACAAAGGCTTACTTCCAAACCTCTTCCCTTGTTTTCCAATTCTATTAATGAGACACAATTCATAACCGCAGTGTGATTTCATATAGAAACTGCTATCGTGGTGAAGAGGTGACCTAACTACTCACCTGCCATCTCCATAGAACTCTACGAGGACTCTCTTCGGAGAAATATTAGACAAGAAGTGATTTTTTAAATTTCTACTTGTGAATCAAAAGGGCTTGTGTATGATGACAGTAAACACAAATATTTATCCAAGGAAACCAAAACACAAAGGAATTTTTGTGGAGTCTGTGGAAGATGACAACAGAGACCCACGCATTCATAAAATTTAAACCTGTGTGGCCCATTCAAGTCTTGATCCTTCCATGATCAGTATCTAGACATGGGAGCCAGAAAATTGTGAAAATGTGATAAATAAGGTCAGGGTGGGAGGAGATAAGTAAAAGCTTTTTAACTACTAAAGTGGACATACAAAGGCCAACAAAGTAAGCCCGCTCCACAGTGGGACAGTTGGTCACCATGTCACTGACCTTTCAGTGGATAGTGACTCTCACAAACTTTATATCAGAATTATCAGAGGAGTTTGTTTAAAACTGAACATTCAGCCAGGCATGGTCGTTCGTGCCTATAATCCCACCACTTTTGGCCGCTGAGGTGAGAGAATCACTTTAGGCCAGGAGTTCAAGACCAGCTTAGACAATACAGTGATACTCCATCTCTACAAAAAAATCATTTAAAAATTAGCCAGCTATGGTAGCATGTACCTGTAGTTCCAGCTACTTGGGAGGCTGAAGCAGGAGAATCCCTTGAGCCCAGAAATTGGAGGATGAAGTGAGCTATTACCAGACTACTATACTCTAGCTTGGGCAACCAAGTAAGACCCTGTTTCTAAAAAAAAATTAAAACAAAAACAAAAACCCTGCAGATTCCAGTGTAAGAGAAGGAACTATAAGCCCATTTGTTTGGGAATGATCTGAATTGTATTATAGAGTATTAGGAGGCATAAACTGAGAAAAAAAAAACCCTTAAGTTTCACAAACATTAGTGATCACAATGACACAGACGTCACTTTCCTCCCAAGAGATTTGAACTAAAAAGACTAAGTGAGGCCCAGGAACCACCAGTCACTCTGACACAAGTGGGCCCACAAACACGCTTTAAGACACATAAAATAATGAACCCCAAGCTACGGGGGCAGCCCTAGTACTCAAGCACTGCCAATGTTACTGCCCCAGCTGTGTTATCCTCGCAAGACAAGGAAGACAACTCTCCCACCCTCCTATGCCAACAGTCCTCCAGCCACACTTCCCTTCTGTTTAGAGATGTTTATCAGCAGCTGCCTGAGAGCCTTCTCCAAAATCTCTACTTCAAAATTTACAATCAAAACAAAAATTATAACACCATCCTCATAAGCAGTTTTAAATAAGCAGCACTACTGATAAGTCTCCTGCACCACAACTTTAAAAGGCGAAGTCTGCATAATGTAGTTTTTAATTATTCTTTAAAAAAAAAAAATATCACATAGGGCAGTGCCTGTGGCTCAGTGAGTAGGGTGCTAGCCCCATATTACGAAAGGTTGTGGGTTCAAACCTGGCCCCAGCCAAAAACTGCAAAAAACAAAAAAACAAACAAACAAAAAAATCACATATACAAACCTCATATTAGAAATAACCCTTGTAGAAGACCATGTGGGAGAACCTGAAGAGAAGGCCCCTCTGATCACTAAATATTCCAAGAAGCCCCACTTCTACACAATGTTCTGAAGATTGCAGAAAGCCCAATCCAAAGCAAGATTATGTCACCAGGAATCCCTGGGTCGGTGCCTCTTCTGAAAGGTCTTGAAATCCTCCTCCTCATCACTTTCTCCGGGCTTCAATTTCCTGTGTGCACATCCATCCCTCTTCTGAGATGGTACTGGCCTATCTCAAACCCAATCTACAGAAAGTTGATGCAGTCTCTATCTCTGCCAAAAATCTGTTCCTCTTCCTTTGTCAATAAAACTCAAATAATTTTTAAATTCTTATATCCATGTAAGCTGTCAAAGAAAACTGTAAATATATGTCACTCATTAATTCATTTATGATTAAGTAAAATAGAATACATACTGTATTTCATTACATCTATACCTGACTGACTCCAATACACATCCTGATTTCAGAGACGTGCACCTCTGCAGAGATGTGCAGAAACAATGTCTTAGAATCATAAAAATAATATCGCAACATTTCTAACAAACCTTGAAAATCTGTACAATGTAAGAAATTACAAATAAAACTGCCAAAGACAGAGTTGCAATGAGATATATCTGAAAATTTAGGGAAAGGTGGTATTTCTTTTTGAATGTATTATACTGAGAACATAAGCCCTCATTCTTGGTAACAGGGGCTAACAGCCCCTTGGTAACAAAGGGTCTAAACTTTCCAAGGCTCCCACAGCACATCCTAGAGGGTGACAATGGCTGGGAAGGTTTGGGATGACAACAAAGCACAGCCATCCCTAGGTCTCCATAACAGCAGACCATGTTGCCTCCCAGAAGAAGGCAGCCCACACTGCTCCATCACAACAGAGCCAGGAGCTGACCTATACATTCTGATGCTGCTTGCCTACCACAGAACTTTTGCCTGTCTCCTCCCACCCAGCTTACTCAGTGTCTCAGCAGCCACCATGTTCTCCAATTCAAATGTTCTCCCCTCTTGGCTGTGATATTATTCCCCGCTATCCCCTTTGCAGGCTCTTTCTCCCCACCCAGTCTCTAGCTCAGTGTCCGCTCATGTGCTCTCTCCCTAAGCCACGTCCCACAGACTCTCTGATGGACAGTGGCTGCCCTCCTTGTGCTCCCACCTGCCTGCCTGGCATCTCCCTGGATGTGGTCACTCATGCTCTCCCTGCTCTTTTCTCCAAGTCCATTCCTCCCCAGCTCAGTAAGTATTGCTTCACCTGACACGTCACAACCACTCATCCAACACACCCACCCTTGTGGCAAACTGCACTGAGTCTCCGAGTCTCTCAACCCAGCTGTGACTGAAGGCATCCAGACTACTCTTAGTATCTCCTCCAGCCTAGACCACTGTAGCATGTGCTCTCCTTCCCCAATTTACGTCCCCACACGGTAGCCAGAACAAGTTTTAAGCAACATAAGGACTTCAAATCATCTCCCTGCAAGCTAATGGTCCTCCTCCCCCCCAAGTCGGGGGCTCCTGCTTGGCCCGCAACTTCTGCTCACATTGCTTTCCCCTCTCTCCAAGTACCTTTCCACCGGACCGTGCCAGTTCATATGTAAGTCAATGCTCCCCTGATATTCTGTAGCTTCTTCTCAACTTTCCAATCTTGCCTTTCAATTTCCCTCCTCAGTGTGGCCTTCTCTGATGGCTCCACCTAAGGAGGTCCATAGTCAACCTTAATCCTGGGCTGCTACTCACGATGTTCCAGAGCAACTGTCACTGTGTTTTCTGCTGCCACCACACCCCAATTCCTTGAGAGAGGCAAGCACTACACCATTCACACCTACACCTTGGGTTGCCTACTCCAGCACCTGGACCTCCAAAAGGCACTCAACAAATGCAACAAATTATATGAATGACCACATCTTTACCCTTTCTCAATTCTGCTCAGGGATGTAGGAATTCTCTAGAAACAAGGAGAAAAGCAAAAGTTCCTTTATCAATGGCCACATGGCTTAAGTCATTCTGAGAAGAGCTATGCCAGGGCACTGGGTGACTGGGTGTCAAGGGCTCTGACTTGAGTTGTTTAGTGTCAAATTTAGTTGGGCTTCAAAAGCTCATCCCATAAAGCATGACCAAAAATCCAAGTAAGTTCCAGCCTTCATATTTTTCTTTCTTTTTTGAAGACAGAGTCTCATTTTGTCACCCTTGGTAGAGTGCCATGGCGTCGTAGCTCATAGCAACCTCAAACTCTTGGGCTCAAGTGATCCTCCTGCCTCAGCCTTCCAAGTAGCTGGGACTACTGGTGCCTGCCACAACACCTAGCTATTTTTAGAGATGGATGGAGTCTTTCTCTTGCTCAGGCTGGTCTCAAACTCCTGAGCTCAGGCAATCCACCCGCCTCGGCCTCCCAGAGTGCTAGAATTACAGGTGTGAGGCACTACGCCCAGCCCCATATTTTTCTTTTTTTTCATTAAACAGACCTAGATTTTTTGTGACCACTTAACCTCACAGTGTGAAAATATGTGGATTTCAAGAGGTCAGATATAATTCAGAAAATTCAAAGAGGACCACAAGACACATTTGAGGAATTACAGACAAGCTGTGTAAGCAAGGGTTAATGAAAGATTTCCCACCTGTGCTCAGGGTTGCAGAAACAATTTCAGGACTCAATTAAAGAGCTTTTGGTTTTGTTGAAAGGAAGCTCTACCCACTGCAAACAACCAAAACCCTTCAGGGCCTCAACTTCCTCAGCTGTAAAATGGGACCTGGAATAATATCCCTCGAGAGGCTATCACAGGAGTAAGGTAAGACACAGATCACGATCACTTAGAAAGACATCAGGCAAACCCTGTGGTGCTGTTAATCATCTCCTTTCTAGTCCCCTTTGACTTTCACATCCACATGGAGCATTGATCAGAATGGTCATGCGGACTCACAGACACACAATGTAGGCACAGTGTGCCCAGGGCTCTTCAGAACAAATGGTGTAGACAAACGACAGAGGTGATCACTCAAAGTTCACCCTCCAAAGGCATCAAGGCATATGATGTGGATCCCTCAAAGTTCTGGTAGGTTCTGATGGGAAAGCAGTCACTAGACAAGGAGTGCAGCTCCCATGGACAAAAACATTTCTTCAGTTTACCATGACCCCGAGAAGACCAAAAAAGAGCAAGAAAAAGAGAAGAGAGACAGGGAATGAGAGAGGGAAAGAATTGGTTTTATTTCTGCCAGATGTCTGGGAGACAGATGCCCCCTAACTGTTCTCCAGAGCATGAGTTCTCAACAGGAATGACTATTTTTGGCCCTTTCTGATCAGCCTGACTGTGGGATGGGACGCAAGCACCCAGTGGGCAGTGGCCGTGGTACTGCGGAACATACCACAGGGTCCATGCTGGCTCCACAGCAGAGTGAAGTCCAGCTTCAGACCACAGGGCTCCAGCCCTGATGCAGGTGAAGGGAACGAGCTGAACCTGCCCTTGACAAGTACACCACACTTGGCAAGCTCAGGCCTCTGGAGCGGCAGCAGAGGGACCCAGAGTGAAGGGATTCTGTCACTGAGCTGTCAGTAAAGGAGAGAGGGCAGGGAAGTGGGGCTGGAAAAGATTTTAGAAGAGGGAAGAAAGTGTTAGGTCAGGGTTTTGCTGATGGTGAAACAGGACATCTTGGAAAAGCAAATTCTTTCACTCTGAAGTCCAAATGTGCTCCTGGTTACTGTGCAGGCTCAAGCAAGGACAGCAGCACTAGCATCCACAGTACTGTCCTTTGCAAGGACTGGAAAAGGAAAAGCGTGGTGCTGTTCCCAGGACTCAAAGGGTTGTGCTAAGGAAGGTCTGGATCTATACTGTCAGGAACAAGACAATCCTGGCAAGAAAAGTTACTGGATAGAGAGAAGGAGATCAAGAAAGGTTATAGGGGGGTGATCAGAAGAAATAAAGAAATGGTAAGAATATTAAATAGTTTTTGTAGTTTTGAGAGCAAGTTTTGTTACCCATACATAGCCCCTTCCCTTAAAAGAATATAGCAAACAGAGAGGTAGCACCTGACTAGGATACCTTACCATTCCCATTTTTCTGACTTTATCAAACACAAAGAGACTCAATTCTCTCTGCTTCCCAACAGATCAAAACTCCTAAGCATTGTCAGCAATGTTAATTTCTTAGTATTGATAAAGGTACCATGGTTATGTAAGATGTTATTGGGGAAGCAGGTAACAGAAATGATATAAAGCAATTCCATATATTATCTTTACAACAAATACTTCAAAATAAAAAGTTTTCAAAAACCAAAACCCAATTTTTTCCTGACATCCTCCGCAAGCTTTCTTCTGGGTCTGCAGAGAGATGTGAAGGGCAAACTTGGGAGGTCAGGTTTCCAGCATCAAGCACAGGTAAGAGAAGTGGTTGTTCATGGTCATTACTGACCAATGAAGGCCCTCAGCCATGATGCAACCAATGTGTACAAAGTGAGGTCCCTATGAGTCCTGAATTAAGAGAGATTTTATTTTGTGATGCAAAAGAAGATATTTTCCCATTAACATTTTGGATTATTAGGTTGAGAAGTTATACAAATAGGTTCCATTTTTTATAGATGGGAACTCTTAAAGAGGTTTCTCAGCAAGAGAAAAGATGTGAAATCATCTATCAAGTCAGACATTAAAATGCATCTATTCAACACAATATAGTCCCCAGAAGATAAATATACTTCATTTGACTGCAGCATAAGTCAATGGGCTTCTACAAACACTGTCAACTCACTAACACACAGGAAGCATAAGAAAGGCCAGTCTTTCTGCTTCTTATGATCCTGGAGAGGAAGGTAAGCGATTCCCATATGTGATATTCTCTCCAACAACAAAGGGAGCCTGGGAAAAGCAGCTGAATCATCTTCACCTATCCCTCCCATTGCCAGCTAATCACAAAAAATGTAATACTAATTTAGAGAGCTATATCTAAGAAATATGTTATCTTCCTAGAACCCACTTACCCATTTTTAGTTTCTGAATTTCACCATGAGTGTGACAAAATCCATAGGCACCCAATGGAGACCCACAGCACCGAGAGCCAAGGGCGACTCACCATATTTGGCACATTGGTGACTGAAGTATTCTTGATGTCTGTAGGAAAGGTAGGCAAACTATTGACCATGCTCTGCTTGCTGGATAACTGGGGGTTCACTCCAGTGGCTCCCATTTGCTGTCCTCCAGCTTGACTAAAGGGCTGTCCAAACGGACTTGTGTTACCAGGAATTCCCATCTGGAACAAGAATAGGCAGTATCAGCTGTCATGATGCAATCACATACAAAGGAAGGAGTTAAGAAATGTTCACTTTGACCACTGAAGCAAAAAAGTTATTTCCTGTTAAACCCTCATTTCGATTATAAATTATCAGGATTCAATTAGGATTATTAACAGAACAAGTTGCTCAAAAGGCTATATACCGCTCCTAACAGCTATCTCTCTCTCCTCATCCTATATACTATCCCAGAAGAGGCAGCATTGTTTACCCTCACCTGGCCATACCCAGTGCCTCATACAGCCATAACCCACTAACCCCAACAGTAGCACCAACAAGTTAAAAAAAACCACTTGGAAAACAAAACCTTCTAGAGCTGCTTACCAAGGGAAGTTCCTTCAGTTTAATCCTTTATTAGCCCATAGGTAGTAAGTTTCTTTTAGATTTTCCATCACATCTGAACTTAGTTTCCATTAGTTCAAAGTGCATAATACATTGGCAATAAAATGATGTAACTAACATCTGGAACTTGCTTTAAAGTACAGCTGATCCTCGAGCACAGGTTTGAACTGCACAGGTCCACTAAAATCTGTGCTGTCCTGCCTCTTCCATCTGTTCCACCTCTGACACCCTGAAGCTACAAGACCAACCCCTCCTCTTTCTCCTCAGCCTACTCAATGTGAAGATGATGAGGATGACCTTTATGATCATCCACTTTCACTCCATGAATAGTAAATATATTTTCTCTTCCTTAGGATTTTCTTAACATGTTTTTTTCTCTAGCTTATTGTTAAGAATAAAGTATATAATACATATATAAAAGCTGTGTTAATTAACTATATATTACTGGTAAGGCATCTGGTCAAAAGGCTATTTATATTAAGTTGGGAAGTCAAAAAATTAAACACAGATTTTTAACTGCATAGGATCAGCACCCCTAACCACTGTGTTACTCATGAGTCAACTGCAATGCACCAAGGCAGCAGGAGGTGGCAAGAGAGGGGCATACGTGAAACAGACTGCTGATGTATTGTTGATTGCTAACCAAGCAATAGGCGATAAACATATGGGGGTTATATTATCTTCTTCAACAGTGTACACGTGTAAAATTTCCCATGATAAATTTATGTTTTAAATTAAAGTAAAATAAAATATAATGTAGATAAAGGCACATATGGGAAGCAAGAACCCTCAGCCATGCTTCCACCAGGGTCTGCCACCCACCAGAATTCCTCCAATCAACAGACCCAGGCTAGGTTCCCTCATGACCTCTCAGATGCCACTTTCAGAGGGAAATTTGGGAATCTCCAAAGTGATATCCCAATGCTGATCTTTTCCTCTACGGAAGAACAAAGACTAATCATTAAGAAACTGTATGTTTGGCTCGGCGTCTGTGGCTCAAGTGGCTAAGGCGCCAGCCACATACACCCAAGATGACGGGTTTGAATCCAGCATAGGCCCACCAAACAATGACGGTTGCCACCAAAAAATAGCCGGGCATTGTGACAGGTGCCGGTAGTCCCAGCTACTTGGGAGGCGGAGGCAGGAGAATCGCTTGAGCCCAGGAGTTGGAGGTTGCTGTGAGCTGTGATGTCACAGCACTCTACTCAGGGTGACAGCTTAAGGCTCTGTCTAAAAAAAAAAATAAAAAGGGCAGCGCCTGTGGCTCAAGGAGTGGGGCACCGGCCCCATATATCAGAGGTGGTGGGTTCAAGCCTGGCCCTGGCCAAAAATGGCAAAAAAAAAGAAATAAACTATGTTTGAGTTGCCTGCTTTTGCTTTTTCACAAAGTTATAATATTCCATCTGCTATCTAATCTATGCCCTACAAGTCTGATGTCCTAGTCTGTCTTATGTATGACTTGGAAAAACAGCCCAAAGAAGGGAACACCTCTCAGAGGTGAGTGTTTTCATTCAAGAAATCACAGCTCTGTTCTCTCCACCAGCCTCACTAGTGTGTCTACTTTGGATAATTTACATTCTTTCCAGGGACTTTGATGGCCTCACCTACCGTAAGATGAATGCAGACAGATCACATTATTTCTTTCAGTGATAGAAGTCTAGGCTGCAAACAAATCAATGCTCAACCAACTGACCCTTTTCTGACCATATAAAAACACAAATAAAACCAAAGTAGTATAACCAAAAAGATCTTGCTGTGTGCTTTTCACACACGGGCAGTGGCCGGGGGTGGGGGGGTGGGGGGAGGGGGGAGGGGGGAGGGTCAGGTGGGGTGGGGTGGGTTCCTTCCACTCGCAGCCCTCAAAGCAGGTGTGTCTCACTTTTGTGAAAACGATCACATTCTAGTCACCAGTTTTGCCTGCCCTGCATGCTCTACTCAAGTTAACTGAGACACAAATTTCTCCACCAAGCCCATAAGCCAGGCTCAACTTTGAGTTCAAATGACTTAATCAAGGTGAGATGGTAGCTCAGAAAATATAAAGGGCACTTCTGACTCTCAACTAGAGTCTGACCTTCACTTGTTACCTGAAACTTAGAAGAACTGACACAGGAAATTTGTATTTTCATAAAGTACTGAATTAATTTCATGTAGCAATTACCACTCTCAGAATGTTTTACTACACATAATCAAAGTACAGAAACACTATTCTTAGAGGCCCAGAATTTGATACAAGAGGTGAGTGTTTTCATTTAAGAAATCATAGCTCTGTTCTCTCCACCAGCCTCACTAGCATGAGAATAACTTTGGATAACTTATATTGTTTCTATGGACTCTTATCTCTCTGCCTTCTCTAAGTCCTATGGATCTCAAAGTTCATCTGACCTGTTTTAAAAAATTTCTGGCTGGATGCAGTGGTTCACACCTATAATCCCAACATTTTGTGAGGCTAAGGCAGGAGGATCACTTGAGGCCAGAAGTTCAAGATCACTCTGGTTAACATAGTGAGATCCCATCTCAACAAAAAATAAAAAATCAGCCAGGTATAATGGCATGCACCTGTGTGGTCCCAGCTATTTGGGAGGCTGAGGCAGGACAATCGCTTGAGCCTAGGAGTTTGAGGATGCAGTGAACTATGATTAGCACCAATCCACACCAGCCTTGGTGACAGAGACCTTATCTCTTTGAAAAAAAATATTTTTAAAACTTCGAAAATATTTTTGAGCAGTGTCCTAAGATCATCTTGCCAGGGTGAAAACAGGGTGGGTGTGTCTGGTCAATTGGGTGATACTTGCATGGTTAAGACTCTAGGCACCTTCTAACTGGTCAATTTCAAAGGGCGACTTCATGTTTGGGAACACTCAGAGTTCTCAGGAAATCTGTTTGCAACTTTTCTTCTTGGACATGCAGTAAAATAGCATAAAAAAACAGCTTCAACATGGTTTTGATCCTCACAAGGTGAGACCCAAGAGAAAGTCTAAGATCTTACATGGCACATCAAGGAACCTCCAGCTCATGCCCATAATCCCAGCACTCTGGGGGCTGAGGTGGATAGATCGCCTAAGCTTACGAGTTTGAGACCAGCCTGAGCCAGAGAGCGATACCATCTCTTAAAAAATTGCTGGGCATTGTGGCAGACACCTGTAGTCCCAGC
Organism: Nycticebus coucang; assembly: GCF_027406575.1. Classification (NCBI taxonomy): domain Eukaryota; kingdom Metazoa; phylum Chordata; class Mammalia; order Primates; family Lorisidae; genus Nycticebus; species Nycticebus coucang. The sequence goes on from NC_069791.1 coordinate 100,670,413, forward strand.
TACTTGGGAGGTAGAAGCAAAGGGATCACTTGAGCCCAAGATTTTAAGGTTGTTGTGAGCTATGATGCCACAGCACTCTACTGAAGGCAACAAAATCAGACTCTTGTCTCCAGAAATAAAAAGGAAAAAAAAAAAAAGAGTGAGATAGAAAGAAAAAATCTCATCCTATGATAAAAACAAACAAGACCAAAGCTATCAGGGAATGGGCTTCTGGCACCAGGGCCAGGGCCAGCCCCAGCTTCTTCTTCTTCTTCTTTTTTTTTTGGTTTTTGGCCGGGGCTAGGTTTGAACCTACCACTTCTGGCATATGGGACCGGCACCCTACTCCTTGAGCCACAGTCGCCGCCCCCAGCTTCTTCTTAATAGAACCAGCCAAGGCACCCAGATGGCCTCTCACAGGTCTCAGGCAAGGTTGCTCCTGCCTCTTTTTGCTTTTTTTCCTTGCAAAAGCTGGTAAACTCAAGGGCCATGCCCTAGTCTTAGGCTGCAGTTTTAGGTAAAAGCCATTTGCTTCTAGAGTCTTGATTTCTGAATCCCTATTCTGTATCTATTCTCCATTGACCAAAGCGAATGTCATGGTATGTTAGTCTAGACCAACACACATACCTTTCAGCACCAATGCTCAAAATGAAATACTAAAATCAAGATGACTAATGCCAATTAATATAAAGCTATACATTTTTTAAAACTTCGCAACAATTACTTCATAGTAATTTAGTAAACTTGGCTTTATCTTCAACCAAAGTTTGTCAGGATTTGGTTTAAGGTTGCTGGAGAACCTCCACATAATCTTGTAAATAGAATTCAAAAAGCTTAACAGAGCAGGAACAGACAACTGTTCGGCTAATGGTGAAATTATATAACATATGAACAAATTAAAACTTATGAAATATTTATTTTTTTGAATCCCCAACAATAAAAAAAAAAAAGAAATATTTATTTTTTGCCTCATTCAATAGCCTATACATCTTAAAATCTCCTTTTACTCTATTCTTCTGAACACAACTCCTTTAAGAATTTAATTCAAGTTTAATCTCAGAAAACAGTAAAAGTTAACTACAGTAAGTACCTAAGAGTAAGTTCTCCAATAATGAGATCTGAATTAAATAATGCCGTGTAGCTCAACAAAGTTTTCCCATGAAAAAGCATTGCGCTACCCCATGATTGCATTAATGTATACAGCTATGATTTAATAAAAAAAAGAAAAAGCATCGTGACCAAATGTATTAAACAATCGTTTGAGAACCTACTTACTCCACTGTCTGTGCCTATCACTTGACTGAAATAAGAAAGACGTTAACTACAGTCCCTGTGTATAAAGAAAGAATAAATTAGACAGGAAGAAAAAAATACTAGTGCTGTATCCTGAAGTCTCCTCAACTCCAACCACCCCCCAAAGAGAATGAGGCTAAGTACCTCCTCAGCCTTAGCATGACTAAAAGTATAAGCTCTGCTGAGGGATCTCTTTCAGAGCTCAGCTCAAAACCTGTGAACAAGCCTATACTCGCCTTTACTACCAAAACAAAGACAGCATCTGCAGCAAATTCTGGTGGGTGTGCCCAGCTCATCAGTCAAAACCTGCTAAGTCCAGAGCTGTGTGGGAAGCAGGTGAATGACAGTCATCAATACAGAAGAGGGAAAGAGTAGAGTAGGCTTCTCCTCCTTCAACAGACATGGACTACAGACATACTATGTAGAGCACAAAGTACTACGTGACTCCAACGTGTAGCAATGTCTGTTATAACATTTATGGTGATCCATCCTGAATTTGTCTTGGTCACAAAAACTAGGATAAAACTTTTTGCTTTCATTAAACACTCATCTCCTCTGTATCCCCCAACACATATTGGGTACTTAGTACTGGGGAAAAAAACAAATGAATGAATACTACAAGAGACCGCCACCCAAAGGAGCCCTTAGGAACAACAGCTCCCTACATCAACCCTGAGGAAGGAGGTGATCAAAAACCGTGGTTATCACATTTGCCTCACACACACACACACACACACACACACACACACACACACGAAAGGTCCCCAGTTCGTAACCAGGCGGGAAAAATAAAAACACAAAAAAACCTTGGGGAGTCATGAAAGCTAGGGTACAATGGCACAAAGGTGTCAGGAGAGGCAGAAAAAAAATGGCCCCTTTCTATTTCTACCTTCCAAACTTTCAAATAAGGACCTCGGCTGCCATTTGGAAGAGATGGGCAATTCACGTTCCCATGCTGAAAAGCTGAGCATACTGAGAATAGGCCCTCAGAAAGAATGAATTAGACAGGAAGAAAAAAATTAGTGCTGTATCCTAAAGTCTCCACAACTCCAACTCAGAGTTGGTTTTTAAAGGATGACAACAGTTGTGTGTTTGATCAAAGCACATGTAGAAGCCCTGTCTGGCTTTAAGACAGGTCTTCTGTGCTACATACACCTCCTGGGCTCTGGTGCAAGGCCCCATCCATGCCCTAACCCAGAGCTTCCCATTTGTGCACTGAATTAATTAATGATCTATCAAGCTTAGAGGTCAAACAGCCTCCTGTTTACTTCAGTGTAGGGGACAAATAATACCATTTTCTACTTGTAATGATGTGATAGCTATCAAAATATTAATGAGAAAACAAGCTCCAGACTTTCAAAGGACAAATTCTCTCCATTATACTAACCAAGAGAGTATGTCTACTACTCACCTAACTCACCTTATCAGGCAAGAACCAGTCTTGTTTTAAAAAAAAAAAAAGAAGTAGTAAACTACAGCCAGAAACACCTGTGCATGATGCCTACGACCACCATTATTACCAAAACAAATACAACATCTGCAGCAAATTCTAGTGGCAGTGTCTGATCCATTGATCAAATCCTGCTACACGGGAGTTGGAGTTGGCCAGGCTGACAAACACTCTCAGGGGCAACAAGCGCTGAGTTTGATGTGGTTTTGTTGATACCATTAAACATGTTGTTTTTCAAAAGCTGGCTTTTTCATCAGTTCTCCTCATACCCTGATACACAGAAAACCACACCACACAGCACTCAGAGGAAGTGGACTTTGTGGTCAGGTGTGTGTGGAGATCACTGATGCTGGTCACAAACATACACAAAGAAAACAAAATACAACCTCCAGTAATAAGCTTAGTGGGATAATCAATGAGTTAAAGAGTATGCAGTAGGTGGTGCCTGTGGCTCAGTGGGTAGGGCACCGGCCCCATATACCAACAGTGGCAGGTTCAAACCCGGCTCTGGCCAAACTGCAACAAAAAAAATAGCTGGGCGTTGTGGTAGGCGCCTGTAGTCCCAAGCTACTTAGGAGGCTGAGGCAAGAGAATTGCCTAAGCCCAGGAGTTGGAAGTTGCTGTGAGCTGTGTGACGCCACAGCATTCTACCGAGGGCGATAAAGTGAGACTCCATCTCTACAAAAAAAGAGTATCTAGCAAAAACTCTTAGATCACTTCATAGATGAAGAAAGAATCCCCCAGAAAACTCAGGGGCACACTAATCAAGTTGATAGCTCACCACAAGGCTCTCCACATTCCCAGTCTAGAGACCTTGCCCTGTGCCACACTGCCATCATCTCCCTAAGGAGAAGTATGTCCCCTCCAAGCACATAGACTCACATAAGCAGCTTTGGATAGAGACACAGGCTCTCACCAAAGACCCCTGAGTGGCATATAACAGCGGTGGCCCAAAGCCAGTCTACCATCTGTTTTTTAGAAAACAAAGAAAAGGTTTTCTTAGAACATAGCCACAAATAAGATTTCATTCACAGAGGCAATCATGAGGATTCTGGGGAGATATTTACTTGGTCTGAACAGTGGCTCTGCCACGCCTAGCTGTGTGACCCATGTGACCAATTTACTTACACCTCTCTGTGTGTCAGTTTTATAAGCTCCATAATGAAGCTAACAGGGCCGAGTGCAGTGGCTGATGCCTGTAATCCTAGCACTGTGAGAAGCTAAGGTCAGTGGATTGCTTGAGCTCGGGATTTGGAGACCAGCCTGAGGAAGAGAAAGATCCCCATCTCTACCAAAAATAGAAAAACTAGCCAAGCGTGCTGATGGGTGCCTGTCCCAGCTACTAGAGAGGCTGAGGCAGGAGGACTGAGAGCCCAAGAGTTTGACGGTGCTATAAGCTAATGATGATGCCACAGCACTCTATCCAGGGTGACAGAGTGAGACTCAGTTTCCAAAGAAAAAAATGTAGCTAACCCCTCTTGGGATTGTGTGAAGATTAAACAAATTCACATATGTGAAACACTAACAAGAGTCACTGACACATAACAAACACTGTGAGTGCTGGGTAGTACATAATGACAATGACATAGAAGATGAAGAGGCAGCTTTGGAGGTGTACCTACAACTACCTGCAGTTCTTTCTTAACTACGCTTAGGACAATAATGCAATAAAGGGACACTCTTCAGGGAGATCAGCCAGAATCACTGGCATTTGATTATGAGACAAATTCAGAGAAACATGAAAAACACTTGTGACAAAGAACAATCTTGTGTGTTTGTTACTTAAAGAAATATTGAGAAGGGACCATGCTTTTCCAATTGTTCTAGTAAATCACAATCTTTCCAGTTTTCATTCCAGATTAAGTTACAGTTTTAAAAACAATAAACTCATAATATTCATTTCAAACTTAAAATATAAACAAAAATGATATATGATCAAAATAACCTTGCCTAACATTCATGAGTTGAAATTTAACTCAAAACATAGAAAAACTGAATAAGAACAAACACTCCCATGAAAAAAGAAACCAACATAACTCCTGTTCACATGCCAGCCACACGCCCCAACACACACTGCATTTCATGTGGCTCCAGCCTAACCTGACACATTCTTAACCTAAAGTTTTAAGCATCTTTCTTCACACACTGGTATACCCTGAAAACCACAAATCCATATAAGGTATGTAAAAACAACACAGTTCAGTATATTGGGAACAAAAGTTTGCTAAATAATTTAAAAAACAGAAATATTTATTCTTTTCAATGACATAAAGAACCAGAACTAACCTGGTCTATGGCCAGATCATTTGTAAAGCCAAAGCATTTTCCCTTGGCAACCTACCATTCTTGGAAGAAAGCCAAGAAAAGCAGTTTTCATGGAAAGACATGGCTGTATTCAGTTGTCTGCTATCACCCGCTTGCTCCTGGAATCCTTCCAGTACCTCAACTTGGCAAAGACAGTAGGGAGAAATATACCACTGACTATGCTGCCACAGACAGTACTTGGCTATCCAGAGCACAGTTGGGCAGGAGAACTGGCTAAAGCACCCAGACAGGTGAGGGGTCCATCTCCTACTCAACTCAATTCTCACATGTCACCAGCTCAGAAGTGTGAAGCCTCTAAGTCTGAATACTTGCCTTTTAGCAACTACCGTCATGTTTCACTGGGATGACATGTCTTTTAAGAATTTTATTCTATGAAGAATTTATCTTTATAAAGACAAATTTAATTTACACTGCAGCACAGCTATGGTGCAATGGAATACAGATTTTAATAAGTCACTAGATAAACTAAGTAATAAGCATTTACCCCAGGCAGCCCTCTGCACAGAAAGCTCTTCTGTTGAGCAAGGAAGTACCTTTGTCCATGGATTTACAAGCCACTACTCACTGATAACAAATGACAAGAACATACAGAAGGCGTGATAAAGGAACAAAGTAATGTAAGAATTCAGACAAAGGACAAATAAAGATGGGACAGAACTTGCAAAGAAGGCTTTAAAGAACCACAACTATTTCTAGTAAAATTTAAAGAAGCAAGCAAGCTAACAGGTCAGAGAATCTGTTCTTCCTCTACTCTGGGACAGGAAAACTGAAAAGTCCTCAAAACAAGCCAATAGCTCCACTATGGAAGCAGGAAGATGAGCTCTCAGGGCTTGGCGCACGTAGTTCAGTGGTTAGGGCACCAGCCACATACATAGGAGCTGGTGGGTTAGAACCCAGCCAGGGCCTGCTAATGACAACTACAACAGCAACAACAAAAATAGCCAGGCGTTGTGGTGGGTGCCTACAGTCCCAGCTACTTGGGAGGCTAAGGCAAGAGAATCGCTTAACCCCAAGAGTTTCAGGTTGCTGTGAGCTGTGATGCCACAGCACTCTTTACCAAAGGCGACATAATGAGACTCTGTCTCAAAAAAAAAAAAAAAAAGAATAGCTCTCAGGATGAACCCTGGGAAATAGGTATGAGGATACCTCAGGGTTCTGTGTCACTTCCTCATGGCAAACCCCCTGGATCTCAGAGGCAAGAGGAGACTGTGGTGGACAAAGAGAAGTCCTGTCCAGTTTATCAAACGCTATAAATCTAAAAACATAAAGCATACCTACGGTCATACTGTTGTTTTAAAATATATATGGGTGTACCTCTTACCAAAATATGAGTTGTAAAAAGTCCTAACAAAAATATAATTGGCCCAGTAGAATGTTCTTAAATAGAGTCCTCCCTACTGGTGCCATCAGTGGGAAGACAGATTAGGACAAGACATTGAGGTGGCCTGAAGCTCCTTACCATGCTGCAGTCCTCTGCAGACTGCACCTTGAAGGTATCGGGCTGCAAAATCAATGTGAGGACTGATGGGGTTAAAGTCACTCTGATTACTGACAGAAAATGCTCTTTGTAAGTTACCAAAAAGGAAGGACACATGTATAATCCCCACAAAACACACAGAGTAAAAAGGAGAGAATACCACAATATTTAATAGTGATTATTCCGGCTTTGGCAGGTCAAGGTGGTTGGATAGCCTGAGCTCAGGAGTTTGAGACTAGCATGAGCAAGAGTTAAGACCTCGTCTCTGAAAATAGCCAGGTGGTGTGGTATGAGCCTGTAAGTCCCCGCTACTTGGCAGACTGAGGCAAGAGGATCACTTAAGCCTAAGAGTTTGAGGTTGCACTGAGCTATGATGCCCTGGCACTCTACTGAGGGGCACACAGTGAGATCCTTGTCTCAAAAAAAAAAAAAAAAAGTGATTACTCTGGTGAGTTTATAGGTGAATTTTCTTTTTAATGCTTTCTATATTATTCAAATTCTCTATACAAAGCATCATTTTATCATAAGAAGTTGTTTGTAAAAGTCATTCTCTACTCAAACATTCTGACCACCCATAATAACAAAGCTGGCTGCACAACTTTACTTAAAATATTGATTTAAATTGTCATCAGACACTGAATATTAAAGTAGGTAAACCAAACTGATTATGACTGGCAGAGATTACTCTTGGGTGGTAATTTAAATCAAATTCACCCTGGTCATAACACAGCTATAAATTTGTCACACTTAGCTCTCATGTTTCATACCCATACTGGAAAAAAGTATGAATAAGGCTCAGCCACTCCTATCCAGACATCTGTCACGACTCTCTGCAGAGAAGACAGGAAGGGGTGGTAAAGCTTGCAGGGCCATGTTTTCCTAAGCCCAAGGTTAAGACATATGCACCAAAGGAAATTAGATTTGTGCTATCAACAGGTGGCCCCAACACTAACAGTTCAATGGAGTCTGAAGAGGGAGAAGGTTCTTGGCCCAGGAAGCCCACAAGGTGCTCAAGAGGTCATATCTGAGGCAGACCTAGAAAGGTGGGTTAACAGTAACGCTCAATCAGCATGCTGCTCTGCATCCTCATGCTGAACAAGAATAGGACAAGACATTTCTGGAGGGGCCTGGATATCATTGCTCTAGCAGTTTCGAAGTCTATCTCTACTCAAATATCTAAATATCCATGACAGTAAGGCAAGATGAGCTGCCATCAGGCTGGGTTTAATTGATAGAGCTTAGAATATTAATTAAAATGACACTGAGCCTTGGAAGATTGGGAGTAAGATGGTGAGCAGAGCCTATGCTTACTCATAAAAGGCTTAATTGATAGAGCTTAGAATATTAAAATGACACTGAGCCTTGGAAGATCGGGAGTAAGATGGTGAGCAGAGCCTATGCTTACTCATAAAAGGCTACTTGTCTCTGCCAGTAGGAGTGAAAGCTTGGACCTCTTCAATCAAATCCTGACAGACTCACTCTAAGAGCCAGAGTAGCTAGAAACTCCCTCTCTGGCCACTCCCATCTCCACACACCTTTGCTCAGGGAACACACAGACAGCAACAGTATACCTAGGCCAAACCACATCTTGACAGCTTAGAAGAGTACAATTGCCAAGCAGGCCAGTGTCCCCTGTTCCATACAAAATCTCAGAGCAAAATATGCCTGGTTTGTAGGGGGAAAACGCACTCCAAAACATCCCCTATCTCCATGCCCCAACCCTCACCTTCCTGTGCCCACTTTGCGCAGAACCCTGCCCATCATTCACATAGAGCTGCTATGACTTCCTGTTTTTGACTTAAATGAGATAACTCATAGGAAAATGCCCCCAAATCAAAAAACACTATGCAATGTTGAGGGGGTTTTAAGAGCTCTTTCCAAAAATAGAGCACAGAAATCTCTATCAGACAGGACTCCCTAGAATGAATAGATAGTATGGAGAACAAACAAACAGTCATGCATCCTCACTGCAACAATTTACAAAGTGAATAATTGCAAGACAATGTTTGAAGTTGGCATTCTCAGTGTAATCTTCCCTTGCCTTGTTGTAGGAAGTATATAAGGTGGTTTGTTTCAGTTCATTCTTCATTACCTGGCAGAAAGATACAAAATGAATAATAATGCTCATCATTGAGGGCACAAAGTTTCTACTTGATAAATAAGGAAGCAACCACTGCAACCATGTTACTTCAGACCATGTGTCATATTTTTTTAAGCCACAAACCAAAGTGCCACATTCTTACCCTAAAATACGTAACAATATGTACAGATATATACAGAAGTGTGGAATTTGGAATTTAATCTACTGACATATTTGCCCTATCTGACTAGAAAATGTCCCCAACATTCAATTTACAGTTCTGACCAGGTGCTGCTTAAGAGTGCTGCAGACACCTCACCAGAATATTCAAGACAGGGGCTGACTCCACCACTGACAACCAAAAGAAAAACAGAATTTTTACACAGAATGCATGTTTTACCAATTAATCATTAAAGATGCTTGGAAGAAACCCAATTTGTCTGTGACATGCCTTTATTAAATTACACTAAGATAAATCTCTTGTTTCTGAAATTCAAGCATTTCTACTCTTTTTTTTTTTTTTTTTTTGAGACAGTCTCACTCTGGCACCCTGGGTATGCTGTGGCATCTTAGCTCACAACAACCTCAAACTCTTGGGCTCAAGAGATCCTCTTATCTCAGCCTCCCAAGGAGCTAGGACTACAGGCACCTGACATGAACGAGTGGCAAATTTTTCTATTTTTAGTAGAGATGGGGTCTTGTTCTTGTTCAGGCTGGTCTCAAACTCCTGAGCTCTAATGATCCACCCTCCTCAGCCTCCCAGAGTGATGGGATTACAGGTGTGAGCCGCCATGCCTAGCCTATTTGAACTTCATATAAGCAGCAAGGATTTTATTTCAGAAGGCATTGAACAATAGAGAAAACTGTAATAGAAAAAAGATACAAGGAAGAAGTCACAGTCATATGAACTTAAGTTAGAATAAATGAATCAAATCCATATGAATGAATTTTAATAATTTTTTAAAAACCAAGGTGAATACAGATCATGTAAAAGAAAATTAAATTTTTAATGTTAAATTTCATTTACCTAAAAACTATGAAGAGACAACTCTCCTGTTCAGATATCCAAATAAATGATACAGACATTCTATCTTAAAGGAGTAGAGAAATCAGGCACAATATAAGGGTATATGGCACACCCACTGGGTGCAGGACACAACTACAACAGGGACTCTACCTAACAAATACAAACATTATAACCTAATTGTTTGCATCCTCACAGAAATCTGGGGGGGGGGGGGAGAGTAGAGACTCATCCCCAGCTCTCAAGTGTGGGCTGCACATAATGACTCTTTACAAAGAGAAGAGTATGGAAGGAAGAAAAGAGTGGAGAGACTCAAGGAACATTGACTTGAAGACCTTAGCCAGGTGATCACAGTCAACATAAGCTATAGTGATAATCATGTTGAGAGTATGCATCTGGAATATAAACATGATGAAAATGGCACTATCATCTTCCCTACAAAATCCCAAATCCTTTTTTTTTTTTTGGAGACAGAGTCTTACTCTGTCACCCTGGCTAGAGTACAGTGTCAGCATCATAGCTCACAGCAACCTCACGCTCACACTCTTGGGCTCAAGAGATCCTCTTTCCTCAGCCTCCTGAGTAGCTGGGACTACAATCTCCTGCCACAACACCCAGCTAGTTTTTCTATTTTTAGTAGAGATGAGGTCTCATTCTTGTTCAGGCTGGTCTCAAACCCTTGAGCACAAGCGATTCTTCCACCCTGGCTTCCCAGAGTACTAGGATTATAGGTGTGGAACCCCCATGCTCAGTCCTATAACCCAAGTCTTATCATGAGAAAAACATCAGACAAATCTGTATAGAAGCGCATCCAAGAATACACCTGAGCAGGTCTCAAGACTACCAAGGTCATTAAAAACCAAATAAAGCCTAAGAAAATGTCACAGCCAAGAGGAGACTAAGGAGACAGGACAATTAAATGTGATGTGGATTACAGATGGGCTCCAAAGGGTAGAGCACGGTGGCTCACTTCTATAATCGTAGCACTCTGGGAGGCCAAGGCAAGAGGATCCCTGGAGCTCAGGAGTTCAAGATCAGCATGAGAGACCCCATCTCTACTAAAAATAGAAAAATTAGGTGGGCAATGGGGCAGGAGGATTGTTTGAATCTGGGAGTTGGAGGTGCTGTCTGCTAGGCTGATTCCATGGCACCATGGCACTCTAGCCAGAGCCACAGAGCAAGGCTCTGTGTCAAACAAATCTACCCCCTCCAAATAGAAGATAGACATTAGGGAAAAATTAAGGGCATGTGACTAGAATATAGACTTAGTTAATCATAATATAATAATACTGGCCACTAATTTGACAAATGTACTGATAAATGTAATATGAGATGTAAACAATATAAGAAGCTACGTGTGGTGGTAATATAGGGAGATGTGGGACTCTCTATACTATCTTTCAATTTTTCTATAAATTTAAAACTGTTCTAAAAAATAGTCTTCTTAGCCAGGCATGGTGGTGTATATTTGCAGTGCCAGCTACTGTGGAGGCTGAGACAGAAGGATCCCTTAGCCCCAGAGTTCCAGGCTATTGTGCACCATGACTGTGCCTGTGAATAGCCATCAAACTCTGGCTTGGGCAACAACGCAAAAAAAACCCATTATTAAAAAAAAGAAGAAGTCTACTGAAAAAAAAGAACTCTGAAGACAATAGATAAATATCAACAGGTATTAATCCTGACTAATGAAAACAGGTTTGGTTATGATACCCTTTGTTCTTTTGTGTTTTAAAAGTAAAAAAAACAAAAAGTTACACATCAAACTTTTGCTATCAAAATATAAGAAAAATATTTAAGATAACTTTAATTTTAGCTTCATGTTTAAGAAAAATTATAATTACGCTGGCCTCTTGAATGTTTTTCTAGCCAGAAAACCAACTACTTTATGGGTCTCAAAAAAAACTGCTTCTAGGCTAAGGTGCCAGCCACATACACCAGAGCTGGCGGGTTTGAATCCAGCCCGGGCCTGCCAAACGACAATGTCAGCTACAACCAAAAAATGGCTGGGCATTGTGGCAGGTGCCTGTAGTCCCAGCTACTTGGGAGGCTGAGACAAGAGAATCACTTGAGCCCAGGAGTTGAAGGTTGCTGTGAGCTGTGATGCCACAGCACTCTACCCAGGGAGATGTGGGACAGCTTGAAGCTCTGGCTTAAAAAAACAAAAACAAAAAAACTGCTTCTAGTGGGGCCTCATCTATGGTGCATCTTAGAATGGGCACAGGCGATTGCACTAATGTACACAGCTATGATTTAACAATAAAAAAAAAAGAAAAAAAAACTGCTTCTAATTTAATATTTCAGTGAGAGCCACAGTCCAATCATACCATAGGTAAAGTTCATATCATACAATAGTGTGTTTGTAGAGAGGCTGAAGTAATAAACCCTTTCACATGACAAAAATATTTCTGGGGAAATCAGATTCACTCCCCAAGTTTTCTGTCTATACATTTTCTATGGGGAGAGGGTGGAGAGCTTATCCATGCATGGAAAATAAGATCTTATGCATTCCTCAACCATGGTTTGAATCCTGCTATATATATTACACACAAAATGGTGTAGCTAAAAAACAAAAAAATACAGGCCTTGGAGTTAGTCATAGGTGGATTTTAAGTGAAAGTCTGCCACTGTTTAATATGTGTCGCCTCGTATAATAACCTGGACAGGCAGGAAAGTGGCTCAAAGTATTTTATTCCTTGTATAATGTATATATGATACCCATCTTACTGGATTATTAAAAATAAGATGAAGCAAGGCTGGGGTGGTAGTGGTGCACTGGCTCATGCCTGTCAACCTAGCACTCTCGGAGGCCAACGCGGGTGGACTGACTGAGCTCAAGAGTTTGAGACCAGCCTGAACAAAAGTGAGACCACATCTCCACTAAAAATACAAAAACTAGCCGGGTGCTATGGCGGGCACCTGTAGTCCCAGCTATTCAGGAGGCTGAGGCAAGGGGATCTCTTGAGCCCACAAGTCTGAGGCTGCTGTGAGCTATGATGCCACAGCATTCTACCCAGGGCGACAGAGTAGGATTCTGTCTCAAAAAAAAAGAGAGAGAGAGAGATATGAAGCAATATCATGTTTACAAAGCACCCAACACCATAACCAGTAAAATGAGGAAGTCCTTTCCTGATCTTACTATAATTCAGGAAGAATATAGTAATTGTTATCCTTGTTCATACCAAGATCATATTGAAATTTTATGTTATAGTCATATACATAATTTTGAAATGAAGCAAAAATACATACTAATCAACATAAAAACCTTTAGATGTTTTAACTTGGTGACAGATGGAAAACAAATTATCATCCATGGTAGTTTGTAAATGAGTTTTACTATGTCGCCTTCAGTAGAGTGCCATGGTGTCACAGCTCATAGCAACCTCAAACTCTTGGGCTTAAGCGATCATCTTGCCTCAGCCTCCAGAGTAGCTGGGATTATGGGACAAGCAAAGAGGCAGAAAAATGTGAGCCATAACAAGGAATTTTATATTTAAACAAATCAAAGACTGTAAATGAAAAAGATACAGAAATGACAGAGATGTCAGAATTAGCCTTCAAAAGAAAAGCAGAAAAGAGAAGGGAAAAGAGAACAAAACACAGTAGGGACAAATAGAAACCAAACAACTTGAGAGACCCAAACCCAACTATAATTAACATTAAATGAAGGGCCACGCATGGTAATCCTAGCACTCTGGGAGGCTGAGGACAGCTTGAGCTCAGGAGTTCAAGACCAGCCTGACAAGAGCAAGACCCCATCTCTACTGAAAACAGAAAAATTAGCCAGGCATGGTAGTGCATGCCTATAGTCTCAGCTATGCAGGAGGCTTAAGTAGGAGGATCACTGGAGCCCAGAAATTTGAGATAGCAGTGAGCTATGATACTATTCCACTCTAGCCCAGGGAACACAGTGAGACCTGTCTCAAAGAAAAAACAAACAAACAAACAAAAAAAACAAGTAATGAAAGATAAACTTGGAGAACACTCATCATAAGAAAGCAGGAGAATCTATATTAGTGATTAATGAGAAAAAGTAGACATTTAAGACAAAGAATATTAACAAAAGCAAAGAACATTTCATAATGATAAAAGGCTCGATTTATCAGAAAGACGTAACAATCCAAAATATTTATTCAAAGGGTTTCAAAACACATGAAACAAGCAGTTACATTTCTTTTTTTTTTTTTTGTAGAGACAGAGTCTCACTTTATGGCCCTCGGTAGAGTGCCGTGGCCTCACACAGCTCACAGCAACCTCCAGCTCCTGGGCTTAAGCGATTCTCTTGCCTCAGCCTCCCGAGTAGCTGGGACTACAGGCGCCCGCCACAACACCCGGCTATTTTTTGGTTGCAGTTTGGCCGGGGCTGGGTTTGAACCCGCCACCCTCGGTATATGGGGCTGGCACCTTACCGACTGAGCCACAGGCGCCACCCAAGCAGTTACATTTCATTCTGACTAAAAGAAAAAAATTGAAGGCTGGGCACAGTGGCTCATGCCTATAATCTCAGCTCTTGGGAGGCTGAGGTGGGTGGGTTGTCTGAACTCATGAATTCAAGACCAGCCTGAGCCAGAGTGAGACCCTGTCTCTAAAAAAATAGCTGGGCATTGTAGCGGGCATCTATAGTCCCAGCAATTTGGGAGGCTGAGGCAAGAGGATCACTTGAGTCCAAGAGTTTGAGGTTGCTGTAAGCTATGACGCCATGGTAATCTACCGAGGGTGACCAAGTGAGACTGTCTCAAAAAAAAAAAAAAAAGAAAAAAGAAAAAAACTGACAAATCTGCAATGGTAATTGCATTAACTTCCTCTCTCAGTAACTAATAGACAAAAAAAAAAAAAAAACAAAAATCAATAAGGATTTGAAGACGACCAACCAACTTCATTCTAATTGACATTTACAAAATACTATACCCTGAAACTGTAAGATACACATTCTTTTCAAGCACACATAGAACATTTATCAAAAAAAAAAAACCCCGGGCGGCACCTGTGGCTCAGTCGGTAAGGTGCCGACCCCATATACCAAGGGTGGCGGGTTCAAACCCAGCCCCGGCTGAACTGCAAACAAAAAACAGCAGGGCGTTGTGGCGGGCGCCTGTAGTTCCAGCTACTCGGGAGGCTGAGGCAAGAGAATTGCTTAAGCCCAGGAGTTGGAGGTTGCTGTGAGCTGTGTGATGCCATGGCACTCTACCGAGAGCCATAAAGTGAAACTGTCTCTACAAAAAAAAAAAACAAAAAAAACAAAAAAAAAAAAACCCACTTGCTGGACTATAAAAGTCTCAATAAATTTCAAAGGACAAAAATTATACAGAGTATGTTCTCTGAACATACAGGAATTAGAAACCAGTAACAGAATATCTCTGTAAGATTCCCAATTACTTAAAAATTAAGCAAAATACTTCAACATAATCCATATATCAAAGAAGAAATCACAGTGAAGCATAAAAATATTTTGAAATAATAAAAACAAAATATAAGAAAACTTATAAGATGTAATTAAGAGTATTTAGGGGGAAATTATTTATTTGTGGGCTTATTATAAAGGATTTGACTAAGGAACAGGACAATGAAAGAAATCCATAAAGTGTAAGGGGAAATTTATTGCTTAATCAGATGTATCCAACCTGTGGCCCCCAGGCTATAGATTTTGTGAGAACTTTTTTGGTTGTCTAGGGTGGCAAATATCACGAAAATTACATACAGACCTTTTCTTTTTGGTCATCAGCTTTCATTAGTGTTTTTATATTTAATGTGTAGCCCTAGACAACTCTTCTTCCAGTGTGGCACAGAGAAGCCAAAAGGCTGGACACCTTTGGCTGAAGTGTTAGTATTAGAAAAGCCTAAAATCAGTGATCTAAGTTTCTTACCCCTAAGAAGCTAGAAAGAACAAAGAAAACTTAAGCAGAAGAAAGAAAGACAGAAATAAGTGTACAAAAAAACAGAGAAAACTGACAAGACTCAAAAGCTGGTTGTTTGTCAAATGAAGTAGACAAACCCCAACCAACACCAATGACGGAAAAAACGAGAAAAAATGCAGGGGATGGGTGGCGCCTGTGGTTCAAGGAGTAGGGCACTGGCCCCATATACCGGAGGTGGCGGGTTCAAACCCTGCCCTAGCCAAAAACTGCAAAAAAAAAAAAAAAGAAAAGAAAAGAAAATGCAGGGGATATTATTACAGATTAAGATTACAGATTATTACATGCATTAAGAAGAAACCAGGGGCTTGGTATTGTGGCTCATGCTTGTAATCTTAGCACTCTGAGAGGCTGATGTGAGAGGCTCACTTGAGCTCATGAGTTCTAAACCAGCCTAAGCAAGGGTGCGACCCTGTCTCTACTAAAAATGAAAAACTGAGGCAAGAGGATCACTTGAGCCCAAGGGCTTGAGGTTGCTGAGTTGTGACCGCACAGCACTCTACCCAGGGTGACAAAGTGAGATTCTGTCTCAAAAGAAAAAAAAAAAAAGACCAGCCAGGCAATTTAGATCTCATTTTTACAAAATTAAAAAAAAGAGTAAAGCCTATAGTCCCAGCTACTGGTGAGGTTAAACCCAGAGGAACCTGAGCCCAGGAGCTAGAGGATGCAGTGAGCCATGATAACCCCACTGCACTCTAGCCCAAGTGACAGAGCAAGATGAGAGAGGCAGAGTGAGGGGGAGAGCAAGGGAGAAAGAAAGGGTGGTAGGGGGAAAGAGAGGAGAGGGAGAGGAGGAGAGATGGGGAGGGGGAGAGAGGGGGTAGAGAGAGAAAGAGAAATAAGGAAAGAGAAGGAG
Organism: Nycticebus coucang; assembly: GCF_027406575.1. Lineage (NCBI taxonomy): Eukaryota > Metazoa > Chordata > Mammalia > Primates > Lorisidae > Nycticebus > Nycticebus coucang. Next base: position 100,686,806 of record NC_069791.1, read on the forward strand.
CAAGGGGGAAAGAGGAGAGGGAAAGACCAAACACTTAAGAAATGACTAATATTAGTCTTAGACAAACTCTTAGGAAGAAGGAATAATTTCCAAGTAACTTTGTAAGCCAGTATTTTCTTATTACCAAAACCAAATAAGAACATTGCTAAAAAAGAAAACTATAGACCCATATCCTTCATAACAAACAGTAATTATTTGCTTAACAAGAAGGACACATGCTCAGAGAAACATGGCATCAGGAAATTTGGTCTATGTGCAAACGTCACGGAGTGGACATATACATACCAGGGAACATAGCCTAGACTGTGTGGAGTAGCCTCGTGCATATGGCTACACACTTATACAACATGTCAACATACTGAATACTGTAGGCAAGGCAACTATAACACAACAGTATTTGCGTACCTAAACATATCTAAATATAGAGAAAGTACAATAAAAACCCAGTATAATCTTAGGGGACCACTGTCTTCTGTGGACTAGAATGTCATTATGCGCACAGAGCTATAGACACATAAATTCTGAACAATATCTGAATAAATTGAATCCAGTAACACAAACAAGTGGGGTTATCTTAGAATGCAAGGTTGGTTCAACATTCAGAAAGATGTAATTCACTGTTATTACAGAATAAAGAAAATCCCTATGATCATCTAAATAAACAAAGACATGTGGCAAAATTCAGTAATCATCTATGACCAAGAAAATCAGCGATTTCCTCATTCTAATGAAGGGTATGTGTCTAAAGCCTGTAACTAACATACTTAAGGAGACAGAACGCTTTCTTCTACATTACAAGTATGACAAGGGATACATATACATACTACTTTTATTAAACAATGTATTGGAGGGTCCCAGGCAGGGCCTTAGGCCAGAGAAATAAATAAAATGCATACAGATTAGAAAGAAAGAATAAACTATATTCTCAGACAACATGACCCAGAAAATTCTGAGATTGCTTTATAGAATTAATGAATTCAGCAAGGTCATGGAATATACTGCTAAAAAAACAAACAAACAAACAAACAATTACTAATATATTTCTCCATATAAGCAACAAGCAAATCAAATTATGATCCAAAATCTAAAAATTAAACAGAAATGGAAATATGAAACTAAGCAACCTGTTTTTTTTGTTTTTAGACAGAGCCTCACTTTGTCGCCCTGGGTAGAGTGCTGCGGCATCACAGCTCTTTACCCAGGGCGAAAGCTTGAGGCTCTGTCTCAAAAAAAACAAAAAACTAAAAACTAAAGGACAACTATGAAAGAAAAAATTGGTAAATTGGACTTCATTAAAAATAAAAACTTCTGTCTTTTGAAAGACAATGGTAACAAGAATGAGAAGATGAACCACAGGCTGGGAGAAAATATTCACAAGCGATACATCTGATAAAGATCTGTTACCTAAAATACACAAAGAACTCTTAAAACTGGACAATAATACTCAGGAGGCTGAGGGAGGAGAATTGATCATGTGAGACCAGGAGTTCTAAACCAGTCTGGGTGATAGAGCAAGACCTCATCGCTTAAAAAAAAAAAAATTAGCAAGGTATGATGATGCACATTTGTAGCCCAAGTAACCAGGGAGGCTGAGACAGGAGATTCACTTAAGCCTAGGAGTTGGAGCTACAACAATGTCACAGCACTCCAACCTAGGTGATGGAATGAGACACTGTCTCAAAACACAACAACAGAATCATTAAAAAATGGACCAAAGATCCTAACAGATAACCTCCCCAAAGGTGATAATATAGACAGCAAATAAGCGTATGTAAAGAAGCTCCACATATCATCCGGGAAATGCAAATTAAAACAATGAAATATCACTACACACCTCTTAGAATGGCCCAAATCCAGAATCCTGACAACAGCAAATGCTGGCAAAGATGTGGAGCAATACAAACGCTCGTTCATTGCTTGTGGTATGCAAATAGAACCAGCACTTTGGAAGACAGTTTCATAGTTTCTTAGAAAACTAAATATCCTTTTAGCATGTAATCCAGCAATTGTGCTCACTGGTATTTACCCAAAGGAGACAAAAACTTACGTCCATACAAAAACCTACAAGTAGATTTTTACAGCAGTTTTATTCATAATTGCCAAAATATTAGGCGCAACCAAATTGTCCTTCAGGAGGTAAACGGACAAATGCCACGAAAAAACATGGTGGAACCTTAAGTGCACATTACCAAATGAAAGAAGCCAACTGGAAAGGCTACTGAGGCTATGATTCCAACTATATGACATTCTGGGAAAGGTGAAACTATGGCGACAATCAGAGGTGGCCAGGAGTTTGGGGGAAGGGAGAAGAAATGAATAGTTGGAACAGAATGCTGGGCATGCTAGCTCACACCTGTAACCCTAGCACTCAGGGAGGCCAAGGCAGGTGGATTGGCCAAAGCTCACAGGTTCGAGACCACCCTGAACAAGAGCAAGATGCCATCTCTAAAAATAGCCAGGCGTTATGGCAGGCACCTGTAGTCCCAGCTACTTGGGAGGCTGGGGCAAGAGAATTGCTTGAGCCCAAGAGTTTGAGGTTGCTGTGAGCTTTGACGCCAGGGCACTCTACTGAAGGCCACAAATGAGACTCTGTCTCAAAAAGAAAAAAAAAAAAGAACAAGAGGATTTTTAAAGCAGTGAAAATACTCCATATGATACCACAGTGATAGATACATGGCATCATACATTTGCCCAAACACATGGAAGGCCCTGTATCAAGAGAACCATAATGTAACCTATGGATGCTGGGAGATTATGAGTTGTTGACCGTAACAAACTGTGCTACTCTGGTAGGGATGTTGATAAGGGGGAGGCTGTGCATGTGCAGGCAGTGAGTATGTATACAAGAAATCTTTGTACCTTCTTCATTTTGTAAAGCTAAACTGCTCTAAAAAAATAAAATCTAAGGTTTTTAAAAAAGAAAACTAAAGAAAAAGACAAATAGATTAATGGAAGACTAAAAGAGAAGACTGATAGATTTTTTGTGTGTGAAGGGCCAGCTGGTAAGTATTTTAGTCTTTGCAGGTAACCCATGAGTTCCATCTCAGATTCTCTTTTTTGTAAACAACCTTTTATTATTTTATTTTTTGAGATAATTTTTTTTTTTTTTTGAGACAGAGCCTCAAGCTGTCACCCTGGGTAGAGTGCTGTGGCATCACAGCTCACAGCAACCTCCAACTCCTGGGCTCAAGCGATTCTCCTACCTCCACCTCCCAAGTAGCTGGGACTACAGGTGCCTGCCACAACGCCTGGCTATCTTTTGGTTGCAGCATCATTGTTGTTTGGCAGGCCCAGGTTGGATTTGAACCCTCCAGCTCAGGTGTATGTGGCTGGCGCATTAGCCGCTTGAGCCACAGGCGCCGAGCCTGTAAACAACCTTTTAAAAATAGAAAATCCATTCTTAGGCTGTAGGCTATGAAAAACAGGTCATGGGCCAGATATAGCCCCTGGGCTATGGTTGTAGACCTCTGGCCTGGGGAGTCCAGAAACAGTTGCCTCTCTATACAGTCAATTCCATTCCAAGTTATTTATCCAAGAGAAATGAAAACTTACATATCTGCTTAAAGACCTATACAAAAACGGCTTGGCACCCATAGCACAGTGGTTACGGCGCCAGCCACATATACTGAGGGTGGTGGGTTTGAACCTGGCACGGGCCAGCTAATCAACTGCAACAAAAAAAATAGCTGGGCATTGTGATGGGTGCCTGTAGTCCCAGCTAGTTGGGAGGCTGAGGCAACAGAATCACTTAAGCCCAAGTGTTGGAGGCTGCCGTGAGCTGTGATGCCATGGCAACATAGTAAGACTCTGTCTCAAAAAAGGAAAAAACTTATACAAAAATGTTCACAGAAGATTTATTCATAATAGCTCTGTCTCAAAAAAAGAAAAAACTTACATAAAAATGTTCACGGAAGATTTATTCATAATAGCTCCAAACTGGGAACCCCCTCAATGTCCACCAACAGGAGGATGGACAGGCAAATTATGGTATATTCATGACAGACTATGATATAGCAATTTAAAAAAGGACTACTGATTCATCCAACAACATGGATGGATGCCTCTCAAAAAAATGTTGTGTGTAAAAGCCGCTTTGCCAAAAAAAAAAAAAAAAAGTACATATTATAAGTCACTATATTGTATGAATTCATTTATATGGAGTTTGAGAACAGGCAAAAGAATATATGGTGAAAGAAATCAATAGTGATCGTCAAGATGTGATGGGAAAGAGGAGACAGGGAAAGCTGAGGACAAAGAAATTTTCTGAGGTAAATGTCCTATATTTGCATAGGGGTGCAGTATGGGTTTATGGGTTTTGACAAACACAAGATCTGTGCATTTCATGCTATGTAAATTATAGAAAATAATAAAAGTAAACAAAATATTTCAAAAATTAATTAACTTTAGATGCCAATACTAGATGTTTTGTTGATAAAGCAACAAACATGCCTGGTTGTTCGTACAACTACAGTGATGTGTTACATACAACATTTCAGTAAAATATAGACCACATACACAACAGTGGTCTTGTAAGATTTTCATAGAGTTCAAAAATTCCTATGGCCTACCAATGTAGTTGCCATTGAGTCATAAGGCAAGGCATTAATCACATGATTGTGGTGATGCTAGTGTAAAGAATCCTACTACACTGCAAGTCACATAAAGGTAGAGCCCATACATTACATATAGTACTTGATAATGATAATCAAATGTTCTATATTTACTGTAGTATCGTTATTATTAATTTTATTTTTATTTTTTGACTGGGTAGAATACCATGACATGATAACTCACAACAACCTCAAACTCTTAGGCTCAAGGGATCCTCTTGCCTCACCCTTCTGAGCAGCCACAGGGGACTGCCACCATACCCAGCTAGTTTTCTATTTATTTATTTATTTATTTATTTATTTATTTTTTAAGTAGAGACAGGGTCTAGCTCTTAAGTAGTCTGGTCTTAAACTCCTCAGCTCAGGCAATACAACCACCTGGGCCTCCCAGAGTGCGAGGATTATAGGCATGAAACACTGGGCCCCAGCCTATCCTCCTTATTTTAGAATGTACTTTTTCTACTTACTTTTAAAAAAGGTCACTGTAAAACATCCTCAAGGCAGGTCCTTCAGGAAGTATTCAAGAAAGCACTGTTAATCATGGGAAATGATAGCTCCACGTGTGTTGCCCCTGAAGCTCTTCCAGTTAAAAAGGAGAGCAAGGCACAGTGGCTTACGCCTGTAATCCTAGCATTCTGGGAGGCCTAGGCAGGTGGACTGCCTGAACTCAGAGGAGTTCAAGACCAACCTGAACAAGAGTGAGATCCCCATCTCTAAAACTAGCCAGGTGTGGGGGCAGGTGCCTGTAGGCCCAGCTACTTGGGAGGCTGAGACAAAAGTATTGCTTGAGCCTAGGAGTTTGAGGTTGCTGTGAGCTATGACACCACAGCCCTCTGTTTAAAAAGGGCCAGGAGTAGCAGCTCATGCATGTAAGCCTAGCACTCTGGAGGCCAAGGTGGGAGGATCCACTGAGCTAAGGAGTTTGGGAGTTTGAGACCAGCCTGAGCAAGAGACCCTGTTTCTATTAAAAAAAAAAGGGGGGGCAGCACCTGTGGCTCAAAGGGGTAGGGCGCCAGTCCCATATGCCGGAGGTGGCAGGTTCAAGCCCAGCCCTGGCCGAAAACCACCAAAAAAAAAAAAAAAAAAAGGGCCAGGCGTGGTGGCTCATGCCTGTAATCCCAGCACTGTGGGAGGCTGAGGAGGGAGAATCGCTTGCGCTCAGGAGTTTGAGACTCACCTGAGCAACAGTGAGACCCCGACTCATGAAAAAAATGGAAAAACCCAGCCAGCGCCCAGGCGAGCGCCTGTAATCCCAGCAGCTTCCGGAGGCTGAGGCAGCGGGGTGCCCGCAGCCTGAGTCTGAGGTTGTGGTAAACTACCACGCCCACTGCACTCTGCTCAGGGGCATAGGGTGGGACCCTGTCTCAACAAACAAAAAAAAAAAAGGTAAAAATAGAAAAAAGTGTATAGAATAAAAATAGAAAGAAAATATTTTTTGTGTAGCTGTACAGTGTGGTTTAAGCTAAATGTTACATGTATTAAAAAGTTGAAAAGTAGGGGCGGCGACTGTCGCTCAGTGAGCAGGGCGCCGGGCCCACATACCGAGGGTGGCGGGTTCAAGCCCAGCCCCGGCCAAACTGCAACAAAAAAATAGCTGGGCGTTGTGGTGGGCGCCTGTAGTCCCAGCTACTCGGGAGGCTGAGGCAGGAGAATCACCTAAGCCCAGGAGTTGGAGGTTGCTGTGAGCTGTGTTACGCCACGGCACTCTACCGAGGGCAATAAAGTGAAACTCTGTCCCTACAAAAAAAAAAAAAAAAAAGTTGAAAAGTTAAAGTCTATAAAGTAAAAATGTTACAGTAAGCTAAGCTTAATTTATTGCTGTAGGAAAGACAATTTAAATAAATTTAGGGTAGTCTAAGTTAAGTGCACAGTGTGTTATAGAGTCTACAGCAGTGTACAGTAATGTCCTAGGCCTTCACACTCACTCACCACTCACTGACTCACCCAGAGCAACTGTCAACCCTGCAAGGTCCATTCATGGAAAGTGCCCTATACAGGTGTATCATTTTTAATCTTTTATTGCATTTTTTTTATACAAATACTTATTGTGTTACAACTACCTACACTGTTCACATGCTATACAGGTTTGTAGCCTAGGAACAATAGCTTATACTGTATGACCTAGGGTATAGTAGGCTATACTATCTAAGTTTGTGTAAGTATACTCTTTGAGATTCAAACAACGACAAAATAACTTAATATGTGTATTCCTGTCATTAAGCAACACATGCCTGTATTACTCTTCAAGGTGATCAGTCACCTGGGAGACATATCAAGTGAAAGTCTTCATTGTTGCTATATATAACATTCATTCTGTTTGTATTACAGAAAAATAATCAGCTACAAAGATTGGGGAGGATGACTCCAACTTTGGCTTTAAAAACAGATACATAATTGTAGATAGAAAATTGGCAGAGAAAATTTCAGAAAGTTAACACCAAGTAAAAGTGGGTCATAGGACTATGGGCAACGTTTTCTTTTCTAGACATTTCTGTGCTTTCAAATTTTATACAATAAACATCAACTATTTTTATTATTTGAAAATTTTTTCTGGGCCAGGCACGGTGGCTCACACTTATAATCCTAGCACATTGGAAGGCTGAGGTGGGAGGATGACTTGAGCTCAGAATTTCGAGACCAGCAAGAACAAGACATCCTGTTTTGGCTCCTGTAGCTCAAGCGGCTAAGATGCCAGCCACATACACCAGAGCTGGTGGGTTCGAATCCAGCCCAGGCCTGCCAAACAACAATGCCAACTACAACCAAAAATAGCCAGGCATTATGGTGGGTGCCTGTACACTCAGCTACTTGGGAGGCTGAGGCAAGAGAATCACTTAAACCCAGGAGTTGGAGGTTGCTGTGAGCTGTGATGCCATAGCACTCTACCCAGGGTGACAGCTTGAGGCTCTGTCTCAAAATAAGAATAAGACATCATATCTCTATTAAAAACGAAAAAATTAGGGCAGCGCCTGTGGCTCAGTGAGTAGGGCGCCGGCCCCATATGCCGAGGGTGGCGGGTTCGGACCCAGCCCTGGCCAAACTGCAACAGAAAAATAGCCGGGCATTGTGGCGGGCGCCTGTAGTCCCAGCTGCTCGGGAGGCTGAGGCAAGAGAATCGCGTAAGCCCAAGAGTTAGAGGTTGCTGTGAGCCGTGTGACGCCATAGCACTCTACCCGAGGGCGGTACAGTGAGACTCTGTCTCTACAAAAAAAAAAAAAAAAAAAAAAGAAAAAATTAACTGGGCATGGTGGTGAGTAGCTGCAGTGCCAGATACTCAAGAAGCTGAGGCAGGAGGGTCACTTGAACCCAGAAGTTTGAGGTTGCTGTGAGCAAGGCTGACTCTATGGCACTCTAGCCTGGGCAACAAAGTAAGACTCTGGCTCAAGGCCAGGCGCAGTGGCTCATGCCTATAATCCAAACCATCTGGGTGGCTGAGGTGGGTAGATTGCTTGAACTCAGGAGTTTAAGACCAGCCTGAGCAAGAGTGAGACGCCATCTCTACAAAACAGCGTGTTGTGGCAGGTGCTTATAGTCCCAGCTACTTGGGAGGCTGAGGCAAGAGGATCAACAGAGTCCAAGAGTTTGAGGTTGCTGTGAGCTATGACGCTACAGCACTCTACCAGGGTGACGAAATGAAACTGTCTCCAAAAAAAAAAATTACACACACACACAAATTCTTAATTATCTGCACAAGATCAAGAAGGTAAACTGTCATTCTTTTAACAGCCAACCTGATTCTACTAATCCTTTACTGAGGATATTTTCCTAATCTATTCTTTTAGAGCACAGATTCAGAGTGTGGTTGCTAACTAGAACAATTAGGGTCACCTAGAAGTGGTTAGAAATACCCTCGGCCTCATTCCAAGCCTGCTGACTCTGGGGAGGAGACCAGTAATTCCATATAATGCCTGCAGTGACTACGCTGAGTGCTCAAGTTTGAGAACCACTATTTTACAGTATCTGCCCAAAATGACAGTTGATTTGAATCCTGGGGACCTGGATCTAATTTAAACCTTTATCCAAGAGGAGCTTCAGGCAAAATCAAGCCCTCTGTTTTCTGACCATTTTCTAAAAAAAGAATATTCCAAAAACATTAAAAAAAAAATAGCCCTAATCTAACCCTTTATGAAGAAGGTTTACCATACAAACTATTTTGGTTCCTTTTTAGATTTTTTAGCAAGAAGAAAGGATTCAAAGAATTTCTAAGGCCACAAAAGCAAATTTTTATCAACTTTAAAATTAGAAAGCTTCTGGGCCCCTTGGCCAAATAACACCAGAACACTCTGCTTTTTCTACCAGCTTCTGGTTTCCTTTTGCCATCTTCTCTGTGAAGAGCAGTATCTCTCACCACCTATAGCTAAAGCGTAATTTAACTGCCTATATGGTTTCTAAATCCCCTTAAGTTGATCTTTTTTGCTTTCCTTTTAGAGAATAAACATTTACGTTATTTTCAGTAGAAAATGAGAGAAATACTCCCCCAAAAAGATAATTACAAGTTTTGCTACTATTGAAATGAAAAATTTGTTTTACCCCCTTGTTTTTTAAAATGATATCATGCCATGTTGTTAAAATGGCCAAAAGTCACACAAAATTAAAAACAAGAAAGTGGAAATAATTATAAACATCAAGAATATTTAAGAATTGTAAGAATTTTTGCACAACTCATCAACATATTTTAAAGTCTGAAAAGAATTTACTATTAAAATGTAAACTGGGCTAGGTGGCTCATGCCTATAATCCTAGCACTTTGGGAGGTTGAGGCAGGGGGATGGCTTGAAGCCAGGAGTTCAAGACCAGCCTGAGCAACATTGTGAGACCACATCTCTGGGGGGAAAAAAAATTAGCCAGGCATGATGGTGTATAGCTGTAGCCCCAGCTACTCAGGAGACTGCGGTGAGAGGATTGTCTGAGCCTGGGAGTTTGAGGTTGCAGTGAACTATGACACCATTGCACTCTAGCTAGCCCAGGCAACAGAGAGAGACCTTGTCTTAAAAACAGAACAAAAAACAAAACTTCACAACACTGTATCTATACAAACTGTAAAATCAACCCCAAGAACAGGATGCAATGGTTAGTAATTAAAGAGGCCCTGCATGGGTACATTACTGGTTTTGTCACTTATTGGGGCTTCTATTTTTCTTTCTTTCTTTTTTTTTGAGACAGGGTCTGGCTCCATCACCCAGAGAGCTCACTGTAGCCTCAAACTCCTGGACTCAAGCAATCTTCCTACCTTAGCCTCCCAAGTAGCCAGCTAGGACTATAGGTCTCTGAAAAATAATTTTTTTTTTGTAGAGATGGCAGAAGGGAAGGGGGATGTCTCACTATGTTGCCCAGGCTGGTCTTGAACTTGTCCTCCCAAAGTACTGGGATTACAAATGTGAGCCACAAACACAGCCAATTTAGACTTTTCTGAAAGAAAACTACATTGACCCAGGGGACCAAGAGTCTAAAAGGCTAGGATTTATAGAAAACAGCAAGATCTTGTCAATGATCCTAAGTTACTTGCCAGGAGAAACAAAACAAAAAGGCTTAAACCCCATACAGTTCTACTGGTAAAGTCTCTCAGTTTTTTAAGGAATACATCATTCCAATGCTATTTATTTATTACTTTTTTGAGACACAGTCTTACCCTATTGCGTGGACTAAAGTGCCACGGTATCAGCCTGCCTTACAGCAATGTCAAACTTCTAGGTTTAAACAATCCTCCTGCTTCAGCCTCTTAAGTAGCTGGGGCTACAGGTGCCTGCCATAATACCCAACTGATTTTTCTATTTTTAGTACAGATGGGATGTCTTGCTCTCACTCAGACTGGTCTTGAACTCCTGAGCTCAAGCAATCCTTCCACCTTGGCCTCCCAGAGTGCTAGGATTACATGTGTGAACCCCCATGCCTAGCCTCTCTAATGCTACTTAAACTATTCCAGAGGATACATGTGAAAAACTTCCAAATCCTTTTTGACCAAGTTAACATAACCTGACAAAGAACAAAAAGAACTACAAAGCAATCTCATTATTGATTACTAAGAAACAAAATTCTAAATGAAGTATTATTAAAATTCAATACATCGACTTTTAATTTTACAATTATAGGGATGGTTAAATTTGATAGTAGAAAACATACTGGGTGGCGCCTGTGGCTCAGTGAGTATGGCGCGGGCCCCATATGCCGAGGGTGGCAGGTTCAAACCCAGCCCCGGCCAAACTGCAACAAAAAAATAGCCAGGCGTTGTGGCGGGCATCTGTAGTCCCAGCTACTCGGGAGGCTGAGGCAAGAGAATCACGTAAGCCCAAGAGCTGGAGGTTGCTGTGAGCCATGTGACACCACGGCACTCTACTGAGGGCAGTAAAGTGAGACTCTGTCTCTACAAAAAAAAAAAAAAGAAAACATACTTAGATAATTTATCACATAAATAAAAGCAAAAAAAAAAAAGGGTAATCATCATAAATGAGAAAAAGAAATTTGATAAAATCTAACATCTAATAAAGAAGAAATAGATTATGTCACAATTTAAAAAGAAATACACTAATGATCACAAACTAAAACTCAATTATTCTTTAATAATAAAATGCTAGATCACACCTCCATTTAAGTGAGATACAAGACAGGGATGCTCAAACCCATAAACACTGGTAGATACGTTGGCAAGGAGAAGACAAAAAATATCAATAATGCCAAAGATGACTATCTACTCAGGAAACACAACAGTATCTCCTGATTGCTCTAATTTGTATTAGAGTAAATAACAGAATCTCATAAAGTAGCCAGAATATCAAAGTGTAATATTCATTCAACATCTTTCCTATATTAAAATAGCAGCCAGGTAGAAGACAATAAAACAGAAGAACCTAGTCGCACCCATAATCCTAGCTCTCTAGGAGGCTGAGGCAGGAGGATCACAGGAGCTCAGGAATTTGAGATCTGCCTGAGCAAGAGTGAGACTCCCATCTCTACTAAAAAAGAAAAATGAGCTGGGCATGGTGGCTCACACCTGTAGTCCTAGCTACTCAAGAGGCTGAGGCAGGAGGATCGCTTGAACCCAAGGAATTTGAGGTTGCTTATGAGCTAGGCTGAGGTCAAGGCTCTCTAGTCCAGGTGACAGATCAAGACTCTATCTCAAAAGAAAAAAAAAAAGAAGTAGAACTTGTCTCCAGGAGCAACAAAAAGCCCACAATATATCCAGGAACAAACTTAATGAGATGTATTACCTAGAAAAAGAAAACTTTTGCTCTGAGCAGCAAAATACGCCATGAAAAGATAATTTTGCACAGACAGAATAAGACGACTCAGGAAACCACAAAACTGTTAAAATGCCACATTCCACTGAAAATGATTTATAAGATTCAGTACCATTCTAACCAAAATCTCGAGATTTTTTTGTTCTTAGGAATTTGAAAAAACAGTCCTGAAGTTTATCTAAACCAGTGATTCTCAACCCTGCTGTCATGAAAATCATCTGAGGAACTATCCACTATATTAACACCTATACCATCTAATGACCAGACCATATTTAATTGTTCTGCAGCAGGATTTGGGTACTGTGTTTTTATAAACCCCTCTGGTAATTCTGATGTGTAGCTGGTGTTGAGAACCGAATATCTGAAAGAATAACCAATGTGAGTCATCTATTAAAATTTATTATATAGTTAGGACAATAAGTTTCCGGCATAGTACCCTGTTTCCCCAAAAATAAGACATCCTCCAAAAATAAGACCTACTTACAGGAAAGATAAGACGTCCCCTGAAAATAAGACCTAGCGCTTCTTTGGGAGCACACTTTAAAATAAGACACTGTCTTATTTTCGGGGAAACAGGGTAATAAGCAAAGATGAATGGTACTAAAGAAAAAGCCCAGATTTAGACCCAAACTCTGTGTATTTGAAAAGTGAATGAAGTATATACTAAAAACAACACATCATATAGATGGGGAAAATAATGGACTACCAATATCTAAATAAATGGTACTGATGACTGTAATTTGGAAAAAAAATTTACTGTTGGATCTCTAGTATTTCTCACACTTTAAGCCAAAATAAAAATTCAAGGAATACAGAAGAAAATACCAGTGAGTATTTCACACTTTTGAAACACATTAAGTATTTATAAATGTGGCATAAAACCTGAAAGTTATAAAGGAAAAAAATGGATAAATCTGCTTCTATAAAAACTGAAAACATACATTTGGTAAATACAGTTCTTATCAGACTATAAACCCACATGACCATATTCTTGATAATACAGACTTCGGCAAAAAAAAAAAAAAAAAAAAAAGGGAGGGGACATTTATTAAAAGGCTTAGAACTTTTAATATACAAAGAATATTAAGAATATAAACCAACAAGAATGAGAAACCATTCAAGAGAAAAATGGACAAAGAACACAAGCAGTTAGTAAAATATAAATGCCCATGAACTTACGATAGGATATTCTTTTTTTTTTTTTTTGTAGAGACAGAGTCTCACTTTATGGTCCTCGGTAGAGTGCCATGGCATCACACAGCTCACAGCAACCTCCAACTCCTGGGCCTAAGCGATTCTCTTGCCTCAGCCTCCTGAGTAGCTGGGACTACAGGCGCCCACCATAACACCCAGCTATTTTTTTGTTGCAGTTCGGCCAGGGCCGGGTTTGAACCTGCCACCCTCGGTATATGGGGTCGGCGCCCCACTGACTGAGCCACAGGTGCCGCCCGGATATTCTTAACAATTTGCCTAATGGAATGACAAGTAAAAGGATGATAATGAACAGTGTTGGTGAGCATGTGGATAGAAATTCATTTGCTCTTGATGAAAGTGTAATTTGCACAATATTTTTTTAGGGCATTTGGCAATATCCATGCTTACTAAAAATATCAGTATCTTCTAATCCAAAAATTCCACTTCTGAGAAATTATCCAGTAACTGTATCCAGCAGATACAGTTACTCATTGTTCAAAGATATATGTATAAGTAAGTTAAAAGCAAAACTGAGACAACAGCAAAAAAATATAAACAACCTAAATGCTTAGCCTACTGGGCACAAGTCCTATAAATGAAGATATACCCAATTCAGAGACTACTTTACACCTACGAAAACAACTGACGACTATATTGAACATGGAACGATCTCTAACTTGTACTATGAAGAGGTGGGTGGGGAGGGAAATATATGAGCTCAGAGAAAGATGTCATCCTATTCTACTCTTTATGTTTAGGGGGGATATCTATACACATACTCATCTCTATGCCTCTGTATCAGTGGTTCTCAATCTTCCTAATGCCAGGACCCTTTAATACAGTTCCTGATGTTGTGGTGACCCCCCAACCATAAAATTATTTTTGTTGCTTATGGTTGGGGATCTATACACATAGATCATCTCTGGCAGGACAGATAAATAATATTTGTCTTAAAGTTCAAAAATCAAGGGAGATTAACTTTTCAGTTCTTGTTTCTTAATGTTTTTTTTATGGTTGTTTGTTGTTAAACTGTATGTATGTTTACTTTCTAAAAACAAAACGTTTAACTAAGTCTTTGACCCATTAATTCTGCTTTTCAGACTGTTGCCTGATGCATGTGGATAAGCTTAGGTGAGCACACATTCACTGTGGCATTGTTTGTACTAGTGAAGTCAGAAACAACCCAAATGTTCATCATCAGAGGATTACATAGATAAATCATGGTGCATAATATAATGGGATACTTCTCAGTTACCAGTTGGGGGGAAAAAATTCACATGCTCTGCATGGAAAGCCATCTAGCATACTCTGTCAAGTAAAACAGCAAGGTGCTTGTATAGTTTGGTTCCCTATGTAATTTTTAAGGCTGTGCATTAATAAATAATATCTATACAGATGTGGTTATCTGTAAGAAGGGGGCTACTCTTTTCTATTATCTGAATTATTTCATAGAAAATATGTATTTCCTTTGTAAAGATAATTTTTAGAACAAAATTTTCATCTTAAAAGTTGTCTTTTCTGCCTGGGAATGGCAGCTCACACCTATAATCCCAGTACTCTGGAAGGCCGAGGTGGGAGGATCACCAGAACTCAGGAGTTCTAGACCAGCCTGAGCAAGAACGAGATGAGACCTCCATCTCTACTAAAAATACAAAAACTAAGCAGTCATAATGCTGGGCGCCTGTAGTCCCAGCTACTCAGGAGGCTGAGGCAGGAGCCAAGAGGACTACTTGAGCCAAGAGTCTGGGGTTGCTGTGAGCTAGGGTGCCTCCATGATAGTAGCCTACAGCAATGGAGTTAAAACCTGACCTCAAAAAATCAAAAATAAACAAAAATACATTTTTAAAAACCCTTTTTTTCCTCTGCATATATTTTAAAAATCTTAGTTGGCCAACTAGCATGTTACAAAGAAGGAATTGTTTAAAGTAGACTTGTCTCTTGGTTTGTCTTTTTGCCCCCTTTTGTTTCACCCAAATGCCACGAGTCCTTAAAAAATGCTAGTCTCCTCCACTCCTCCAGGTGGCTGCTTTGAGATACTTATGAGAGACCAGACTACCCCTACCACACCAATGTAGCTTACTTTCCAAATAGTGAACGTACACAAAGTGGTGTTTTAAAGATCATGTTGTACAAAGGAACCCCCCTAAGATGGAATGAAAAACTTGTGTGGAGAGAGGAACATGAAGTGCTGCAGATTTTGTAATCAGCAAAATCCGAAACACCCAGACAAATCAGATAACAACCCAACAACAATTCCTTGAGTAAGTAAACTGTAAGGATCCTACAGACTATCGGATTCTTAAGAGCTATATCAAGTGACTGAAATATGGGTTACTTGGATTTTGAATAAAAATCTATAAAAACAAATTATGACATCTGAGACCACTGGAAGTCTGAATATCACGGACGCTGGAAGACATGACAGAATCATTCGTTTATTTAGATGTGATAATGGCCTTATGTTTGTATCTACAAAGTCTAAGTTTTACATGTTATCAAAGGCTCTCTAAGTGTGTTCCAAGATCCCAGATCCTTTCAGGGGAGCCACAATGTCAAAACTATTTCCATAGCCATGTGTGGTGGCTCACGCCTATAATCTTAGCACTCTGGAAGGTCTAGGCAGATGGATTGCCTGAGCTCAGGGGTTTGAGACCAGCCTGACATGGAGCAAGACCCTGTCTCTAAAAATAGCCAGGTGTTGTGGTGGGTGCCTGCAGTCCCAAGCTACTCGGGAGGCTATGACAAGAGGATCGCTTGAGCCCAAGAGTTTGAGGTTGCTGTGAGCTATGATGCCGTGGCTCTCTATCCAGGCCAACACAGTGAGACTGTCTCAAAACAAACCAAAAAAAAACCCATTTCCATAAAATTCTAAGACATGATTTGCCTTTCTCACTCTCATTCTCTCATAAGAACACACTGGAGTTTTCCAGATGCTTTGTGATATGTGACATTGCCATACTAGACAGCTTATGAAATATATACTTGTAATTTTTTTCTTTTTGAGACAGAGTCTATGTTGCCCTCAGTAGAGTGCCATGGTATCATAGCTCACAGCAACCCCAAACTCTTGGGCTTAAGTGATTCTCTTGCCTCAGCCTCCCAAATAGCTGGGACTACAGGGGCCCACCACAATGCCCGGCTATTTTTTTGTTGTGGTTGTCACTGTTGTTTTGCCGGGGCCAGGTTCAAACCCACCAGCTTCAGTGTATGTGGCCAGTGCCTTAACCACTGAGTTACGGGCACCAAGCCTATATACTTGTATTTCAAAATTCTGTTTTTAATATCTAATATGGTAAACTTTGAGAGACATAATGCACATCTTAAAGAAATCTTTTAGGGGTGCTCAATAAATCTTAATTATTCAGGAATCTTAAGATCAAAAAGTTTAAGAACCACTGCATTATGCTGTTGTGCCTACTTCTTTATATGTCTTAAATTCTCCAAAATAAAAGTTTTTTGAACTGGGTAAGGAGTATAGCGATGAGTGAATTAGGAAAAGGAACAAACAAATATTCATCTATCCAAAACCATAAACCCATGAGAAATTCCTTCACAATGGGACACTAAGAAATACCCCCATACACAACCCATCCTTCAAATGCCAAGTACAAGTAAAACTTAAGTTCATGGTCCTTTCTACATTTCAAAAGAGATAAACACAATTTTCTTTTTTTTGTAGAGACAGAGTTTCACTTTTATTGCCCACGGTAGAGTGCCATGGCGTCACATAGCTCACAGCAACCTCCGACTCCCGTGCTTAGGCAATCCCCTTGCCTCAGCCTCCCGAGTAGCTGGGACTTACAGGCGCCCGCCACAAAGCCCGGCTATTTTTTTGTTGCAGTTTGGCCGGGGCCGGATTTGAACCTGCCACACTCGGTATATGGGGCTGGCGGCCTGCCCACTGAGCCACAGGCGCCGCCCATAGAGGGATAAACAATATTAATGTTGAGGATTCCTTCACTTCTAGTTTTTTTATTTTTTATTTTTTAAAAAGAGTTTCTTGCCAAGATGTAGAAACATCCTAAATGCCCATCAACCTAGGAATGGATAAACTGTGGTATATGTATACCATGGAATACTACTCAGCCATAAAAAGATGGAGACTTTACATCTTTTCTATTAACCTGCATGGAGATAAAACACATTCTTCTTGGTAAAGCATCACAAGAATGGAAAAGCAAGTATCCAATGTGTTCAATACTAACATGAAGCCATCAGTAGACAATCTAATGACATGCCCACATAAGAAAAAAACTCAATTCAATTCAAGCTGGGGGGAGGGCGAATGAAAGGGAGGAGGCAGAGAATTGGTGTACTCCTGTTTAAAAGTAACACACCTCTTAGGTGCAGAACCCAACTACAAGAGGGACTCTACCTAACAAATGCAAACACTATAAATTGTTGTTTGTACCCTCACATTAACCTGAAATAAAAAACAAGAGTCTTATTCTGTTGCCCAGGCTAGAGTGCCATGGTGTCAAGGCTAGCCCACAGCAACCTCCAACTCCTGGGCTCTAAGCAATACTCTTGCCTTAGTAGCTTCACTTTTAGTTCTTTAATTTAAAAAATTCCTCTCCTTACCTAAGACAGTCACAGGATATGACATCTATCCCTTAATACTCTCATTAACTCTTATCTGGGACTAATAGAATCCAAAGAACAGCCAAACTGTTTTTCTGATCTAGAATATGCTGAATTCCACTGCCTGAAATAGGTTGCACTGGTGGTTGCGTTTTAGAAGCCTTTGGTGGCAGAAGTGCAGCAGGGTTTGTTGCTTCAACAGGAAATCAACCTGTGTTTCTTTCTCTGCACTCTTCTTCTCTGATAGCCTACATCTTTTTAAGCTATCTCCTATCTATCTTGGCATTTGCCTTCCCCTCCTCTCCAAGTTCAATTCCTACTCCAGACAGCAATTCCAAGGGTGGCTGCAGGCCCAAGCCCAGGTCTTTCTCTAGCAGAGCTCCCAATCTTGTGGGAGCCTCAGAACCACCTCGAGGCTTGTTAAAGCCCAGAGATGCTGATGCTGTTGGTCCAAGGGCCTTGCTCTGAGACCCACTGCTCTACTGCTGTGTTTGGGACCCAAGGGCCCAGGCTTCTCCTTGGCTCTGCTGCTTGGGTACACAGCTTCTTCATCAGTAAAATGGAGACTGGGACAAGAGATCCTTTACTGAGGAGTTGTGAAGGGCATATGCTAATAAGTAATTCACCAATAGGGTAAAGTAGAGGTAAAAAAGCACACTTTACTGGATTCACTGATGCAACAAAAAGCTGATTTCCAGCAGGGTTGCCCCTTTCTACTATGTACTCCTATTTCCACACATTTTCCTCAGAGTTTAACATTAAAAACAGGCTAACAGACCAAAGGAATTTCCTATATTTTCCAACTGCCTGACCTGCAAGCTATCCTACTGACAGTTTCTTTAAGAATTCTCATTTTAGGGCAGGGGCAATGGCTCACGCCTGTGATCCTAGCACTTTGGGAGGCTGAGGCAGGAGGAGCAACAACTGAGCCCAGGAGTTCAAGACCAGTCTGGGCAATAGTGAGACCCTGTCTCTACAAAACATAAAAAATTAGCTAGGCATAGTGGCATACCCCCATAGTCCCAGCTACTCAGGAGTCTAAGGTGGAGGATCACTTGAGCCCAGGAATTCGAGGTTGCAGAGAGCTATGATGATGCCACTGCACTCCCACCCCAGGAAAGAGTGAGTCCCTGCCCTGTCAAAAAAAAAAAAAAAAACAAAAAACACACACACACACACAAGCAAACAATAACAAAAACAAACAAACAAAAAAAACAAAGAATACTTAAGACACAGATGGGGTACAGATCTTCAATCCGGAAAGAAAGGCCCCAGCTAACAAATGTGTCTCTCTCAAATATAAGTGGCTTGTGAACAGGAGAAAACAGAAAGGGAAGACCCCACATTTAAATAAGACACAATCAAAGAAGCTCACTTACCTTGGTCATGCCTCCTGCCTGTGCTGCGTTCAGTCCGGCGTGGCTAGCCATTTGCGGGGAAACCTGCGTTAAGGTCTCAGCCAACACACTGCTTGTGGCCCCCTGCATGGCCGGAGTAGGGTATGGCATTCCAGCTCCCCGTCCTCTGCCAGCAGCCCCAAGAGATCCATTCATGACTTGCGCCTGCCCTTGCTGGGCCGGATTCATTAAGCTATGGCCAGAGTTACTATTGAGGAGGCCTGGGTGGGTCTGATTAAAGTTAGCATTCATGCAGATGCCAGGCCCAGTCTGTGACGTGGCAGGGCTGCTGGTCACTAGGCCCACTTGCTTTTGTGCTTGCGGATTCAGTGCTTGGGAAGCAGGGGGGGTGGGCCCAGAGGTGCTGGCTGCCTGTTTGGGCAGGCTAGGGGCTGAAGAATCTCCCTGGTTCAGAGGGCTCTTGCCCATGGCACCTAGGCTGGCCATATTTGCACTGTTCGGCTGCCCTTGAGCCTGGCCACCAAGGCCCTGCTGCACTGGGCTGCTTGCACTCACATTTCCTATTCCTGGGTTGATACTAGAGCCACTGCCTCCTCGCAGAAGCTCCGACAGTTGTTTATGTTTGGATGCAGCATCTGGAACGAGGTTCCCACTGTTTAAAAGGCCTAATTCTCCTCCATTGGGGATCAGCTCATCGGGAAGATCATTTTCCAAGTCAAACAAAGATCCAAAATCTAGAAATTAAACAGAAATGGAAATGAGAAACCAACTATAATGGCTCTATCTTAAGTTACTATGATTTTTAACCGAATGGGGCATTTAACATGGAACACTAGCATGTCTTTTTTGTTGTTGTTGTTTGTTTTTGAGACAGAGTCTCACTATACACCCCTCCCTAGAGTGCCGTGGCGTCACAGCTCACAGCAATCTCCAACTCCTGGGCTCAAGTGATTCTCTTGCCTTAGCCTCCCAAGTGGCTAGGACTACAGGTGCCTGCCACAACGCCGAGCCATCCTTTTGTTGCAGTTGCCATTGTTGTCTAGCTGGTCCAGGATGGGTTTGAACCCACCAGCCTTCGTGTATATGGCCGGCACCATAACCACTGTGCTATGGGCGCTGAGCCATCACTAGCATGTCTTAAGAGTAATATCAAAATGATTTGCAAGTTTCTTCAATAAAATAAAACAAGGAAAAATATTCTCGAATTATGAAGGAGGAAAAGTTAAACAGACATCAGTTAGGATTACATGCCTCATCACAACATTACTCCACCCTGTCTCAAAAAAAAAAAAAATAAAAGAATGTAAGGACAGAGTTGTGTAAAAAATCAGGCACTGGGTTAAATGAATGGCAATTGAGGAAATTAAAGCCTACCATTAAGCAATTATATATTTAAAAACTAAAATATCAAAAAAATTAGCCTTACACAAAATCAGTTATTTCTCACAGTTGAGAAATAATAATACAGGATATAATAAAAAAGATATATACTGAAACTAAAAATAATTAAAAATGGGTGGCACCTGTGGCTCAGCGGAGTAGGGCGCCGGCCCCATATACTGGAGGTGGCGGGTTCAAACCCAGCCCTGGCCAAAAACTGAAAAAAAAAATAAAAAATAAAAAAAAAAAATAAGAACTTAAAAATATTTTTATTTATACAAAAGGATAAATGTTAATGAGTAACACACAGACTGCCAAGCACAGGTGAACAAAAGATACCACTGATTATCTGCCTAGAGGAAGATGAAATGAACAAAATAGATGATCTCTCCTGGCCATGAAACAAATGGAAGTAAAGGAACTGTTTTTTTCTAGTCCCTCTCAAATTTCTCTCAAGTGTGGTCTATGTGCCATCTCTACTCTCTTACCTCCTGTGCATTTTCCAAGCCACAATAACCAGGCTACACATGTATGTGTATGTGGGGTCATCACAAAAGTTTAGAGACAGATTATATTAGGGTCTTTTGTTTCATTTCCAAGAAACATAGCTGACAGCATCCTTTCTGATTCAACCATGCAAGTTTCAATTTGCTTGGCTTATCAGCATTGCTAGGAAGGCTTCATTTGTTTCTATCCACATGGATTTTTACAATTCTTATTTTTGTGTATTTCAGTCAACTTTTGTAATGACTCATATATATGCAAAGAAGACACCATACAGAAAAGGTTCATCTTAGCATTATCTGTAATAGCAACAAGAATAACAAAAAAAAGCACAAAAAATATCCAGAGTCAGTTTGCCTAGTGGTTACAGACTCTGGACTGAGACTGCCTACATGTGAACCCCAGCTCTGCCTCTAGTTCCCCACTTATTAGTTGTGTGACCATGGGTAAGTTACTGAGGCAAAGTGAGTCACCTTTCTTTGTCTCAGTTTCCTCATCTGGAAACTGGGGGTAATAACAGCCCTTACATCCATAAGGTGCTTGTGAGGACAGAATGAATTAATAAATGTAAAGTCCTAAGAC
The DNA here is from genome assembly GCF_027406575.1 of Nycticebus coucang. Lineage (NCBI taxonomy): Eukaryota > Metazoa > Chordata > Mammalia > Primates > Lorisidae > Nycticebus > Nycticebus coucang. The sequence continues at coordinate 100,708,250 of NC_069791.1, forward strand.
AGTGCCTGCAGGTGGTAAATGCTCAGAACTAGCCACCATTACTGTTATCCAACAACAGATGGTTTAACAAATTGCTGTATAATATTATAAAATGGTACACAACTATTAAATAATCACGATGACTATGAAAATGTAGGAAAAAACGTATGTTATGGAAAAACACGCAAATGGAAAATGTACAGAAAATGACACATAGAGTAAGATCAGAACTACTTAAGTACATGAATGTAAGCAACAGCTGGAAAGTAACAACCCAAAAGGAAAAGGAGGCCCACTGGCCATGTGGTACGGTAATGGGTACTTGTGTTTTTTTTTTTTTTTTAACCTAACACACCCACCTTTAGAAAATTAAAAACTTCTTCATTCTGGGGGATCCTAACATCTGCTCATACAACACATTCCCTTTGCCATTGGCAAAACACACTTAATCCCAAGGTGGCCATCTGGGAGGTCCCTCTAAAGAAGGGGAAACTTTTCTTGGACCTCAGGAGGGAGAGTGACCAGATAAGCCAACCATCATAATCCCATTCCCCTTGTAGGGTACATAATCCCAGCTATGGGAATGTGAAGATATGTCAACCAAGACCATTCTGGAAAAGTTTTTCCTTCCTCATTGCATGGGATACTCAAAAAGACATCTCTCTTTTCTTCACTAGATTTTGTCACGGGTCTGTGGCAACCAAGAGAACAGTTACTACTCTCACACTAAGGATGGCCACAGTAAAAACACAAACACCTGGTTTGGTAAAGTCATCCCTGAACTGCTAAATTATCCAACCTAGAACCTCCCCACCTTCAGACTTCTTGTTATGTGGGAAAATACACTTACTATAGTTTAGGCCATTTTAGTTAGAGTTTATGTCACTGCAGCTAAACATATACTGGTATATAGTACACCCATCCTATTTATGAAAATCCAAACTCCTTAGCATGGCACATGAAGCCATCAAAACAGGGCCCCAGACCTCTTCTCATTCTTCTTTCACTGTCACGTGCATCAGTAACCTTTATTGTGGATGCTCTCTCTCTTGGTCTAAGAAACCAGTCCCCACTAGGATAAAAACAGTGAGTAGGAAGACTTTCTTTGCGCTACCTCTGCAGAATTGACCATTCCCTCTTTTCAGCCTAGCAAACTACCTCTAATACAAACCCATTTCTTCCCACCTGATTGTAAGGAATAAGGTGTTACTTGCCGAACGTACACACATATGCACGTACACATACATACACACAGTATATGCAGAACCTTTCTAATAGCAAGGTGCAGACAGTATGACCATTTCCTCCAAGGACTGAAGTATACATCTCTTAAAAACTTCTTTTTACATAATCACAGTACATTTGTCAAGTTTAGGAAATGTAACATTGATACCATATTTAGTATCTTGTCCTTACTCAAATTTTGCTGGTTGTCTCAATAATGCCCTTCATCACATGCATTAATATTTTCCTGATCCAAGATCCAATTCAGGATCCCAGTACATTTAGCTGTTATGTCTCTGTCATCTAGTTCAATCTGGAAAGATTTCTCAGGGTTTATCTTCCCTAAGCGACATTTTTGAAGAATAGAGGCCAGTTGTTTTATAGAAGGCCCCTCAATTTGGGGTGCCTCATCATGGTTACAGAATATGTCATTTTGAAGAGACAGGAATGTGATCCTGGAGAGAGCAGACAGCTCCATAGAAGAGCAGAGGGCTTGCACCTGGGGACTCACCAGTCGGCTCCTGCGTCTCAATGTGCTTCTGTGTTCCATTCCATTGCTTTTATGCTATTATGCTGACCTAAATTTGGAGGTTCACTAAGGTATGCAGATACAAACATCACATAAATTACAGTTAAAAAAAAAAAAAATCCTCTCCACAGTAACTACTGGTTTGTGTTTGTTGCATTCCCGGCCCTATCTACATGAACACAGGCTTTCACTAAGTGCTCTTTAATAACCACTTTTTCCAACACAAAGAAATAACAATGTTTGAGGTAGTGGATATCCTAAATACCCTGACTTGATCATTACATGTAGTATACATATAACAAAATATCACTCTGTATATTATTATATGTAAATATGTATAATTATTACATGTCAACTAAACATAAAAGGAAAAAAATAAAATATATCCCCCCCATAACTGTTTTTTTAAATGTAGTGTTCCTTCATCTAGAAACATTGAAATGAATCTTCATCTAAAACACAAAGTGCAGCCACCATAATAAGAGACTGGCTTTCCTTTCTACGTGAAGACAACACCACAACAAGCCTTATGAACTAAGTATAAGCAGCAAATAAGCTCCAAATATTCTACATTGAAAAGTTTGGAACAGCCTACAGAAGCTCTTCTGATTGTTTCTTTCAATCATTGCTAAGCACTTTTCTTAGGAGAGGGAGGCCAGGCCCAGGCCACAGAAGGGCAGATAAATCCTAAAGAACAGTCAAGAGAGCCCTGCAGAACTGGCCTCAGTGCAGGTCAGTGGAGGCAAAACACTTGGAAGCTGAGCACACATTCACATCGGGAATTCCTGGGCAAACTGCTGATTTCTGCATCTTAATACCCTCTCTCTTCTATAAAACAAGAGTAACAATACTCCAGACAGAGATAAAAGATGGACAAGGATATCTTGTGCTATACATAGTGGTTATCTTATGCCTTGTAGAACAATTTTACTCAAAAAATTTCTTACCTTTAAAAATTCACCCATCAACCAGCCACTCTCAGATCTATTAGTTTTCATTTATAGTTTATTCTAGTACTTACCAAACACTCAAATTTTCAAAGTTGTTAGCAGGGAATTTTGTCTTAGGCTAGTGTTTCTGCTTAGCCTGCAACACTCTGTCTACCATGACTACTTTTTCTCATCCTATTTCTGTCCACATATATTGAATAGCTGGTCGGGCGAAGAGAAAATGAATTAATTCTTATGTCATCCACCAACCCAATACATATGGTATGTGTACAGCCAAATATGTAGTATATTAGGTGTGGCTTTTTTTTTTGAGACACAGTTTCACTTCGTTGCCCTCGGTAAAGTACCGTGGCGTCACAGCTCACAGCAACCTCCAACTCTTGGGCTCAAGCGATTCTCTAGCTGTGGCTTTTTTTAAAGATGGGGTACACACATACCCACAGCATCCCCCTTCTGGTCACCACTTTTACCACTTTTTCCTGTTCCCTAGTTCAAAAAATTCCCATGCCAAGCAATATGGCTCACACTTGTAATCTTAACACTGGGAGGCCAAGGCAGGAGGATCACTTGAGTCCAGGAGTTCTAGACAAGCCTGAGCAACATAGCAAGAACTCATCTCTACAAAAAGTGAAAAAAATAACCAAGCACAATGGTGCACAGCTATAAGTCCCAGCTAATTGAGGGGCTGAGACAGGAAAATTGCTTGAGCCCAGCAGTTTGAAGTTGCAGTGAGCTATAACAACACCCTACACTCTACTCAGGCAAACAAGACCCTATCTCAAACAAAGCAAATAAACAAATTTAAAAAAATACCTGAGTGAAGAAGTCAGGTCAGGATATTGCAACACAGCATAGCTATGTTTTCTACACACCAGTGTCCCAACACATAGGTTGAGCAAGAGCAACCTGAATCACAGGAAGTTCTTATGGTTCAAGATCGACAACTACCGTTTCCAATTCTCTCTGCCACTTAGAATGCAAGGCTAAGGCTGCCTGAGATTTAAAAGATCCTACTTTCAGGGCTTTTGCCCTTAGCAGACTTTCCCAACACACAAGTAGCAAGCATTCCCTGCCACACTTCCACATTCAGGGATAATAATTTTCTGTTTTGAGGCTTCTTGATCAAAATTTTGGAGTCCAACCCTTTCATTAAGCTGATCTCAGAAAAAACGGAAGCTATGAGCCAGGCATAGTATCTCATGCCAATAATCCCAGTGAGGCTGAGGCAAGAAGATCACTTGAGGCCAAGAGTTCAAGACCAGCCTGGGCAACATAGCAAGTCCCCCATCTCTAAAAACAAAAATTTAATTAGCCAGGCATGGTGGCACATGCCTACAGCTCTATCAGATAGTTATGGCTCTCCTGGGAAGGGAGGGAGCAGGCATCCATCTTGGTGTTGACCACCTTAATTTTGTCCAAAGTGATTGCTCACACCTGGGGAGCAAGGACCAGCCTACCAATCTACCAATCAGAACTCAGCGTGCTAACTGAGCATGGCAACAGGTACAATAGTCTTGAGGTGACCTAGAACAGCCTTTAGCCCTACGACTATCTTGTCTTTAGTTTCAATCTACATTGCAGTCTGCATCCTATCCTAGGGGCTCTGAGAGAAGCTCATGGGAGGTCCCCATGTGCAGTAAGACTTTGGTTCCAGGGTGACCTCTGAATCACCCAACCCAAGCAATATAAAAGAGGACTCCAGGCCATATTCAAGGACTCTCTGCATACCTGCCATGCCAATGGGGGCCCATTTGCTATTATGGTGAATGTATCTTGCTTTGTAAAATTTCTTATTCTATACACCTTTCTCTTCCTCAATAATTTAGTTTCATGCTTGCCTTACTTTGGGATGTCTGGTCATTTTTTGACCAAAAGCACTCCAAGAACCAAAGACACAGATAGCTGCCTGAAACCCTGACATTTTAGGTCCCAGCAACTAAGGTAGAAGGATCACTTGAGCCCAGCTGGTTTGAGGCAGTGGTGAACTGTGATCTTGTCACTGCATTTGAAGTGTGGGCAACAGAGCAAGACCTGAAGAAAAGAAACAAAAAGGGGGAAAAAAACCTATAAATTTCCCCATTACTATCACACTCATAAAAGGCTGCCGAGAGTGAGCAATAAGAAAAATAGTAGGGGCCCAAACCATTCTCAGCCAGGTTAAGGGAACACAAGGTGTTTGCCAAGCAAGGTAACAAAAGACATTCACTTCTAGACTAGGAAACCCAAGTAGGCAGTCTACAATACAAAGACTGTTCAAGTGTGGTCACTTATAAACTCTGACAGGCAAATGGTACCCACACATATTCTAAGACCCACTGTTATTTATCATTATCAGAAATCAGCATTTCACCTTAAACAAGGATTGAACTACAATCAGGTCCTCAGAAAAAAATTTTCCATGTTATAAAATCAAATACCAGGTAAGTGGCTAAACTGATTTGTCCAGCCAGCTGAAAACATTTGAAAACAATTTTGTTTGAAAAATATTTCAAAGACATTCGCCCAACAATACACAAAATCCACCTTTCTTCAGGTTTTCTAAAGTCTCCATTTTGTCATAATATCTTATTTTTTGTTTGTTTGTTTGGGGTTTTTTGGGCAGTTTTTAGCCAGGGCCAGGTTTGAACCCGCCACCTCTGGTATATGGGGCCAGCGCCCTACTCCTTGAGCCACAGGCGCCGCCCTTATTTTTTTTCTTTGAATTATATTTGGAGCCCCAGATTCTTTATATTGACAGAACTGTTTTTCTGTCAAAACATTTAAAAACCATAAAAAGAAATTTAGAAACCAGTGTATCATATTGTCTATTGGCCAGAAGTATGAACTCTTTATGCTCCTACAGATATAATGAGTGAGCTAAAATAATACTATCAACTTCACATAACTCATGAAACTGTAAGCTCTATAAAAGAAGAGACCTATTCAACTGTTTACTTAGTGCATAAAATGGTTAGTATATATTAGGCACTCAATAAATGCACATGCTGAATGAATGACAAGCATGAATTATAGAGATCACCGTAAGGGTATATATAATATCAATTCCGACAAGCTTGTTTAGTCTAAGTTATAAGGTAATAAGTAATCTTCACATTTATTACTATTTTCTAAAAACCAAAACAAAGAGAATTGAATGATGAATTAAATCAAATCCTCTTAAGTGTCACACTATTCTGTCATCTTTCTCTTTACACCTCTTTGGCCCCTTTACCTTCCAGGGGACCATCTAGGAGTATTTCACTCTATGGCTACAATTCAGCATCAATGAACCTCAATGTTAAAATTGATGCAAAGATTAAATGGCATAATGTGAATAAACAATGGAAGTGTGAAAAATAAGCAATGTAAGAGTTCAGATGTTGTCTTATGGTTATGTTCTTATTTCTCTACTTTCAAGCATGAACTCCCTTCCCATTTCTAATTTCTCTCCTGCATCCATATATTCTCTGCAAAAAAAAGTTCTTTTTCTTAACAGACAGGGTCTCACTTGTTGCCCAGGCTGTAGTACAGTGGCCTGAGATTTTCTTTTGGTATTACTTGTAATGTTGTGAAGTATGTATTTGGTCTTCCTCCTGCTTCTTGGCAGACAATTCCTAAATCCTTGGAAACCTCCAAAGTGATGTATTTTTGTATGCTAATGAATTGTCTGCTAGCTGCAGCCCCCAGGTAGCTTCGGATGGGGTTGGTCACAGGAAAAACCAAGACTTATTAGAGGGTCAGAACTTTCAGCCCACCTCTACACTCCTGAGAAGAGAGGGACTAAAGGTTAAGTTGTCACCAATGACCATTTAAGCAATTATGCCTACATTATAAAGCTCCTATAAAAAACCAAAAAAGGAGTAGGATATGACAGCTTCCACATAGTTGAGCACTAGTTTCTAGGGGTTGGCACACCCTATCACCTGGTGTTCCCTCTGCAATGTCCTTTAAAATAATAATTTAAAGAACAGTAAACACATTTCCCTTAGGTCTGTAATCCGCACTACCAAAGTGAACTCAAGGAGTCTTGGGAATGCTGGTTTATAACTGGTTGGTCAAAAGCAGTTAAAAACAATCTGGGGCTCGCAACTAGAGTCAGAATGGGGGCAGTGTTGGGGATTGAGCCCTCACATGTAGGCTCTGACATTATTTGCAGGTAGTTAGTGTAAGAAGCAAACTGAATTAGAGGATAGCCAGTTGATATCTGTCTGCTGCAGAACTGACCACCTAATTCATGGGGATGAGGGAACTGTGACACATTTGGTCACAGTTTGCTGAGTTGACTGTTAAGTCAAGAGTATAGAAGAAAATGAGTTTGATTTTTTCCTATATCCTCACACTTGTACTATAATTCTTAACTACTCAAATGCTTCTCTTCAATCTTTCTAAAACTAAACACATGGGCACAGTGGCTCATGCCTGTAATCCTAGCACTCTTGGGAGACCAAGGCCAGTGGATTCCTTGAGCTCAGGAGTTCAAGGCCAGGAAAGAGAGGCCCCGTCTCTACTAAAAACAGAAAAAACTAGCTGTATGGGGTGGAGCCTGTGGTTGAAGGAGTAGGGCGCTGGCCCCATATACCAGAGGTGGTGGGTTCAAACCCGGCCCCAGCCGAAAACTGCAAAAGGAAAAAAAAAAAAAAACTAACTGTATGGCAGTCACCTATACTCCCAGCGATTTCAGAGGCTGAGGCAGGAGAATTATATGAGCCCAGGAGTTTGAGGCTGCTGTGAGCTATGACGCCATTGTACTATACCAACGGTGACAGAGTGAGTCTCCATCACAAAAACAAAAACTAAACACTTTTATTCACCTACTTGCCTCAAACTCCCAGGCTCAGCCTCCAAAGTAACTTTATAGGTGGCCCACCACTATAACCACAAAAAAAAAAAATTTAATTTTTATTTTATTTTTTTATTTTTGAGACAAAGTCTCACTCTGTTGCCCCAAGCTAGAGTGCTGTCACATCTTGGCTCATAACGACCTCAAACTCTTGGGCTCAAGCAATCCTCTTGCCTCAGCCTCCTGAGTAGCTAGGCCCACAGGTGCCCGCTACAATGCCTAGCTAGTTTTTCTATTTTCAGTAGACAGGGTGTCGCTCTTGCTCAGGTTGGACTCGAATTCATGAGCTCAAGCGATCCACCCACCTCAGCCTTCCAGAGTGCTAGGATTACAGATGTGAGCCACCCAGCTCAGCCTGCAAAAACATTTTTAATTCCTAAGTCAAAACTGGATACAGTGAGAGATAATGCATATGTTAATTAGCTCAATTTAGATAATCGACAATGTATACACACTTCAAAACATCATGTGGTATTTGATAGCTAATACAATTTTTGTCAATTTAAGAAAAGCTGAAGGGAGAAAACTGGATACCAAAAACTTGATCCAATAAGAGCAAAGCACTGTAGAAAAGCTCACATCAAAAGATGAGGACTCCATAGAGTGGTAGAAGACCTACAGATCATTCTAGACTCCCTTAGTGTTTTACTGATATATTACTAATTAGACACTAATAACACAAGAAACACAGTCTGGTGTAGTGAGAAGAGTACCTAGCCAGGCCTTGGTTCTGATGGCAGCTGTCACTAGTGCCCCTTCCTCCTTGCATGTGCTCCTCCAGCTCTAAAGCAAAAAGGAACAAAGCACCTGCCTCACAGAATTTTTGATGAAAGAATTAAATCTGTAACGTGTATATAGCATTTAGAACTGAGCCTGGCATGCAGTAAGAACTCAGTAACCATCAGTCACTATTATCACTGTCACAAGCTCATCTCCAAAGGCAGCTATGAAGAATGACCCAGACAACATCCAAGAAGAATCTGGCACCCCATGCCTGGCACAGGGCCAACACTCCACACTTAGTTACCATTTCTCAACAGCTCTGGTCATCTCTGGCAATTCTAGCAGAATTAAAACTTACTTTGCTTTGAAAATTTTTGGAGACTGTAAAAATAAACAACAGAGTAACTCTCCAACAATGGAGAATGAAAATACAAAAAATACATATACATAGAAAAAGCACTGTTTTATTAACACTATGTCACTATAAATAATTTTTATCTAGGCATTTAAATAAGTTCCCAAAAGACATCTTTTTTTTTTTTTTTTTTGGTAAGGACTATTAGGAAATAATTAAAGCAAATTCCTTCTAAAATCTTCTGTAACTAGGGCGGCGCCTGTGGCTCAGTGAGTAGGGCGCCAGCCCCATATGCCGAGGGTGGCGGGTTCAAACCCAGCCCCGGCCAAACTGCAACCAAAAAATAGCCGGGCGTTGGGGCGGGCGCCTGTAGTCCCAGCTGCTCGGGAGGCTGAGGCAAGAGAATCGCGTAAGCCCAAGAGTTAAGAGGTTGCTGTGAGCCGTGTGACGCCACGGCACTCTACCCGAGGGCGGTACAGTGAGACTCTGTCTCTACAAAAAAAAAAAAAAATCTTCTGTAACTGTGACTTCTTTTATGCAGATACACCACCTCCTAATTAGCAAAGAATACTAAAGTTTTACTTCATTCCCAACAGTGAACATATATTGAATAAAAAGTCTTGCTCCTCAATCAGTGTAACCTGGCTTATTGTACCCTCAATGAATCCCCAACAATAAAAAAAAAAAAAGTCTTGCTCCTCCTCAGAATCACTATCCCCCTGCAGGGCCAAGGGCCTGCCATCCAGCCTCCTCCCTGCCCAGCCCTGCAGTAGGTGGGATGGGGTGGGGTGGGGTGGGGTAGGGGGTGTCATTGTTCTGGGACTTCACTCTGTGCAGGGCTGATTTGGGTGTCTGAGACTTGCATAAGTCTGTCTCCCAAAGGATTATATATAATCAAACTTAGAAGAAGCCCATGAACACCAAGTTTCACAGTCAAGTGAATTAAGGGAGTCAAAGAAAGCAGGAAAAGCTGTTAAGTAAAAGGCAAACACTAAGCAGAACTTTAGAGGGAAAGGACAGTAAGCAAAGGGATGGGATCTCACTTTTGCTCAGGCTGTTCTCCAACTCTTGAACAGAAGGAATCCACCCACCTGGGCCTCCCAAGAGTGCTAGGATAGAAATGTAAATTTTATATAATTTTTAAGAATGCTACCTAGAAAAGGTCAAGTCTACTTTGCATGATAATTTACTATCAAAATGACAGCATTTTATTTTAAGCTATTATTCCTTTTAAAAATCTCATATTAATATGAGGGTACAGATGATTAGGTTAGTACACATTGAATTTGTTAGGCAGAGTGCAAGTTGTAGTTGGGCCTTCACCCAGGAGGTGTGCATGCCAAATACCCTTACGTTGTTCTCATTAGATGAGGGCACACCAATCCCTCTCCCTCCACTCCTCTTGCTCCCCTCTCCCACTTTGATTTTAATTATGTTTTCCTTGTTTTAAAAATATATTTTTAGCATTTTATTGTTTTCATTCCCTAATGTCCTTCATGGCTACACTGCATCACTTATCAAAAAAAAAAATCTGCTTCACTGAATGTTTGCTATTCATCTTTTATTTAAAAACCTCAGACAGCCCCGACTAAAAGTTCTTTGTTACAGTGGACCCCAAAACATCCTGGAAATACTGCCAGCCTATCTTTATTTAGTGCGCTCAGAACTAACAAGGAAATGCCGCCACCAGAGAGCTAAGACAACTTTACGACTTGTGTGCTGCTTCTCTCAGTCCCAAAAGATGGATACAAGGATGGGAGATGTGGCTGTCACAGCAGCAAGCCACCTGACCAGACCAATGGTAATGACCCAACAGTCCCTGAATGTTAACCCAATTGTCTGGAGCAACAATAGCAGAAAAGGGCTCACTGTCCTCTGACATCATAGCTGAGAGGGCAACAAAAGACCCACAGGGCATTGTCATCAGCTGCTTGTCCACCCTGCAACCGGATGAACTCCTTAGGAGGAGAGGATTATCCTATCAAGAATAGTCTGGAAAAGAATGTGTGTGCTGAGCTAGGATTCAACCCTTGCAGAAGGAACCCCCAAACCCCAGATCCCAGTCACCTCAGACTCCCTAGACACAGTAAATACAAGTGGACACCCAGGTGTCCAGGAGACCAGGAGACCAGGTCCTTTGCCCCAAACACTGTGAGCAGTGCTCCTAGGCAGCAATATAAACTCAGGAGAAATGGGGAAAGTGTATTCTGACACGAAAGCAGACTTACAGTCAGCGTACAACACATGGAAGTGTATGGGCTATTTGAGGGCCCCAGAGAAGAAATAAATACATTAAGTCCAAAAAGGATACTACAAAATTAGAAATAAATCAGAAATGACTGAGAGGCATAACATGATGGTCGTCGCAAGCTGAAGAACAACTTATTTTCATAACTAGACTATGTTAATAAATAATATACATAAAATAGTGATGTCTACACTGAGAATGTTGTATGCTGCCTTTAATATTTTAATACTCCAAGATTCAACTTATTGGATGAAAATTTGATATGGACAAACTTACAAATGCATGTGCCTTTTAAACACTAATTCTATTTCTAGAAATCTGTTCTGTAGATTTACTTATACACGTAACTATACAGGGCTATTCATTAAAGCACTGTGAGAAGACATGATTGAAAACAGCATAAATGTCCATCAGTAGGAAGAGGATTAAACCAACTGTGATGTAACTCATATAATGAAATACTAAGCAATTACAGAAAGACAGCAAGTTATGCAACCATGTTTATAGTATGCTGCCTCAGTTAAGAAGCAAAAAGCAGGCAGAGGGAAAAGAGAAAGAAGAGACAATACTATCTCCTTGAATACAGATAAAGACATCCTGGTAGAGAGCAAGAGCTATCCCCAGGGGTTGGGGGTATGGGAGAACCAGGTGGAGGAAGGTGTTCTCTCTACAGCTTTTGTCTTGATTTTTTGCGACACATGAGTGAACTACTAGTTTAAGTAATTAAAGAAATGATTTTTTAAGAGGCAGCCCACCACTCCCTCCTAGGGGTGTCCTGGCCAAGTTGATTAACTTCTGCCCCAAGTGCTGACACCTAGAATGGTTCCAGGTGTTCTACCTTCCAGCTAAGTATTTACAGTTTATGGATAAAATCTGAAATGGGTTTCATATTATAGTATTTTTAGTGTTCAAATAAGCTTAGAAGGCTGGAAAAGAAAAGGTACTTTTTTTGAGACAGAGTGTTACTCTGTTGTCCAGGCTCGAGTGCCCTAGCTCACAGCAACCTCAAACTCCTGGGTTCAAGTGATCCTCCTATCTCAGCCTGCAAGTAGCTGGAGACTTCAGGCACTTGCCACCAGGCCCAGCTATTTTTTTCTATTTTTAGGAGAGATAGGGTCTCTTTCTTGCTCAGGCTGGTTTCAAACTCCTGAGCTCAAGTGATCTTCCCAAGTTGACCTCCCAGAGTGCTAGGATTACAGGCATGAGCCACAACACCGGCCAGAAAAGGCACTTTCAAGAACTTTTCAGAGGTCAGGCTCATGGCTCGCGTCTGTAATCCCAGCACTCTGGGAGGCTGAGGCGGGTGGATTGCCTGAGCTCTCAGGTTCAAGATCAGCCTGAGCAAGAGCAAGACACCCACCCCTCCCCAGCCTCTAAAAATAGCCGGGTGTTATGGCAGGTGCCTGTAGTCCCAGCTACTTGGGAGGCTAAGGCAATAGAATTGCTTGAGCCCCAGAGTCTGAGGTCATGATGCCACGGTCCTCAGCACTCTACCAAGGGCGACAAAGTGAGATGGGAAGGGGAGGGGATGAAGGGAGCAGGGGGAGCCGTATTTTCTTATCTCTGGATGGCACCTCTGAAGTAATTTGTACTTTATTCAACTAATTCTTGGTAGAAGTCTAAAGGTTTTGAAACAGGAATTAATCAAAATTGCTTCTCACTATTCAACAGATTCTCCTAACCACAAATACAAAAAAACTCACAAAACCATAAATACAGGTGGCCATGAAGTTTGCGTGCAACCTTCAAATAGACAACTATTTTAAACTGCATGCAAACTTTATGGCCACTCTGTATATAACCCCGCACCAAAAGATGTTTTGCTATGGATGTTCATTATAAAAATAATATATTTATGGCTCGGCGCACATAGCTCAGTCATTAGGCTGCCAGGCCACATACACTGGAGGCTAGCGGGTTTGAACCCAGCCCGGGCCTGCTAAACAACAATGACTACAACAAAAACATAGCTGGGCATTGTGGCGGGCACCTGTCGTTCCAGCTACTTGGTAGGCTGAGGCAAGAGAATCGCTTAAGCCTAAGAGTCTGAGGTTGTTGTGAGCTGTGAAGCCACAGCACTCTACCCAGGGTGACATAATGACACTCTGTCTCAAAAAAAAATAATAATAAGCATGACCCACTGTGATCAGCCCACTCATAAGAATTTAAAATAAAAAGCAGAGAGTCCACAAAGCATCTCCAGCTCTTTAGGAACCCTCCAGAAACAATTTCTAGAGATTTCCTTCTAGAAAGTTCCTACATAGACATCAGGATACCACTTTTGTTCTCCATCCAGACTTTTTAATTTAATGATTCTTAATCTTATCTTCCTCTCTTCATTTTTGAGACAGAATCTTACTCTGTCCCGCTTGGTAGACTGCTGTGGCATCATAACTCACAACAACCTTAAACACATGGGCTCAAGTGATCCTCCTACCTCAGCCTCCCACATAGGTGGAACTACAGGCGCCTGCCATCACACCCAGCTAGTTTTTTCTGTTTTTAGTAGCGATGGGGCCTCCCTCTTGCTCAGTGTGGACTTCTGAGCTCATCCAATCCACTGGCTTATGCCTCCCAGCATGCCAAGATTATAGCCACAAGCCACCACACCTCGGCTTATCTTCCCCTCTTAAGTACTGATCACTCTCCTTCACCCAGATCTGCAATGGCAGGGAACTCAACTACTCTTCTTATGGAGTCTCACTGATTTCACCTTTCTTTTCTAAAGTGACTTTTGGGTCATACTTAGCGTTTTACAATCCCTAGAATAGATAAAACTAAATTAAAGAAAAGGGCTGGTGTTAATGCGAATGTACCTAGAAGTCCTACTAAGCAAGAAAATGATTTTTACTTTATCCAACTGGTGTCAAGGTAGGTCATTAACGTACAGGTATTTGTATATAAATTAATAAGTAACAAAAACCAGAGATTTAAAAAATACTTTCCAGAAACTATAAATAGAATTTTGGTGTAAGTTGGCTACATAATGTGCTTTTTTTTTCTGAGACAAAGTCTCACTATGTCGCCCTGGGTGGAGTGCTGTGCCGTCACAGCCCATAGCAACCTAAAATGCTTGGGCTTAAGTGATTCTCTTGCCTCAGCCTCCCAAGTAGCTGGGACTACAGGCACCTGCCACAATGCCCGGCTATATTTTTCTATTGTAGTTGTCACTGTTGTTTACCAGGCCCGGGCTGGGCTCAAACCTGCCAGCCCTGGTGTATGTGGCTGGTGCCGTACTACTGAGGTACGGGTGCCAAGCCCAATGTGTGTTTTGATAATAGTAACAAAATCCCTCATATTCTTTGAAACCATGTGAAGTTTTTTAAAAACTTCAATTATTCCTATTCACACAAGTGTAGTGGAAACACTGAAATCATTTTTTTATTTATCTAAGTGCAGCACCAAATACCATTTTACCATTGTTCAGAATGAAACCCGTACTTCCAATATTAATATTTCTAGGAGAATAACATGCATATTGAACTACTTAGAGTAAAAAGCTACACACAGTACCTCTCTAGAAAACCTAAGAAACAGGAAATAATGGTTGCCTACAGTGAGGGGAACAACTAGTGACTCCAGAAACAGGTAAGAGGAAGGTTTTTCACCAATATTCTTTTCACTTGTTGGAATTTTGAACCACAAGACTACATTGCCTAGTTAAAGATTTTTTTTTTTAAACCTTTTAAAGAAAATTCTAGGCCAGGTGTAGTGCCTCACATCTGTAATCCTAGCACTCAGGGAGGCCAAGACTAGTGGATTGCTACTCAGGAGTTCAAGACCAGCCTGAGCAAGAGTCAGACCCTGTTTCTACAAAATGGGGCATTGTGGCGGGCACCTGTAGTTCCAGTTACTAGGGAGGTTGAGGTAAGAGGCTTGCTTGAGCCCACGAATTTGAGGTTGCTGTGGGTGGAGCTATGATGCCAGGGCATGGGGGGGGGGACACTTGGGGGAAGGGCCAAAGTGAGATTCTGTCTAAAAAAAAAAAAAGAAAGAAAGAAAATTCTGTTTATACAAAAATTTCCCAGCATCTTAAGAAAGATCACTAGTTCCACTACCCAAAATGGGGCTTGAAGAGGGGAAGGCAGTTGTCAACTCTCTCTACAGATCTGAGCATGAACAGAAAAATATACCTTAGGCTCGGGGTCCGTAGCACAGCGGTTAGGCGCAGGCCACATGCACCGAGGCTGGCGGGTTCAAACCCAGCCCGGGCCAGTTAAACAACGACAACTGCAAACAAAAAATAACTGGGCATTGTGGCAGTCACCTATAGTCCCAGCTACTGGGGAGGCTGAGGCAAGAGAATTGCTTAAGACCAAGAGTTTGGGTCGCTGTGAGCTATGACACCACTGCATTCTACCGAGGGCGACAAAGTGAGACTCTGTCTCAAAGAAGAAATAGAAAAAGAAAAGAAAAGAAAAATACACCGTCTTGGAAAAAGCTGATTAGACAGACTTCTGGGAAACAAATTACTACAGCTTCCCCCATTACCATGTACACAGTGGGTTTTTTTAAAACTTTGGTTTTTAAGACTGGAAAGAATGACCCACACTCGTTGGTTTGGCATTCAAGGCTCTTGGTAACCTGACCTCACTTTCAGATGCCCAAGCTTACCCACCACTCCCCTGCAATGAGCTCCAGTGTCCTTCCTCTGACAAGTCTCCCTGACCACCAAAACTGAAGCATCTGGTTCCTTTCAGACACTGACCTCAGTTTGAAATGACACAGGAATGAATGTGAGACCGCTGAACTGCCCATCTGTATCACTTAACTAAGAATTCCATGTGGACAGGAGCAGCTTCTGCCATCACTGTTAATCCTCAAGGCCTAGCGGGCCCCACACATTGTATCCACTTAAATATTTGTTGAATAAAAAAAAAAAAAAAAGAAAGAGTAGAGTTGAGACTGGACCCTAGGCCCAACTAATTCCCCCAGAGCAGGAACACATCATTAGCCTCCACTTTCTCAAAAGCAAAACCATGAGGCCGCCTAAATTTTGATAACTCACTTATCAAAATTTTGATAACTCTAGACATAAAAACTGTTACACAATTAAGAGTCTGTATCTTCATACCTGCTATTTATGATGATCCCTATGCCTGGAATAGTTTGACCTGCCAGTTTCCTATCCATCCTTAGGTGTCAGTGCTCCTAGGAGGCTAAGACTCTTCAGAACAGAAGAGTATCAAACTCTTCTGATAGCCCTGTTGATGCACAGTACTCCCCCTTTCAAGGTCATACACCCCTGTAGTTACTTGACCAGAATTTGCTGTCCCCATTACTTCCCATGAAGGCAAAGACTGGGTATGTCATGTCCCAGGGCCTACAAGACAGTGTATATGAGTGAATAATCCTGAACAGAGTGACCTAAGCCGTGGATATTTTTGAGAGAATATTCTATCTTGAAAGATTTATTTATTTATTTATTTATTTATTTATTTATTTTTGGCCAGGGATGGGTTTGAACCCGCCACCTCCGACATATGGGACCGGCGCCCTACTCCTTGAGCCACAGGCGCCGCCCCAGATTTTTTATTTTTTTTTTTTAAGAAGAACTTAGGTCAGAAATATCTTTTTTTTTTTTTTTTGAGACAGTGTCTCACTATGTTGCCCTCAGTAGAGTGTCATGGTGCCACAGCTCACAGCAACCTCCAAACTCTTAGGCTTAAGCGATTCTCTTGCCTCAGCCTCCTGAGTAGCTGGGAACTACAGGCGCCCACCACAAGGCCTGGCTATTTTTTGTTGCAATTGTCATTGCCATTTTAGCTGGCTGGGGCCGGGTTCAAACCTGCCACCCTCACTGGTATATGGGGCTGGCACCCTACCCACTGAGCCACAGGTACCACCCAGGTCATAAATATCTTAATGAAAACTCTAGACAAACAGGATAAGTAAATGTACTAAGAGTTGTAATGTGCAATATGCTAGCCGCAAGCCACATGTGGCTATTTACATTTACTTAAGTAAAATTTAAAACTTAGTTCCTGGCTCGGCACCTATAGCACAGTGGTTATGGCGCTGGCCACATACACCGAGGGTGGCAGGTTCGAGCCCAGCCCGAGCCAGCTAAACAACAATGGCAACTGCAACAACAACAACAACAAAAAAAAAAACAGCTCGGTGTTGTGGTGGGTGCCTGTGGTCCCAGCTACTTGGGAGGCTGAGGCAAGAGAATCACTTAAGCCCAAGAGCTTGAGGTTGCTGCGAGCTGTGACGCCACAGCACTCTACTGAGCAACATAGTGAGACTCTGTCTCAAAAACAAAAAACAAACAAACTTAGTTCGTAGGTGACGCTAAGTACTCAATCACCACATACGGTTTGTGGTCCCACACTGCACAGTGCAGAGACAACAGACCCACCATCACAGAAAAGACTACTGGACAGTGATGACCTGGAGATTACCACCAGAATACAGGCATCTCAAACAAAGGAAATGCCTAAACCCATTCTTTTAGTATTAAAGGAAAAAACAGTTTGCCCTTAAACCTTCAGAGACTCAGAAAGTCATCAGCAAAAATTGAAACATGGATTCTCTCTGAATAGTTCACAAAGATTTTTCAAGAGTTTAACTTGGGGAAGGTTATGCTCGTCAAACAAAAAATGATTTTTTTTAGCCAAGCGTGATGGCTCATACTTGTAATCCTAGCACTTTGGGAGGCCAAGGCCAGTGGATCACTTGAGCTTAGGAGTTTGAGACCAGCCTGAGCAAGAGTAAGACCCTTTCTTTACTAAAAATAGAAAAATTAACTAGGCATCATGGCAAGTGTCTGGGTATCTGTACTACCAGCTGCTTGGGAAGCTGAGGCAAGAGGATCTCTTGAGCCTAAGACTTTGAGGTCACTGTGAGCTATGATGACGACATGGCACTCTACCCAGAGTGACGTAGTGAGTCTCTGTCTAAAAAAAAAAATTCTTTCAGGACCAGCCCGAGGAAGCACAAAAAATAGAAAAAATTAGCCAGATGCTGTGATGGGCACCTATGGTCCCAGCTACTAGGGAAGATGAAACAGGAAGATCATTTTAGCCCAGGAATTTGAGGTTGTGGTGAGCTATGATGGCACCACTACACTCCAGCCCAGGCAAGACTAGTAGAGGAATAACCAAAACAACACAAAGAACCTATCAATATTTTATGTCTTTTTGTTATGTTCAATAAAGATTATTTACTAAATATATAAATAAAACTTAATGTCAAGATATTCACAAATTAGGAAAAAATTCTTTGTCCAACTTGGGATAATTTTTACTAGTAAAAAAACATAAATCACCATACCTAAATTATCTAGAATGGAAAAACAGTAACCTTCACTGAAAGAATTTCCTATTAAGAGTCTGTAGGAAGAGAAAATTCTCACAATACAGCACAGAGCTGAGTCTACTCCTTTTAAGATCAGTAGTAGCTGAACCAAAGAAGAAATGAAGCTTCACTAGTTTTTCTTTCAGCTAATCAACTGACTAAACTGCATCATGATCCCAAGGCCATCTTCTCCCCTAACTCTGTTTCCAAAAAAAAAAAAAAAAGCCCTATGTTTATAAATTACTCTGTATTCACTTTTCCCTAACTTCTAGCCTAAATCAAGCCCTTGCTTGTCCTCAAACAATAACTAGAAACACAGGTCCATTTAATTAGAGTTCAATTTTCCAATAAAGAACAGCTGAACTGCAAACACAAAAGTGAGTCAAACTGATTTTGTAAGATTTTCGAATTTTAGCTCTTAATTCATTCTTTTAACAAAGTGTTTCCTAAACGGCACTAGATCTGGTACCGGAAGCAAAGCAAGCCATGCAGCAGCTTCCCTTTTACTCAGCGAGAAGCTCTCAGACACCTACCTCTGGGTCAGGATTACTGGCCTGAGGTAGGTGATATCTACCCTGTTTCCCCGAAAATAAGACAGTGTCTTATTTTAAGGTGTGCTCCCAAAGATGTGCTAGGTCTTATTTTCGGAGGATGTCTTATTTTCAGGGAAACAGGGTAGTATATACCTATATAATCAAACAAAACAGCTGTGTGCCAGGAACCACAACAGACCAATATACTGAGCTAATCAATGAGCACAGAAATGGAGTACCATAGGGAAAAAAACAATCCCTTTTATTTTTTTAATTTTATTTTATTTTTGGAGACTGCAATCTTTTTAGGTTGCCCAGGAGGGAGAGCAGTGGTTATTCACAAGCACAATCACAACACACTGTGGCCTTGAACTCCTGCCTTAGCCTTCCAAGTAGCTGGGACCTTGCACTTGGCTAAAAATCCCTTTTGGAGGTAAAACACACACACACACACACTCTCCAACACACACACTCTCTCTCTCTCTCTCTCTCTCCCCCAAAGCTCAAATGTGAAGGTGGGATTCAGAGTCCACTCTGAGCTAAAGCTAGGGCTCCCTCCTCAGTACCACACTGCGGCCGCCCGTATAAAAAGCTCTGACATTTCCTTCAACTCTGAGTCATGGTTAGAAGGTTCTACTTTTAATCAGGTGACAAATACTCAAAATATTTTAATCCAAAGGAACTGGGTCAAGCTCTCATAGTCCATAGTTGTCAAAGCAAACCCTAATTATTTGATAGGTTTCTACAGCTTCTGAGTGTCACCGTTCAGTTTCTAAGCAAATACCAAAATCTGTTTATTTAAATGTCCTATACGGCTTCTCTACAAGTTATCAATATCATAAAGAATAACAGCATGTTTTTCTTCCTATCCTAACAATAAAGTTAAAACATGTATAGGTGGTACGGTTTTGGGGTTTTTTGGGTTTTTTTTTGAGACAGAGTCTCACTCCGGCACCCTGACTAGAGAGCTGGGGCATTATACCCTGTCTCCCCAAAAATGAGACATCCTCCGAAAATAAGACCTACTTACAGGAAAGATAAGACATCCCCTGAAAATAAGACCTAGAGCATCTTTGGAAGCACACCTTAAAATAAGACACTGTCTTATTTTCAGGGCAACAGGGTAGTTCACAGCAACCTCAAGTTCTTGAACTCAAGCAATCCTCTTGCCTCAGTTTTTCTATTTTTAGAAGAGACAGGCTCTCACTATTGCTTAGCCTGGACCCAAACTCCTGAGCTCAAGCAAACCACCTGCCTCAGCCTCCCAGCGTGCTAGGAGTACAGGCATGAGCCAGTGCATTCAGCCAGTGGTGCAGTTTTGATGTAAAAAATCCAAACTACTGGCCAGGCACAGTGGCTCACTAGGAGGCTGAGGCAGGAGAATTGCTTGAGCTCAGGAGTTTGAGACCAGTTTGAGCAAGAGCAAGATCCCATCTTAACTCAAAACAGAATAAACTAGCTGGGCGTGGTGGTGGGCACCTGTAGTCCCAACTACTTGGGAGGCTGAGGCAAGAGGATTGCTCAAGCCCAAGAGTTTGAAGTTGCTGTGAGCTATGATGACACCATGGTACTCTACCCAAGGGGACAGAGTGAAACACTGTCTTTAAAAAAAAAAAGAGGAGGCCAGGAACAATGGCTTATGTCTCTAATCCTAGCACTGTGGGAGGCCGAGGCAAGTGGATCTCTTTGAGCTCACTGGTTCGAGACCAGTTTGAGCAAGAGCAAGACCCGGGCCTCTAAAAATAGCCAGGCATTGTGCTGGATGCCTGTAGTCCCAGCTACTCGGGAGGCTGAGGCAAGAGAATCACTTAAGTCCAAGATTTGAGGTTGCCATGAGCTATGATGCCATGGTACTCTACCGAGAGTGAGAAAGTAAAACTCTTGTCTCAAGAAAAAAAAAAGAAAGAAAGAAAGAAAAAGAAATCCAAACTATTTGGCAAGGGAGCAAATTTTTTGAATTATAAAAAGAATATGCTTTACAAAAGAATTGTACAACCCCATTAAACAACTGATTTTCTCTGCTTATATTAATGGAATTGTTTAAATTCAGAAGTTTAATCTAACAACTTTAAGAAATGCCTACTGTATACAGTAAAGTAGAGGCATATTACAAACACTGGCAATTAAGAGATTTTCAAGGCGATCAAGGGTATCCATATAGGGGCAGAAGAGATCAAACTTTCCCACTTCGCAGATGATATGGTTGTATATCTGGAAAACACTAGAGATTCTACTACAAAACTCTTAGAAGTGATCAAGGAATACAGCAGCGTCTCAGGTTACAAAATCAACATTCATAAATCAGTAGCCTTTATATATACCAATAATAGTCAAGTTGAAAAAACAGTTAAGGACTCTATTCCATTCACAATAGTGCCAAAGAAGATGAAATATTTGGGAGTTTATCTAACAAAAGATGTGAAAGATCTCTATAAAGAGAACTATGAAACTCTAAGAAAAGAAATAGCTGAAAATGTTAACAAATGGAAAAACATACCAAGCTCATGGCTAGGAAGAATCAACATTGTTAAAATGTCCATATTACCCAAAGCAATATATAATTTTCATGCAATCTCTATTAAAGCTCCAATGTCATACTTTAAAGATCTTGAAAAAACAATACTTCGTTTTATATGGCATCAGAAAAAACCTCGAATAGCCAAGACATTACTCAGAAATAAAAACAAAGCAGGAGGAATCACACTACCATATCTCAGACTATACTACAAATCGATAGTGATCAAAACAGCATGGTACTGGCACAAAAACAGAGAAGTGGATGTCTAGAACAGAATAGAGAACCAAGAGATGAATCCAGCTACTTACTGTTATTTAATCTTTGACAAGCCAATTAAAAATATTCAGTGGGGAAAAGATTCCCTATTTAACAAATGGTGCTGGGTGAACTGGCTGGCAACCTGCAGAAGACTGAAACAGGACCCACACCTTTCACCATTAACTAAGATAGACTCTCACTGGATTAAAGATTTAAACTTAAGACATGAAACTATAAAAATACTAGAAGAGAATGCAGGGAAAACCCTTGAAGAAATTGGTCTCGGTGACTATTTTATAAGAAGGACCCCCCCGGGCAATTGAAGCAGCTTCAAAAATACACTATTGGGACCCAATCAAACTAAGAAGCTTCTGAACAGCCAAGAACACCGTAAGTAAAGCAAGCAAACAGCCCTCAGAATGGGAGAAGATAATTGCAGGTTATGTATCCGACAAAGGTTTAATAACCAGAATCCACAGAGAACTCAAACATATAAGCAAAAAAAGAACAAGTGATCCCATCGCAGGCTGGGCAAGGGATCTGAGGAGAAACTTCTCTGAAGAAGACAGGCGCGCGGCCTACAGACACATGAAAAAATGCTCATCATCTTTAAGCATCAGAGAAATGCAAATCAAAACTACTTTGAGATATCATCTAACTCCAGTAAGACTAGCCTATATCACAAAATCCCAAGACCAGAGATGTTGGCGTGGATGTGGAGAAAAGGGAACACTTCTACACTGCTGGTGAGAATGCAAATTAATACATTCCTTTTGGAAAGATATATGGAGAACACTTAGAGATCTAAAAATAGACCTGCCATTCAATCCTATAATTCCCCTATTAGGCATATACCCAGAAAACCAAAAAATCACATCATAACAAAGATCTTTGTACCAGAGTGTTTATTGCAGCCCTATTCATAATTGCTAAATCATGGAAAAAGCCCAAGTGCCCATTGATCCACAAATGGATTAATAAATTGTGGTTTATGTACACCATGGAATATTATGCAGCCTTAAAGAAAGATGGAGACTTTACCCCTTTCATGTTTACGTGGATGGAGCTGGAACATATTCTTCTTAGTAAAGTATCTCAAGAATGGAAGAAAAAGTATCCAATGTACTCAGCCCTACTATGAAACTAATTTATGGCTTTCACATGAAAGCTATAACCCAGTTATAATCTAAGAATAGGGGGAAGGGGGAAAGGAAAGGGAGGGAGGGGGGAGGGGGGCAGACGGAGGGGGATTGGTGGGCTTACACCTGTGGTGCATCTTTCAAGGGCATATGTGAAACTTAGTAAATGTGAAATGTAAATGTCTTAGCACAATAACTAAGTAAATGCCAGGAAGGTTATGCCAACCAGTGTGATGAAAATGTGTCAAACGGTCTATGAAACTAGTGTATGGTGCCCCATGACCACATTAATGTACACAGCTACGATGTAATTAAAAAAAAAAAAAGAGAGAGAGAGATTTTCAAACAGTAGCAGAAAAGACATCTAGAAATGGGAAAGGAAGGCCAGACTGAATCAGGTGGAATTATTTTCACCATTAGATTTTACTATTCTTAGCTATGGTTCAACTAAACATCCTTTTGATTAATGGAAATGAAACACGGGGGAAAATGCCACATGGGATGATAGTGAAATATTTCTTAAGGGTAAGTTTAAAAAAGAATTCAACTTTCAGACACAGATCTCAAAAATAGCCTTGCTTCCTAAGTTTAGAATCAGAAAAACACCCTAAAGGCAGTTTTTAAAAGACAGAGACAGTCCTTGTCTATACTTTCTAAGAACTCTTTAAAAAACAAAAAAAAGGAGGGGGGGTACCTCTCGTTCACTTCCATGCTTTTCACATACCCTCTACCTGTACCCTCATTGCTCAAATCTCTTCAAGTCAAAGATGTATTAGCACTAACCTTACCTTACCAGGGTGCCCCACAGGACCCTGAGTTTGACCCTACTGCAGCCCCCAGAGAAAGCTAAACATGCAAAAGCCCCCTGACAGATACTGATGCAATGGCTTATATTAGTATTAATACATCAATGACTCCCTGCAATGTGAGAATTGCTCTAAAGGCTAAGTTTAAACCTTAAGAATTGGGAAGCCTAGCATCCTTTCCCCAGTTAAAGCAGAAGCTATGGACAGCCACAGCAAACCTCATTGAGTCTTTCAGAAGTGGGATGGTATCCCAAGGAGGAATATGTCACGAGTAAAAGACCTCAGAGTGGGCGGAAGGGAACACTAGGCACATGTGCTGAAAACCAAAGGGCACAGCCAGGGATTTGAGAGCCTATGAGAGACTGCCTGAAGACAGCCAGAAGAAGACTGAGATGCAACCAACAGGCCTGTGATGACACCACAAGAAGCAATACTGTCACAGCCAGGGTTCTTCTCCCAGCAACCCAGAAGGCCTGGAAAACATGCTGGCTTCCCAGGGTGGCTCATCAGAAGAGCCCACTCAGCTACTCCTGGTAGCCCAAGGCTCCGCTCCCATCCCAGAACCTGCCTCAGTGCTGCCCTCAACTCAGGCACATAGGACATTCAGGAAACAGCAGGAGAAAAAGACGGAAGCCCTCTTTATTTATTTTTTTTGAGACAGAGTCTCACTATGTCACCCTCAGTAGAGTGCCGTGGCATCACAGCTCACAGCAACCTCAAACACTTGGACTTAAGCGATTCTCTTGCCTCAGCCTCCCAAATAGCTGGGACTACAGGTGTCTGCCATAACGTCTGGCTATTTTTTGATTGTAGCTGTTATTGTTATTTGGTGGGCTGGGCTGGATTCGAACCTGCCAGTATATGTGGCTGGCACCCTAGCCACTTAAGCTACAGGTGCCAAGCCCAAACCCCTCTTTAGACTGCCCTTCCTGACTCAGGTTTTTTCGCACTTGACTGCAATTTGTATTCTTTCCTCAAGTTTTTCCTCTAAGTCTTAATCTCCTCAAAGGTGTCCCTCAAAATCCTTTGTACACTGCTATTCCTTATCGGATACCTCAAAGTGAATTATAACATACATGGTAAAGAAACAGAATCACATATTTGTTTGCTTCTTAAACAGTCCATGGACTATGCTTCAAAACTATCAAGAATATCAGGATTCATGATACCACTCACATTTTTGTTAATTTTAAAATTTCATGCCCAATCATGTACCTATTTTTAAAAATACAATAGAAAATGGAGGCAGAATCAATGGTATTGATTACAGAATTCCCTATCTATCTGCTGAAAGGCTACACTACAACAGATGTGCCCACACATGGGCTTCTGTAGATATGAGCACATAGCTTATTGTCCCTTCCAGAACTACTGAGAAACAGGTCTCAGCTCAATGAGATGAGTACTCTTTAAGCCCCACAACTACAAGACACACTACTTTCTCTCTCTGGTGACTTCAAGTGCCAGGTCCTGTTCACTGACTTTTACTCCAGATCAGGCACTTCCACACCCCAGCACAGGCCACTCCCATCACTATCCCCAGAGACAGAGAAAGGAACATTATCCCTACCTCACAGATGAGGACACAGAAAGGGATCTGATATAATGAATGCAACCAGCCCCAAACACCCTCTGGCCCCAGCAATCACTGGCTGCCGGGTGAGAGCACATGCACACACATGGAGCTCAGGGTCAGGGGGAAAAAAAGAACAGACCAAAAACTGGTGGCAATCAGCTTAAAAGTAAAATCATACAACGTTAAATATGAGAACTTTGAAGGATGAAGACTGCATACTCTTAGTCGGGCGTTGTGGCAGGCATCTGTAGTCCCTGTTACTCAGGACGCTGAGGCAAGAGGAGCGCCTAAGCCCAGGAGTTGGAGGTTGCAGTGAACTCTGACGCCACAGCACTCTACTGAAGGCGATAAAGTGAGACTCTGTCTCTAAAAAAAAAGAAAAAAAAAAAGACTGCATATTCTTTTACCCATTCCCTCAAACATTTCCCGAGGGCCTACTCTGCATCAGGTGCTACCCAGAGCAGGGGAGAAAGCTGTGGAAAAGTTCTCCAAGTCTTCTTCAGCTGCTACTACCTTCTGGTTCCCCAGAAAGGAGGGACACTGAGAGCCTGAGGTAACTAACAGGGATGAGAAATGCCACCTGGGCCACTGGGGTAAGCAAAGATTAAGATGGCAAAAGGACAAAGAAAACCTTAGAGGTGACCTGGCTTTCTGCTAAACTCGTCTGATTTTAAGTAACAAAAGTACATAAAACTATTAAAGAGGAACAAAAAAGACAGAGAAAGACTCCTAATAAGCTTCAAAGTACTCAGAGAGTCTCATGCCACTCAGAAAACCCATGCAGCTTCCATGAAGCCTCCACGGGCAGGCCCAGAATGGTGCTCTGAGAAGCCCCACACTATATCAGGCTCACCAATTGCAGCCCCCAGGCCAAATGCCCGAATCTAAAGTTTTCCTGGAACACAGCCATGCCCACCTGTTTGCATGTTGTCTATGGATGGCCACTTTCTGCTAGCACAGCCAGCTTTGAGTAGTTGCAACAAGAGACCATAAGACCCACAAAGCCATATATATGTACTCTCTGGCCCTTTGCAGAAAAAACGTTGCAGACCCATGTATTTATTACTTTAAAAAGGGTTCTAGGGTCAATTAGGCTTAGGAATGTTAAGAGCTAGTCTTCTAAGACTCACAATGCCATCACCACCCTAAAGGTCTGAGAAAGCCTGCAGTTAGAGTGCAGAATCTCTTTTGAGAAACTCTAAGGTTACCCACTACTTTTGAGTAAGATAAAGAGGTGGTGCCCTCACTTATGTGACCCCAAACTAACCTCATCTTTAAAAACTCATAATAAGGTACATTTTGTCTTATGGTAAGATATGGTTTGGCAAAATCATTTTTTAAAACTATTTTGTTTTCAAACCCATTAAGTAAAAATACAAAGCCAGCATTTACGGAGCCCCAAGTAATCACGTATTTTGTCACATGATTACAATGCACAACTTAGAAACTATAAAAACACAGCCTAACAACCTAAGCATCCACTTCCAACTGTAGGATTAAGCCTTGGTCCCCTTGTAAGTCATTTTCAATTATGTTTAAGATTTACAGGTTCAAATCTGAATGTTATACAGGAGTTATTCTACATCTTTCAACTGACTGCGAAGGCACCCCCTTAGTTGTGACTCATACTCACCCACCTTCATCCCAAAACTTCAGATGGAGCCACCATTTTCCCCACCACACACAGTTATTCAAAAGTCCCTACTTTTACAAGTAACAGCAAGACAATGTCATGAAAAGCCCTAGCCCTAGCCGTCTCTATAAAAACTTCTATTGCTAGTTACCTAGAACTTAGTGATGAAGTAAGATAACTTGACATCCCTGGAGGTAAACAGGAATGTGAGCCCACACATTCTGAAGATAACACCAGAACCAGGGGATAAAGGGGGAGCCAGGACCAGGCTAAGGTAGGAAGAACACACCCCTGGTTTCTCACCACCATTAGGTGGTTACAAACTTTCCCCCTGGGGATTCAATTCACTAGCTGGAATGATGCCACTGAAACTTGTTAAGCATGGCAGGCTCCTGAGTTCCCCATTCAAGAAATTCAATGTTTACAGATGTAGATTTACAAAATGAATATATACAACTATAATATTTACTTTAACAATCTAGGTTGGTATTAGTTTTGACCCCTGATGTTACTCTTTCAAGTCTGGTTCCTCACCTTGAAAATGGCAATAGTATCTTCTCTTCCTACCTCACAGGATGTTGTGAGGATCAAACTGAGATGATGGGGAGAAAAGCACTGTGATATGTAAAGTGCTGCACATACACATTTGGTTGTAAAAGATATTTTGGCTGGCAAAAGTATTCACAAGCTTTCTTTAAATACACTTCTCTATTGCATTTAAAGGGATTCATGCTATAAAATGTAATCACAACTGCTTAGGACCACTTCTACAGCATACAATGAAACATACCTATGTTCAGAATGCAGTGTTTAAAAACTTTTATAAATAATCTGTTATGTACAAATGTTGCCATAATAAAGCTAATTGAAAAAAAAAAATCTTCTGCTTGCCTGGGTATTTATTTCTCCTATACTGTTAAACTGTGAATCTCTGCTGTTGAAATAAAATAATACACTGTTTTAATTTGGGCATATTAAAATTATTTTGGACATATTAAAGAAGTTTCCAAAACATACAACTAACTATATACTTGTAACACAAAGTCCCCACTTCTTACAAAGGATGCCAAGTAAAGGAAGACTACAGCTGTGACAAAATGTTTTAAGCCTTCAACATAAAACAAGAAAATGCTACTTCATCAACAACTGATACCATCAAATCTGTGCCGCTCTAGAGCTGCTGTTTTAGCAGAGTGAAAAGTACTGTTTCTCCTTCTTCCTCTCCTTACCCTGCTTTGGGGCACAGTCCCTATTTCTGCATATTCTTCCCAGCCTTCAGCAACTTCAATTTGTCATTAGTAGCAATGACATTTATCACTCCACTCAAGACCTGCCTGAACTTATTGGGCATACACCAAAGCTCTCTTTGATGGACTGGAAACACTCTGCAGGGAGCACCCTGGCTAATAAACTCCCTGATATCAGTGACATTCTTCTCTAAGTTCACTGCCACTCCCCACAGACCCATCTAAGTAATACTGATGGTCCCACAGGCCAGTCTACAAAGACACACACTATAATAGTGGCAATCCAAGTTGCTATTTCTCAGGCTACTAAAGCCATCTACACCACTTCTTCCTCCTTTTCCCAACCCCTCAGTTCTTCTCAGGCACAGAGGTCCCCTCCCTCAAATCACATACTCAGGGTAGACACCTTGCTCCACCTGGCCCACTTTTCTCCTGGGAGCCTCAGAAACACTTCTCCCTACTAAAATAGAGTTGATTCTCTCAAGAATGTTAATCTCAGGTCTCTCTGTCCCATCTAACCAAACGCCTTTACTCTTTTGAATGTATTTAATGTAAATACTTTAGTCATTTATTTGCTTGATACACACCTTTAAAATCTCTATTTCATTACTCAGTATCTTGGACTAGCAGTTACTCCAGACAAAGTTGTTCCTTGTTTAATGTGCTTGACAATGATCCCTTCCATGGTCCCCCACACTGATAGGCCTTTTCACAATAATGTGATAGTGCTAAATGTGTAACCAAGGACCCAATTACGTATGACTTTATTCTTTAGATTACTTAAATCTGAGCCATTACAAAATGATTTTTTATCCCATGTTTGGACAAGTAAAAGAGTCTCTGTACCTGATAATGGTTAAAATTGGGAAACAAGTGGTTATAAGTGTGAAAAATCCTTTCTGATAAGCTTTGTTACAATTAACAGAACAGTAAATATCTAACCATCCAATAACAGAAATTACCCCCAAACAGGCCTTTCTGTGGGCTTCATCTTGGAAACAGCTAGACATATGTAGCAGGACAAACCTTTTTGGCTTGTATTACTAACTTGTCTCACCTTTTAAGACAAAACCTACAATAATTTCATTCAACAATAGCCAAGCTGCAACACCATTCAAGTTATCAGTTTCAGAGGACAAGTGTCAAGCTGAACTTGCATAGTATGATCTACTCTCATACATGGCAAGATTAACAAAGCAATGGAGACTTCTGCAGCAGAAGGCCCTTTAAGCTATTGTTGTTTCCAAATTTCTCACTTCAAAATGTTAATTTTATAAAATTAATGTCAAACCCAACTTTTTGTATGTTAAAAAGAAAAGCATTAAGAAAAGACAAGAATTATTAGTAACTTTTACAAACCATGAGACTTATTTACTCCTCCCCACTGTTTAACAAATTTTAGCTAGACAAGAATCTTACTGACTCTTTAGTTTCTCTCACTTCTACATAAGTTAATACTGTATTAAATTAAGTGCTACTTTTCATAACTGGATTTCAGGAATTGTATTCAAACTGAAGCCACAAAATTCAAGTTTTATTTCAATAGCAGAAATAGATCTTGAATGCACCAGTGGTCCATCACGGAAATATTTCCGCAAGTTGCACAGCTTTGTCTAAGGCAAATCTAAAAGCAGCAATGTTAATTCAATGTGGACCCATTCATTAAAACATTTTCAAATGCTGCTACTCCAAAACTGTACTAGACAAATGCAAGCTGCGCTAGCGACCTAATTGTTCCCAGCAGCACACAAGTTTTTTCTGCAAAGGAGATCTCTGAAAGAGGAAATAACAACAAGCTCCTGTTACCCTGAACCAGCCCAGGAAAAAGTACTGAATGAATAGAAACGTAAAATACTTCTCTTAGTCACCTAATATGAGCACCTGAGAAAGTTCCCAGGGATACTGCTAAACGGAAAAAAAAAAAAAAAAAAAAAACATGCTGTATTTTTTTGAAAAATTGGAATTCCTACATCCCTTGACATAATTTTTTGTGCACTATAAAAGCAACACAAGCTCAAATGGATTCGGTATGTATTTAAAATGTATTTTAAAATCTACTTTTAATTTTCTTTTAAAGTTATACATGTAAATGAGACACATCACAGAAACTTTGATGACATCTTGCTAACTAAGTTTGGGATTCTGAAAAATGGAATGACTAGCTGACCAAAAAGAAAAAGTTTTCAAAATAACTTCTAAGCATCTTTCCAAGGAACACATTCTCGGAAACTTCAGTCTTAACTCACAAGCTGTAAGCGTCCTCCAATTGTGGCGCTGTGAATGGAGTGCTAATCCTGAAACACACCGCGTTACCTTTCGCCGCATCTTTCCCTACCCTTAATTAAGGGGTCCCTCCGCTGTCATTCCTCTGGACAAACACGCTCGTTGAGCCGACATACGGCAGCAGATGGATGCGTAGGGCACTACCAAACAAAATCTACACGCTCTGCTTTACTTTTCCTAGTCTGGGAGTGCCATTCGGCTTCCACGCGAGGAGGACTACTAAACTCCGGAGGCCAGTGCACCCAAGCATGTGCTGCCCCTCTCGGGCCCAGTGACAGTCTTGCGACAAACTTCCAGCCCTCCGGCGGCGATCGAGGCGGAGGGGCTGTAGGGCCTGCTCCTCACACCCGCTCCCGAGCTCCGGTCTCGGCGACCGCGACCCCTAGACGCCCGAGTACTCCCCGCTGGGGGGACAGACAGCGAGTCCGTGGACCCCTCCTCACCTGTGCTGTCATTCGCCGAGAAGCCGGGCGAGCTGAGTTTGGCTCGTTTGGGGTTGGGCGGTCCGTCCAGCAAGTTCTCGGCCATTTTCACCTGCTCGCGAAAACAGCCCCGAGCGCGGGCGGCGGGACTGGCGAGGGCCCGGGCGGGGGTCGGGGGCCCGGCCCGCTGCTAGGCAGAGCAGCGAGCGCGGGCCGCGAGCGGGCGGGCGCCGAGGGAGAGGGAAGGCGCAGGCCGGGTGGGGGAGGCGGCGGCCAAATCTCAGCCACAGCAACAGCGCCCCGCAGCGCTCACCGCCCGCCCCCAGCCGCCGCCGCCGCCGCCGCCGCCGGCCGCGGCCCCCTCATCCCCTGCCCGCCTCCCGAGCACGACACTCCGCGGCGGGGGCGCCCCGGCGGCCCGGCAGCACCCCCGGGCCCGGCTGGCAGCGACGGCGCCCGGCCGGGCGGCTCAGGCAGTCCCCGGGAACATGGTGCCGCCGCCGCCGCCGCCTCGTTCCCCCCCCGCGTCCCACTTAATGAATTCGCTCGCGGCCCGACGACGAGAGGGCTCCGGGCTCTGCTCCCCGCCCGCGGCCCGTCGCCGCCGCCGCCGTGAGGAAAGACAATGCTCCGAGCGGGGTCGCCGCCACCGCCGCCGCGGCCCCCCCACCCCCCGTTCCGCCGCCGCCGCCGCCGCCGCCGCCGCCGCCGCCGCTGCCGCCGCCGCCGGGCTCCGGGAGGCCGAGCCGAGAGGCGAGCGGGGCCGCTGGGGCGGGCGCCGAGGGCCGGGCGGAGCGGGCCGGCCGGGCGGAGCGGGGTGCGCGGGCGGTTGTGGGGCCCGGGACCGGAGGGGCCGAGTAGATCGCGCTCGAAGCCCCGGTCGGGTCCGCGACAAGATGGCGGCTGTTGATTCCTCAATTAAAAAAAAAAGAAAGTTTTTTTTCTTCTCTTTCCAGAGCCTGAACGGGGAGGGGGAGGGGGCGGGGCACGCTACTGCGTCACCCCCCCGCGGCGTCACCACGCACGGCCCCCGCCCCGCCCCCTCCACCTGCGCCGGCCGCGGCGGAAAGAGCCGAGCGCGCTCGGGCGGAAGGGCTGAAGGCACGGCCGGCGTTAGTCCGGCGGCGGGAGCGGTTGCCGGCCTGGTCTGCCCAGTGTCACGGCGGGGAGCTGAGCCGCCACTTTTGTTTTTGACAGATACCCGGCAGCGAGGGCCGGGGCTCCGGGGCCCACCGTACTCCAGGAGCTGCGTACTGGCCTCGGGCTGGGTCCTGAGGTGCCGAGTAGGCGCCGGCCCGGGGCCCGCCGGTACGCTTGGGACATTTCTGCCCCCTGATAGTTCCTCGCGACCCTCCCCCGCGACGTTGGGCAGGGACGGCCGTGGCGACCCGGGGAGCGCCGCCACCCTTTCTCCGCGTGCTAGTGATTTGGAATGGCCTCTGGTGGTTACAGACTGCCCTTGGGTTCGCGGACTAACGTGTACATCTTGGGAAACTGAGGCAGGAGAGGTAGTACAACTTCCCCAAAGTCCTTGAGGCGGGAAGTGGCGGAGTGGGGACCCGATCCCCGCCCCCTATGAGGCTATGAGGGAGAAATGGGGCTGCCAAGCTCCTGTTCCCAAAGAAGAAGCGACAGGTCCCCAGGTGCTACACCTTCCCCTGCAAGAAGAAAGACGTGGGGCTGACAAGGCCCCCTGCATTGGGGTTAGTGTCTAGCCGTCCCAGGAGCGCTCCCGCTTCCTCCCCCCACCCTCCGACCACCACCTGGCACCTCGCAGATGCCCCAGACAGTTATGGGGTACTTTGGAGAACAGTGCACGTGACCACTGCCCGCAGGACGCTTCCACACAAACCTAAGGTGATCCTGTCTCAACTCGTTACTTGACCTTCAAAACTTGCTCCGCTCTTAAAGGTTATCACCAGCAGCCCTGTTTCCTAAGCCAGAAACCTGTGAGTCAGCGCGACTCCTCCCTCTCCATCCACGACATGACCGGTCTCCCTGTGCCCACGTCTTTACCTGGGGAAGCCGCTCCACCTCTCCTCCCTATCCCACCGCCCTAGCGGCGTCCCGCATCGTCCAGGTGGCTACGGTGGGCAACTTCTCTTTTAAGAGTTCTTTGCCTACCGCGTTTCTGTCTACATAGCACCGAAGTTAACTTCTTGAAAAAAAGTGGGGGGGGGGGAGGGGAGAAAAAAATTATATAAAACAAATAACTCCTATACATAGAAATAGCATTGCATATATAGTTTGTTTTTTAAAACAAAACATACAGGCCAGGCATGGTGGCTCACACCTGTAATCCTACCACTCTGGAAGGCCAAGGAGCGTGGAATGCCCTAAGTTCACAGGTTCCAGATCATCCTGAGCAAGAGCGAGACCTCTTCTCTAAAAATAGCCAGGCCTCGGGCTTTGTGGTGAATGCCTGTAGCCTCAGCTACTTGGGAGGCTGAGGCAAGAGAATCGTTTGAGTCCAAAGTTGGAGGTTTCTGTGAGCTATGACACCACGGCACTCTTATGAGGGTGACAAACTGAGACTGTCTCAAAAAATATAATAAAACAAAACATCTGAGTCTGTTAAAAACTTATCTGTATATATAGTGATTGAGTGTCAAGATTGAGTGATCTTTCTACTTTTTTCTCTTTATACTGTTCAAAACCTCATACTGCCTCCACCCTCCCATCTGTCTCTTCCACTGTCCATCACTCACTTCACCATCACCATCCCACACCCACTCAGCCACCAGGAAGTTCTCATCACTCAGGCCTTTTTATACTTTTGCAAATGCTGTTCTCTATACTGAGGACATACTTGCTTCGGCATACTCTTAACTCATCCCCCAAGACAAGTGTCACATACTCCTGGAAACCCTCCTAGCCCAATTCATGGCTTCTGCATTGCCTCTGGGGAATGCCAGAG
Source organism: Nycticebus coucang (assembly GCF_027406575.1). Lineage (NCBI taxonomy): Eukaryota > Metazoa > Chordata > Mammalia > Primates > Lorisidae > Nycticebus > Nycticebus coucang. The sequence goes on from NC_069791.1 coordinate 100,741,708, forward strand.
TGAGAGGACACAAAACACACCATCTCTTTTTTTACTCCATTTGTTCATGTTAGTACTCATTCATCACGTATCTCTTGAGATTCTCCTGAGAGCATTGCCACTATGCTAATTCTCTGAGCAAAGCATAAAGAAATCCCAGTATATACAAGGAATTAGTTTAGCAAACCCTGGAGATCATGAACAGAGATATACAAGAAGTCAATCTGCCCAGGAAAGGCAAGAAGTATATCAAGTCACAGAGTGACACAGGGCAACAGCACCTTCTATCCGGATGTGCCTCTGGGGGGCCAACTCACCATGCTCTCTGAGCTCCTTGAGGGTTCTGTGGGCTCCATGTTTTAGTCATGGCACAGTGCCCTGCAAGAAGTAGGTTGTAGAATTTGATGAATGAATGATGAACAGTATCAGATCCCCTGGGTCCTAGAGGCCTCCAGTCCACTGAGAAAGGCGGGTCCCTGCCTGAAGCAGCTCCAGGCCACTGCCTGGTAGAGTGAACAAGATATCTAGCTTCTGTAGGTCTTAGCCAGGTCCTGCCTTGAGGTACTGGAGATACCAGGCAGCTATGGAGAGCCCTTGGGAAATGCTTTACACAGTGGTGTGCACATGTGCTCAAGCCATTCCCTCACTGGTAGGCAACTATGGTGCAGATTCCTACTCCATTTTACAGAGGAGGGAACCCAGTTCCAATGACTAAGAAACAAATGATCTGGACATGGCAGGAAACACAGCTCTTCAGATTCCAGACCCCCCACCCCCCACCCCCCCCTCTTCCTGCCTCTGCTCTAAACCCTAAACCATACATGCTGTGCAGTTCCTTCTTCTGTCTCATTGTTCTCACTCGTATCATTTTGATTAGGTCCTCCTGTGCTTCCCAATACCTGTTTTTTCTTTCCTTTCTATTTCTTCCCCCTTCAGCCTGACTCTCATCAAAGACCCCTTGAGCTCAGATGTTGACAGGAAAATAGCAAGGAGGAAAGTGGTTCATGTCCGCACACCCTCAGCCTAGGGTCATGGCTGCCCACAGAGTGCCTTAGGTACGCCAGGCCACTTTGCCACACCTCCCACAATGCTGGAAAGAAAAAACATCCTCATTTCACATAGGAGGAAATAAGGCCCAGAGCAGGACAAGTCACCCAGCCGCTAAGGGGTATCCACAGAATTCCCATTTACAGAATTGCTTAGGGCTGAGAGTGAGGTGGGAGCAAGTCAGGAAACATTCCTTTGAATCCATCAACTGAGGAAGTGGCAAACCACGTCTGTTTACACGATGGAACATTATTCAGCCACAAGAAGAAATGAAGCACTGACACATGCTACAACATGGATGAACTCTCAATCATTGTACTAAGTGAAAGAACCCAGACTCAAAAGGCCTCCTATTAGTGCACATGATTTCATTTATTCAAAATGTCCAGAACAGGCAAAGCCATAAGACAAAAGCAGATCAGTGGTTGTGGAGCTGGCAGGTGGAGAGCAGCGGGTGACAGCCAAAGGAGATGGGGTGGCGAAGCTGTCCTAAACTGCTTGTGGTGATGGTTGCAGAACTCTGTGAATATACTTTTTTTTTCTTTTTTGAGACAGAGTCTCACTCTGTCGCCCTGAGTAGAGTGCTATGAAATCGTAGCTCACAGCAACTTCAAACTCCTGGGCTCAAGAGACCCTCTTGCCTCAGCCTCCTGAAGAGCTGGTACTATAGGCACCCAAGACTATGCCCGCTAGTTTTTCTATTTTTAGTAGAGACAGTGTCTGGTTCTTACTCAGGCTGATCTTGAACTCCTAAGCTCAAAAGAGCCACCTGTCTTAGCCTCCCAGAGTGCTACGATTACAGGCGTGAGTTACTGCGCCAGGCCAGTGAATATACTAAAAACCATTTAATCTGCACTTTATTTTTATTTTATTTTATTGTTTGAGACAGAGTTTCACTTTGTCACCTTCGGTTGGTGCTGTGATATCATAGCTCACAGCACTCTCCAACTCTTGGTCTCAAGTGATTCTCTTGCTTCAGTCTCCCAAGTAGCTGGGACTACAGGCGCCTGCCACAATGCAGGGCTATTTTTAGAGACAAGGTATTGCTCTGGCTCAGGCCAGTCTCAAACCTGTGAGCTCAGGCAATCCACCCGCCTCTGCCTCCTCCTAGAGTGATAGGATTACAGATGTGAGCCACCAAATCCAGCCTTACTCTGCACTTTAAATAAATACATCATATGGTATTCAATTTATATCTCAATAAAGCTAGTTTTTAAAAAAACAGTTGGAAAGAAGGAAGAGAGATAAAGCAATTCAGAGAGAGGCAGAAGAGAACCAGTCAGGCTTGCTTGGGGTAGTGAACTAGAGAGCTGCCTGGTGGAGCTGATAGGAAGGGCCGAGGGGTTGGAGGTGGATGTGAGTGGGATTTCCCAACACTGGCTGTGGGATGAGCCGCAGGAGGAAAATGGAGGCTAACCTGGAAACAGAGGAAACTGATGAAAGGAGAGAGTTTTCCAAAGCTCCAGTTGCACATCTTTCTGCTTTCTGCCTCAGACCCCAATGGATGCTTCTACTCAACAGGTCTCAAACAGAGGCCACAAGCTTTCACACCTGCTTTCTCATGTGCCCTTTCTCCTGTCAGCTATCCAAGCAGGACCTGCTACATAACTCGAGGGACCCAATAAAATATGAAAAATGGGGCCCCCTTTTCAAAAAGAATTAAGGATTTCAAAATGGCAGCCCTGAGCACTTGGGACACTGGGTATTCTCTGAGCATTCTGAGTTCAGGAGATTGTATGACTGCATAGGCACACGCCCATGAAATTGGCATTGTCCTGGCATTGCCATCTTTTGGTGCTACCTAGCCTCTCCTCCCCTTTCCTACCCACCAAACTCTATCCTTCCTCCCTCTCAAGAAAGGTGGGCATATATGATCTAGGCCAAAAGCCATCAGGACAAAGGATGAGGCTAGGGTTGATGTGGAGATCAATAAATTAGTGGTGTCAAGGAACAAGGGGGCTTAGAAATCCTTTAAGAAATGGGATTTGGGCCAGGCACAGTGGCTTACACCTGTAATCCTAGCACTCTGGGAGGTGAGTGGATAGCCTGAGCTCGAGAGTTCAAGACCAGACAGAGCAAGAGTGAGACCTTGCCCCCCATCTCTACTAAAAACAGAAAAACTACCTGGGCGTTGTACCTGTAGTCCCAGCTACTCATGAGGCTGAGACAAGAAGATCGATTGAACCCAAGAGTTTGAGGCTGCTGTGAGCTATGACACAACGGCACTCAATCCATGGCAACTGAGACTCTGTTTCAAAAAAAAAAAGGGGGGAGGGATTTGTTAGCCAGGCATTGTGGCAGGTGCCTGTAGTCCCAGCTACTCAGGAGGATGAGGCAGGAGGGCTGCTTGAACCCAGGAGTTTGAGGGTGCTGTGAACTAGGCTGATACCACAGCACTTTAGCCTGGGTGACAGAGTGAGACTCTGTTACCAAAAAAGAACAGAAAAAAAAAGAAAGAAAATAAATGGGATCTCTTGCAATTTGATCTCTATTGTCCCTTTCTAGGATTAAATAGATTAAAAGAGAGCATCCAATTTGGACTTTGTCTTCCAGAAATGCAGAACAGTGGGAAGAAAAATGCAAACATAATATGTAGGAGTGATGAGAGGAGAATACTAGTCAGACTAGCACAAATAATAATAACTGATATCCCCCAGGTGTGGGAGTCCTGGTGCGTGTGGGCAGAGGCATGGGGGAGAAATCCAGGAGGACAGGATTCTAGTCAGGTCCTGGCAGAGGGAGGACAAAATGTGGTCTGGTGGCGGGAAGGGAGGTGGGAACCTACCTGCTTCTTCCAGGCTGGGTTCAAATCCCAAACCTACTGCTTTTTGTTTAGCTGTGGCAAAAATAATCCCTTCTCACCTGCCGAGAGAGTTGAGTTGCAGGGAGATGAGATGAAGGGGCCTGGCACACCTAAGTACCCACAGGGCGCTGGCTGTTGGGGACAAAAGGCTAGCAGGGGACTCCAGCCAGGCCCTGATTTGGCTCCACTTCTTCCATTCCCAGCTGAGCTTCTTGAATCTCTTGTCTACATAAGCTAAACTCACTTATCTTATGCATTGTTTTAATTTTTTTTTATTTATGAAAAATTCCAAGCAACAAGGTCAGATGCTGTGGCTCACGCATGTAATCCCAGCTCTTTGGGAGGCCGAGGTGGGTGCATCGCCTGAGTTCACAGGTTTGAGATCATCTTGAGCTAGCGCAAGACCCCATCTCTAAAAACAGCTGGGCATTATGGTGGGCGTCTGTAGTCCCAGCTACTTGGGAGGCTGAGGCAAGAGAATTGTTTGAGGCCAAGAGTTAGATGTTACAGTGAGCTATGATGCCACAGCACTCTACTGGGGGCAACAAAGTGAGATTCTGTCTCAAAAAAAGAAAAGAAAAAGAAAAATTCCAAAAAACAAATTACAGAAACTAATACACAGATGCTCCTGTAGACATTGCTAAGTCTAAATCATGTCAACATTTTGCTACCTCTGCTTCATATATTTTTCTTTATTTAAGAAACAGCATGTTGGTGATTAAAGCCAATCCCCATTTTTGCCTCCTCCCACCAAAGATGATCATTTTCCTAAAGCTGAAGTATAGGCCATTACCATGGAAGATGTGAATTTTTTGTCAAGTTAAACCACATGAAACTGTCAACGCTTGACTGTTTTCAGTCCCCCTAAATGACACATTCATATGGTTCATTTGAAGTGGCACATGTATCCAAACTTTAATAAAATTTATTTTACAAAAACGATGTATTATATGATTCTTTTTGGAAGTTGCTTCTTTGTATTCAACATCATGTTTTTTGAAATTGAGGTAAAATACACAAAAAATAATCATTTTTTGTTTGTTTATTTTTTAGAGTCTCCATCTGTTGCCCAGGCTGGAGTGCAGTGGTGCAATCACAGCTCACTATAATTCTGAAACCCCTGGGCTCAAAGTGATCTTCCTGTCTCAGCCTCCTGAGTAGCTAGAGCTTTAGATGCATGCCACTATGCCAGGGTAACATAATAATTTTTAAGTTTCAGTTCAGTGACATTAAGGACATTCATACATCAACCTCCAGAACTTTTCCATGTTCCCAAACTGAAACTCTGTACCCATTAAACACTAACTCCCCATCCCCTGTCCCCCAGCCCCTGGCAAACACCATTCTACCTCAAAATTCAACCACATTGTGGTATGTGTCAGAATGTCCTTATTAAGATTGAATAATATTCCATTGTGTGGATAGACCACATTGTTTATCCAATTGTCCATGTATGGACACTGAGTTGCTTCTACCTTTTAGATATTGTGAATGATGCTATAAACATGGGCATGCAAATTCTCTTCCAGATCCTGCTTTCAAATCTTTGTGTACATACCTAGAAGTGGAGTAATTGCTGTATCATGTGGTATGTATGTATGCATTTCTTATTTAGAGATGGGGGTCTTGTTATGTTTTCCAGGCTGGTCTCAAACTCCTTAGCTCAAGCCTCCTGAGTAGCTGGGACTACAGGTATGTACCACCATGTCCAGCTGCTAATTCCAGTTTTAATCCTTTCAGGAACTTCCATACTGTTTTCCACTGCATTATTTTACATTCCCACCAATAGTACACATGGGTTCCAGTTCATCCTCACCAACACTTGTTCTTTTTTGGTTTTCGTGAGTTTTTCTGAGACAGAGTCTCACTCTGTTACCCTCAGTAGAGTGCCATGGCGTCATCGTAGCTCACAGCAACTTCAAACTCTTGGGCTTGAACAATCCTCTTGCCTCAGCCTCCTGAGTAGCTGGGACTACAGGTGCTCTCTACTATGCCTGCTAGTTCCAACACTTGTCCTTTTTTTTTTTTTTTACCCCATTTTCTGAGAATAGCCATCCTAATTTGTGCAAAGTGATATCTTTTAGTTCATTCCTTTTAGCTGCTATCATGTGTTCTATCGCAGGAACAAGCCACATTTTATTTACCCATTCTCTTCCTAAGAGACAGATTGTTTCCACTTTTTCCCTACTACACGCAGGGCTACAATTAATATTCTTATACAGGGCTCCTTGTGCACCGAAGAGCATCACCAACTGAACCCTGAGAAGTGGATTTTTGGGTTTTAAGGGTTATTTCAGGCAGAGTCCCAGTAGAAAGAGATGGTACACTTAAAGTAAGCTAACTTGTGGAAGGTTTCCTAGAGAAACTACTTACACAGTTGAGGTAGGTTGCAAGGAAACTATGAGCTGTAGGCAGCCACCCGGGGCTGTGGTAGCTGAGGTGTTACTGGCATTAACCAGAAGGCCAGACACAGTGTTTCACGCCTGTAATCCCACCACTCTGGGAGGCGGAGGTGGGTGATCACCAGTTCAAGACCAGCCTGAGCAAGAGCTAGACCCTGTCTCTATTAAAAATAGAATTAGCCAGGTGCCTGTAGTCCCAGCTACTTGGGAGGCTGAGAGAAGAAGATTGCTTGAACCCTATGAGGTTCCTGTGAGCTATGATACCACGGCACTCTACTGAGAGTGACAAAGTGAGACTCTGTCTCAAAAAAAAAAAAGTCTAAAGGGACACAGAGGTCCTATACTTACCAGATTTGGGCAAAAAATAATTACACAGAGAACTTGAAAGTAGTGATCTATTGCTGAGGGATTTGGCTGGCTCAGGCGACCAAATACTCTGACCACTCTTTCCTTTTTTGTTTTTTAGAGACAGAGTCTCACTTTGTCACCCTGGGTAGAGAGTCTGTGGCTTCATAGCTCACCGCAACCTCAAACTCTTGGGCTTGAGCAACCCTCTTGCCTCAGCCTCCCAAGCAGCTGGGACTACAGGCTCCTGCCACAATACCTGGCTAGTTTTTCTGTTTTTAGTAGAGATGGGGTCTTGCTCTTGCTCTGGCTGGTCTTGAACTCCAGAGCTCAGGCAATCCACCCTCCTCAGCCTCCCAAAGTGCTAGGATTGCAGAGGTGAGCTACCATGCTTGGCCTCTGACCACTGTTTCCTTTCTGGTTCCCACGGGAATCTAAGCCTAAACACATGGCAGCCTGTCAAAGTCAAACCTCTTGGAGGCCAGAGCAACAGGGAGAAGGGTAAAGGCATTAGTTGAAGGGGGACATGGAAGATGTCTGGAACACAGGGTCTACCTGTATTCGACATTAGGAGGACTTTCCAATTTGTTTTCCAAAATAATCTCATCAATTTACATTCCTACCAGCAATTTATGCCGCCCACATACCCACATCATTGCCAACATTAGCTATTGTTTATCACACTTAATTGTCATTAATTTTCATTTCCCCCCAGCTTTTGGAGATGAAATGGTGCCTTCTAATTTTAATACACAATTTTCCTAATTACTAATGAGGTTGAGAATTTACATACGCTTTGGGAGGGGGGCTATATTCTATGAATTGCTTATCCTTTCCCCTTTTGCTATTAGGCTAATCCTCTTTTTCTTATTAATGGGACTGTCTTAAATTTATAATAATTTATAATAATCGTTCATAAATAAATAGTAGCTATTATTTTCTGTGGGGGACTTATCTTTTCACTTCCAGCATCTTTTGTCATACAAAAGTTTTTAATTTATTTATTTATTTTTTGAGACAGAGTCTCACTCTGTCGCCCTCAGTAGAGTGTTGTGATGTCATAGCTCACAGCAACCTCAAACTCCTGGGCTCAAGCAATCCTCTTGCTTCAGCCTCCTGAGTAGCTGGGATTACAGGCACCCATCACAATGCCCAGCTAGTTTTTCTATTTTTAGAAACTCCTTGAAACTTCTGGTCTTGAACTCCTGAGCTCAAGCAATCCACCCACCTCATCCTCCCATAGTGTTAGGATTACAGGTGTGAGCCACCATGCCCAGCCACCTTTTCCGCTTTGATTTATGATGTCAACTCTTGTTTTACACCAAGAGCTTTGTTTCTTCTCTCCAATTGGCCTACTTGTATTCCTCTGCACCAATATTACAATGTTTCAAATATTGCCAAGTTAAAGAAGCAACTCTTGGTTTCTATAGAGGAGTTTCTCCCAGGCTGGCTTTCTTTTCAGCCTTACCTTGAATATGCCTACCCCCTTTACTTTTCCATGTGAATTTTAGAGTCAAATTTGTCCAGAACTATGGAAAAATAAGTTGGGACTTCTATTGGAATTGTGTTAAACTTGGAGATTAACTTGAAGAAAATTGCCATTTAAAAAATGTTTTCCTGCCAGTTAGCAGGTAAAACAGGATAAAAGAACATAGTCTTTATAAGAAAGTGGCAAAATCAAACTGTGGGGAGCCCTGCGAGGAACTCTTGGTTTCTTCCTTCTTCCTTCTATCTTTCATTCTTTTCTTTCTTTTTTTCTTTCCTTCCTCCCTTCCTCCTTTCCTTCCTTCTTTCACATATGCACAATCTCACAATGCACAGAACACTTGAGTATGAAAAAGAAAAATGGTAAAATTTCTAGAAGAAAACATCTCTATGATATCAGGGTAGGGAAGGATATCTTGAGCCACAACTACACACCATGAAGGTTAAGGGTAAATTTTTTTTTTTTTTTCAGTGAGACAGAGTCTCATTCTGTCACCTTAACTAGACTGCAGCAGTGTCATCATAGCTCATAGCAAACTCTTGGCCTCAAGCAATCCTCCTACCTCAGCTTCCCAAAGTGCTAGAATTATAGGCATAAACCATCCTACCCAACAAAAACTTCATTTCTTTAATGAATACGTTTCACTTTTGCCGGGGTGGGGAGGATGTGGTTTTATATGTTGCCTCGGCTGGTCTCAGACTCTTAGGCTAAAGTGATCCTCCTGCTTCAGCCCCTTGAGTAGATCTAAATACAGGTGTGCCTCTGCACATAGCTAACAAATAAATTTCAAAGAAAAAACATAAATCAGATGAAGGAAGAACCTATGGATGAAGAGACTTAAGCAACAGAACAACTGGTTGTCTTGTGGATCTTGTATGGATACTTATTCAAACAAATTCAAATAATGAGGCAATTGGAAATTGAAACATTGGATAGTATGGAAGAATATCAAGAAGTTACTGTTAGGGCAGCGCCTGTGGCTCAGTCAGTAAGGCTCCGGCCCCATATACCGAGGGTGGCAGGTTCAAACCCGGCCCCGGCCGAACTGCAACCAAAAAATAGCCGGGCATTGTGGTGGGCGCCTGTAGTCCCAGCTACCCCGGAGGCTGAGGCAGGAGAATCGCTTAAGCCCAGGAGTTGGAGGTTGCTGTGAGCTGTGTGGTGCCACGGCACTCTACTGAGGGCCATAAAGTGAGACTCTCTCTACAAAAAAAAAAAAAGAAGTTACTGTTAATTCTTTTTTTTTAATTAATTAATTTATTTTTATTGTTAAATCATAGCTGTGTACGTTGGTGCAATCAAGGGTTACAATGTGCTGGTTTCATATACAATCTGAAATATTCTCATCAAACTGTTCAATGTAGCCTTCATGGCATTTTCTTAGTTACTGTATGTAGGCATTTGTATTCTGCATTTAGTAAGTTTTGCCTGTACCCATTCTAAGATGCACCGTAGGTGTGGCCCCATTCATTACCTGCCCTCCACCCTAACCTCCCCCCTCCCTTCCCCTTCCTTGGCCCTTTCCCCATAGTGTTCTACTATAGTTGGTTTATAGCCGTCATGTGAAAGCTATAATTTAGCTTCATAGTAGAGCTGAGTACATTGGATACTTTTTCTTCCATTCCTGAAATACTTTGCTAAGAAGAATATGTTCCAGCTCCATCCATGTAAACATGAAAGAGGTAAAGTCTCCATCTTTCTTTAAGGCTGCATAATATTCCATGGTATACATGTACCACTATTTGCTAGTCCATTTGTGGGTCGATGGGCACTTGGGCTTCTTCCATGACTTAGCAATTATGAATTGGGCTGCAATAAACATTCTGGTACAGATGTCTTTGTTATGTTGTGATTTTTGGTCTTCTGGGTATAAACCTAGTAAAGGAATTATAGGATCGAATGGCAGGCCTATTTTTAGGTCTCTAAGTATTCTCCAAACATCCTTCCAGAAGGAACCTATTAGTGGGCATTCCCACCAGCAGTGTAGAAGTGTGCCCTTTTCTCCACATCCACGCCAACATCTCTGGTTTTCGGATTTTGTTATGTGGGCTACTCTTACTGGGGTTAGGTGATATCTCAAAGTAGTTTTGATTTGCATTTTTCTGATGATTAATGATGATGAGCTTTTTTTCATGTGTTTGTAGATCGTGCATCTATCTTCTTTAGAGAAGTTTCTCTTCAAGTCCCTTGCCCACCCTGAGATGGGGTCATGTGTTCTTTTCTTCCTAATACGTTTGAGTTCTCTGTGGATTCTGGTTATTAGACTTTTATCGGCGGTATAACCTGCAAATATTTTCTCCCATTCTGAGGTATGTCTGCTTGCTTTACTTACTATGTTCTTGGCTGTGCAGAAGCTTTTTAGTTTGATCAGGTCCCAGTAGTGTATTTTTGATACTGCTTCAATTGTCTGGGGAGTCCTCCTCATAAAATATTCACCCAGGCTGATTCCTTCAAGAGTTTTCCCTGCACTTTCTTCAAGTATTTTTATAGTTTCATGTCTTAAATTTAAATCTTTTATCCAGCAAGAGTCTATCTTAGTTAATGGTGAAAGGTGTGGGTCCAGTTTCAATCTTCCACAGGTTGCCAGCCAGTTTACCCAGCACCATTTGTTAAATAGGGAATCTTTTCCCCACTGAATGTTTTTAATTGGCTTGTCAAAGATTAAATAACAGTAAGTAGCTGGATTCATCTCTTGGTTCTCTATTCTGTTCCAGACATCTACTTCTCTGTTTTTGTGCCAATACCATGCTGTTTTGTTCACTATCGATTTATAGTACAGTCTCGGGTCCGGTAGCATGATTCCTCCAGCTTTGTTTTTATTGCTGAGTAATATTTTGGCTTTCGAGGTTTTTTCTGATTCCATATAAAACGAAGTATTATTTTTTCAAGATCTTAAAAATATGACAATGGAGCTTTAATAGGAATTGCATTAAAATTATATATTGCTTTGGGTAGTATAGACATTTTAACAATGTTGATTCTTCCGAGCCATGAACATGGTATGTTTTTCCATTTGTTAACATCTTCGGCTATTTCTTTTCTTAAAGTTTCATAGTTCTCTTTGTAGAGATCTTTCACGTCCTTTGTTAGGTATACTCCCAAATATTTCATCTTCTTTGGCACTACTGTGAAATGAGTAGAGTCCTTGACTGTTTTTTTGGCTTGGTTATTGTTGGTATATATAAAGGCTACAGATTTATGGGTGTTGATTTTGTAGCCTGAGACATTGCTGTATTCCTTGATCACTTCTAGAAGTTTTGTAGTAGAATCCCTAGTGTTTTTCAGATATATGATCATATCATCTGCAAAGAGTGAAAGTTTGATCTCTTCTGACCCTATGTGGATACCCTTGATTGCCTTTTCTTCCCTAATTGCAATGGCTAAAACTTCCATTACAATGTTAAAGAGCAATGGAGACAATGGGCAACCTTGCCTGGTTCCTGATCTAAGTGGAAATGATTCCAATTTAACTCCATTCAATACGATATTGGCTGTGGGTTTGCTGTAGATGGCCTCTATTAGTTTAAGAAATGTCCCTTCTATACCAATTTTCTTAAGTGTTCTGATCATGAAGGGATGCTGGATATTATCAAAAGCTTTTTCTGCATCAATTGAAAGAATCATATGGTCCTTATTTTTTAGTTTGTTTATGTGCTGAATTACATTTATAGATTTACGTATATTGAACCAGCCTTGAGACCCTGGGATAAATCCCACTTGGTCGTGGTGTATAATTTTTTTGATGTGTTGTTGGATTCTGTTTGTTAGGATCTTATTGAGTATTTTAGCATCAATATTCATTAGTGATATTGGTCTATAATTTTCTTTCCTTGTTGGGTCTTTCCCAGGTTTGGGGATCAAGGTGATGTTTGCTTAGTAGAATGTGTTGGGTAATATTCCTTCTTTTTCTATATTTTGGAAAAGGTTTAGTAGTATAGGTACTAGTTCTTCTTTAAAGGTTTGGTAGAATTCTGATGTAAAGTCATCTGGTCCTGGGCTTTTCTTTTTAGGGAGATTTTGTATAGTTGATGCTATTTCAGAACTTGATATAGGCCTGTTCAACATTTCCACTTCATTCTGGCTAAGTCTTCGTAGGTGGCGTACTTCCAGGTATTGGTCAATTTCTTTCAGATTTTCATATTTCTGAGAGTAGAGTTTCTTGTAGTATTCATTCTTTAAGGATTTTTTGAATTTCTGAGGGGTCTGTTGTTATTTCATCATTACCATTTCTGATTGATGAAATTAGAGATTTTACTCTTTTTTTTTTCCTGGTTAGGTTGGTCAAAGGTTTATCTATTTTATTGATCTTTTCAAAAAACCAACTTTTGGATTTATTGATCTGTTGTATAATTCTTTTGTTTTCAATTTCGTTTAGTTCAGCTCTGATTTTGGATATTTCTTTTCTTTTGCTGGGTTTGGAGTTGGAGTGTTCTTCCTTCTCCAATTGCTTGAGATGTCCCATTAAGTTATTAACTTCCTCTCTTTCTGTTTTCTTGAGGAAGGTTTGCAGTGCTATAAATTTCCCTCTTAGGACTGCCTTTGCAGTATCCCAGAGGTTCTGGTAATTAGTGTCTTGATTATTGTTTTGTTCCAAAAATTTGGTGATTTCCTTCTTAATCTCATCTATAACCCATCTATCCTTCAGCATAAGGTTGTTTAGCTTCCATGTTTTTATATGGGTATGCAGGTTCCTGTTGTTATTGAGTTGAACTTTTATTCCATGATGGTCTGAGAAGATGCAAGGAATAATTTCTATTTTTTAAATTTGCTGAGGTTAGATTTGTGGCTTAGGATGTGGTTGATTTTGGAGTATGTTCCATGGGCTGATGAGAAGAATGTGTATTCAGTTTTGTTGGGATGAAATGTTCTGTAGATGTCTGTTAAGTCCAGATGTTGAATAGTTGAGTTTAAATCTAAAATTTCTTTGCTTAGCTTCTTTTTGGAGGATCTATCCAGCACTGCTAAAGGGGTATTAAAATCTCCAACTACTAAGGAACTGGAGGAAATAGAGTTGCTCACGTCTGTTAGAGTTTCTCTTATAAATTGAGGTGTGTACTGGTTGGGTGCATAAATATTAATAATTGAGATCTCATCATATTGAGTATTACCTTTAACAAATATGAAGTGTCCATTCTTATCCTTCCTTATTTTGGTTGGTTTAAAGCCTATTGCGTCTGTGAACAGGATTGCAATGCCTGCTTTTTTCTGCTTTCCATTTGCCTGGAATATAAATGACCATCCCTTCACCTTGAGTCTATATTTGTCTTTTAATGTAAGATGCAATTCTTGTATGCAGCAGATATCTGGCTTGAGTTTTTGTATCCAGTCAGCCAACCTATGCCTCTTTAGAGGACAGTTTAAACCATTCACATTAATTGAGAATATTGATAAGCCTTTTGAGAGTCTGGTGGACATTTTTAATCCTTTTGCAACTGTGGAAGTTGGAATTTGATCAGAATTTTCTGGGTGGGTTTGCTTTTGTGGTGGAGGATTACACTGGTCTTTATGGAGGATAGGTCTGAGAATATCCTGGAGAGCTGGTTTAGTTATGGCAAATTTCTTCAACATGTGAATGTCATTGAAGTATTTAATTTCTCCGTCATAAATGAAGCTCAGTTTAGCTGGGTACAGGATCCTGGGTTGAAAGTTATTTTGTTTTAGGAGATTAAAAGTCGATGACCATCCTCTTCTAGCTTGAAAGGTTTCAGCAGAGAGATCTGCAGTTATTCTAATAATCTTCCCTTTGTAGGTTTATGGTTTTCTTTCATCTGGTTGCTTTCAGAATTTTCTCCTTCATATTAACTTTAGTGAAATTGATTATGATGTGTCTGGGGGATGTCTTATTTGGGTTGAGTCGTGCTGGAGTTCTGAAACTGTCTGCTGTCTGAATTTCAGAATCTCTTGGCATGTCTGGAAAGTTCTCCTTCATAATCTAATGGAGAAGAGACTCTGTGCCTTGTGAAGCCACTTTGTCGCTTTCAAGGATCCCTATAAGACAAATATTGGTTTTCTTTGAATTATCCCAGAGCTCTCTGAGAGAGTGATCTGTTTTTGCCCTCTATTTCTCTTCCTGTATGAGAGTTTGGGAGCATTCGAAAGCTTTGTCTTCAATGTCAGAAATCCTTTCTTCTGCTAGCTCCATTCTGTTACCGAGGGATTCTACTGTGTTTCTCAGATCTTTGAGGACTGCAATTTCTTATCTCAATGTGTCAGAATCTTTGGTCAGTTGGTCTTTGAATTTGTTGAATTCTTGAGATATCTTTTGGGTTACTGCTTGGAATTCTAATTCAATCTTATTTGCTATCCAGATTCTGAGTTTGATTTCTGACATCTCAGCTATTTGTGTGTGCATGGGCTCTTGTGCTGTGCCTGCCCCATTGATCCTTGGGGAAGTTGATCTACTCTGGGATTATTCATATTGCCAGAGTTTTTCTGTTGATTTCACCTCATGACTCTTTTTCACCATTGCCTCAGGCCATCCTCAGAGTTGGGGAGGTGTCTCTCCAAGATTAGACTCCAGCAGGATCACTCTATTGTTACTGGATCTTTGTAGGGAGTGACCCTGTGTAGTTCCTCTCGGGCTGACCCAGCTAGGGAGTTCTGGTTGTGTCTCTGTGGACACACCCAGATCCAGCAACAGGGTGAGAGGTGGTACACACAATTCTGGGAGTCCCTGGAACTCAGTGACTTTGGCACAGAGTGCCTAAGCCTCCGGCAGTCTCTGGCCAAGAGAAGGGTTCTGCACAGAGGCAGGGAGGGCTCCAGAGGGCACACGGCTACCAGTATCCCTGGCCAGAAGAGCGGGCCAGTGTGGAGGCAGGGAGGATACAGGAGGGAGGATGCGGGGTTGCATGGCTCCCGCAGTTTTTGGTCAGGGCATGCGGATGCCCAGTGGGCACGGCGCAGCTCTTATGGAGGTCCGGGCGGCGCCAAGCCCAGGTGTTTGAAGTTGCTATGAGCTGTGACTCCACTGCACTCTACTCAGGCCAACAGCCCTAGGCTCTAGTGTGCCAAAACCAGTCTCACTCTGCCCCTAAGGGTTAAGGCTGTAAGGCAGCTCAGTCCCTGCCTTTAGGCTGCTCAGTGAATAGGTTACTAGCTCCCACCCAATCCTTGCTCTGGGACCCTGATGGTGGAGCTTGCTGGGGCAGTTGTTTCACAATGGCTCCCTGTGGCCCAGCTCAGCGGCTCAGTCTGGGGCCTTAGACAATGCCCAAAGTTCTCCACACTCCTGCTCAAGCTCTCCCCAAGGCAGTTCAACTGAGTGCCAAGTCCAAAAACACCAAAACAGTTCACAGGTAAGGCCTTTCAGGTTTGCAGTCTCACTGCTGCTTGTATTTACAGTTGCCAGTGGGATTAGTTCAGTCGAACACACGCAACCACTTGCCAGTTTTCCACTGTTTTTGTCCTCCTCTTGGGGTCCAGAAATCCCTTGCTGACTCCCTGGATCCCACCAGCCAGAGATGCCTGGAGTCTTATCTCCCCAGACTCACCGTGCCCAGTTGCAGGGAAGCTGTTACTCGGCCGCCATCTTGCTCCACCCTCCTGTTAATTATTTTTAAGTGTGATAGTGATATTGTGATTATGTATTTTTAAATAGTCTCTTAGAGGCACATACTAAAATATTTACAATCTATGAATATTATAACAATATGTAAAAATATATAAATTGTAGTATGATAATATAATGCCTGGGAGCAGGTAGGATATCGGATGAAACAAGATGGACCACGAATTGACAGTTGTCGAAGCCAGCTAATGGGCAGTGAGGATTCATTATCTGATTCTGTGTACTTTTGTGTATTTTGAAAATTTCAACAACATGTTTTTTGTTGTTGTTGTTTGTTTTTTATTTAATTTTTTCATTTTTTTATTAATATTAAATCATAGCTGTGTACATTAATGCAATCATGGGGCACCATACATTGGTTTTATAAAAGTTTGACACATTTTCATCACACTGGTTAACATAGCCTTCCTGGCAATTTGTTAGTTATTGTGTTAAGACAATTATATTCTACATTTACTGAGTTTCACATGTACCCTTGTAAGATGCACCGCAGGTGTAATCCCACCTATCACCCTCCCTCCGTCCATTCTCTCCCCTCCCTCCCCTCCCTCTCCCCATTCCCCATATTCTTAGGTTATAAGTGGGTTATAGCTTTCATATGAAAGCCAACAATTAGTTTCATAGGAGGGCTGAGTACATTGGATACTTTTTCTTCCATTCTTGAGATACTTTACTAAGAAGAATATGTTCCAGCTCCATCCATGTAAACGAACGAGGTAAAGTCTCTGTTTTTCAGACACAGTCTCACTATGTCACCCTCAGTAGAGTGCTATGGCATAACAGCTCACAGCAACCTCAAACTCCTGGGCTTAAGCAATTCTCTTGCCTCAGCCTCCCAACTAGCTGGGACTACAGGCACCCGCCACAATGCCTGGCTTTTTTTTTTTTTTTTGTTGTTGTTGTTATTATTGTTGTAGTTGTCATTTTTGTTTGGTTCAAACCCACCAGCCCTAGTGTATATGGCCAATGCACTAGCCACTGAGTTACAGGTGCGAGCCGTTTGTTTATTCGTTTGTTTGTTTTGACACAGAGTCTCAATCTGTCGCCCTGGATAGGGTGCCATGGTGTCATAGCTCATAACAACTCCACCTCTTGGGCTCAAGCCATCATCTTGCCTTAGTTTTTCCATTTTTAGTAGAGGCGGGGTCTCGATTTTTGTTCAAGCTGGTGTCAAACTTGTGAGCTCAAGAAATCCACCCACCTCAGCCTCCCAGAGTGCTAGGATTACAGGCATGAGTCACAACATACTTTTAAAAATATTGAAATATTGAGTCTTTCTATCCACAAACTTGATAAAGCTAAAAGCCGGGCATTGTGGTGGGCTCCTGTAGTCCCAGCTACTTGGGAGGCTGAGGCAAGAGAATCACTTAAGCACAAGAGTTGGAGGTTGCCGTGAGCTATGACGCCACAGCATTCTACCGAGGGCCACAAAGTGAGACTCTGACTCAATAAAAATAAACAACAACAACAAAAAAAACTTGATAAACCTGTTCACTTATTTAAATTTTCTTCTATCCAGTAATAAAGTTTTATAATCTTTCTCAGAAGGTCCTGCACATCTTTGGCAGATCCAACAAATTTCCTAATTCTTTTTTTTCCTAATTCTTTTATTGTTTGAATCCTATTAATAATTTTTCTCTAGAATCTCCTGGATCTTCTATGTAATCCATGGGATAATACATTTAGAAAGTAAAGAAAAAGGAGCAGGTACAGTTGCTCCCACCTGTAATTCTAGACTTCGAGAAGCTGAGGTGGAATGATGGTGTCACCAATATATTGGTTGAGACCGGGAGTTTAAGACTAGCGTTAGCAATATAGAGAGACCCCTATATGTACAAAAACTAGAAAAATTAGATGAGTATGATGGTATGCGCCTGTAGCCCCAGCTACTCAGAAGGCTGAGTTAAGATGACTGCTTGAGCCCAAGAGTTTGAGCTCACAATGAGCGTGATGATACCTCTAGGTGACAGAATGAGACCCTGCTTCAAAAAAAAAAGAAAGAAAGAAAGAAAAATAAGAGTTGTCTGTACATGTAATTTCCTATTTTTTTTCTAATTTTCTTTTTAAAAAATTCCATTTATAGGGCAGTGCCTGTGGCTCTGGGTAGGGCGCCAGCCCCATATACCAAGAGTGGTGGGTTTGAACCTGGCCCCAGCCAAATTGCAACAAAAATATAGCCTGGTGTTGTGGCAGGCACCTGTAGTCCCAGCTACTCGGGAGGCTGAGGCAAGAGAATCACCTAAGCCTAGGAGCTGGAGGTTGCTGTGAGCTGTGATGCCATGGCACTTTATGGAGGGCAATAAAGTGAGACTCTGTCTCTACCAAAAAAAAAAAATTCCATTTATACCTCTTCTTGAATGATTGTCAGAACTTTCACTTCAACATGCATTAATAAACTCCACTCTTTCATTTATCCCTATAAAGTGAGGCTTTCATCAGATTTGGGGCATTTTCAGTCATTATCTTATCAAAATTATTTCCACCTCAGTATAACTCTCTTTTCTTTCAGGAACTCTGATTATACGGATGTCCAGTTACTTGATATTTTTCCTGAAGCTTTGTTCATCGTTCTTCGATCCTTTTCTGTCTGTTCCGCAGGCTGAATAATTTCTTTCTTTTTTTTTGCTTCTTGAGACAGAGTCTCACTTTGTTGTCCTGAATAGAATGCCGTGGTGTCACAGCTCACAATAACCTCAAGTTCCTGGGCTCAAGGGATTCTTTTGCCTCAGCCTCCTGAGTAGTTGGAACTACAGGCGCCCACCACAACCTCCAGCTAACTTTTAGAGACAGGGGTCTCACTCTTGCTCAGGCTGCTTGAACCCATGAGCTCAGGCATTCCACCTGTCTTGGCCTCCCAGAGTGCTAGGTTTATAGGTGTGAGCCACCTCTCCTGGCCTGAATAATTTCTATTGACATGTGTTCAAAGTTACTGACTCTTCTGCCAGGTCCCATTTATTGTTGAGGTCAGCCAGTGAATTTTTTGTTTCAGTTACTTTACTTTCCAGTTCTAGAATTTCATTTACTTCTTTTTCATATTTTAAGTTTCTCCACTGAAATTCTCTATTGCTTTGCTCTTTAAGACCGTATTTTCTTTTAATTAATTGCACATGTTTTCTTCTAAGAATATAATAACTGCTTTAAATATTTGTCCGGGAAGTCTAACATCTAATGCATCTTTTGTTCAGTTTCTTTTCTTTTCTGCAGTTTTTGGCCAGGGCCAGGTTTGAACCTGCCACCTCCAGTATATGGGGCCGGCGCCCTACTCCTTTGAGCCATAGGCACTGCCACTTTTGTTCAGTTTCTATTAACATTTTTTTCTTGACTCTGGATCACATTTCCCTATTTATTTATATGTCGTATTTATTTATTTATTTATTGAGATAGAGTCTCACTCTGTTGCCCAGGCTAGTGTGATGGCATCAGCCTAGCTCACAGCAACCTCAAACTCCTGGGTTCAAGCGATCCTCCTGGCTCATCCTCCCAAGTAGCTGAGACTACAACACCTGGCTAATTTTTTCTATTTCTAGCAGAGACATGGGTCTTACCCTTGCTCAGGCTAGTGTCCAATTCCTGAACTCAAGGGATCTTCCTGACTTGGCCTCCCAGAGTGTTAGGATTACAGATGTGAGCCACTGCATCTAGCCTAATTTTTAATTGAATTGTAGATATTGTGGTTACACCATATAGAGACAATGAACTCTTACTGTCTTCTGAAAAGTACTGATTCTTACTCTGACAGTTTTATGACTAGCTGATCACCTTGAACTTTTATTTATTCATTTATTTATTTTGAGACAGAGTCTTGGGCCAGGCTCCGTGGCTCTTGCCTGTAATTCTAGCACTCTGGGTGGCTGAGGCAGGAGGATCACCTAGCTCAGGAGTTCGAGACCAATCACCTAGCTCAGGAGTTCGTAAAAATAGAAAAAAACCCAGCCAAGTATTGTGGTGAGTGCCTGTAGTCCCAGCTACTTGGAAGGCTGAGGCAAGAAGATCGCTTAAATCCAAGAGTTTGAGGTTGCTGTGAGCTATGAGGATGCCATGCCACTCAACCCAGAGTGACAGAGTGAGACTTTGTCTCAAAATCATAATAATATTGACCTTCTACAGAAAGATTTTCATCACCTATTGTGGGGCATGACCCTTTTTCCTGAGGCAGGTGTCTCAGCTGAGTGCCAGGAGGGTTAATGAGATGTTAATATGGTCTCTCTATGAAGCAGGGCCGGAACTCCAGTGTTGGCAGCCTTGCTCTTCCTTCGGCCTCTGCTTGACCCTCTCATCTGGAGCAGCCACTCTCTGGTAAGCCTAGGACAGTGTCACTCTGCATATAGAATTCAAGTAGACATCTTAAAATGAAAATATCCCCAAATGGACCTACTGATATCCATAACACCTGGTCCACTCAATGTCTTCTTGGTTGATGGCAACTCATTCCTTCTGGTTGCTCAGGCTGAAACGCTTGCAGTCATTCTCTCACCCCACAAAAAAATCATTGAAAAAACCTTCTAGGCTTTACCTCAGAAAAATATTCCAGGCTGGATGCAATGGCTGACCAAGGCAGGAAGATCATTTGAGCTCAGGAATTGGAGACCAGCATGAGCAAGAGTGAGTCCCTGTCTCTACTCAAAATAGAAAAAACTAGGTGTCCTGGCAGGTACCTGTTGTCCCAGCTACTCAGGAGGCTGAGGCAGGAGGATCGCTTGAGCCCAGGAGTCTAAGGTTGCTGTGAGCTATAATAATGTCAAGGCACTCTACCTGGGGCAACAGAGAGAGACTCTGTCTCAAAAAGAAAAAAAAGAAAGAAGGAAAAGGAAAATATCCCAAATCCAACACTCATCACTTTCACTCCTCCCTCTTGGGTGCAAGTCACACCTTCTCTTGCTTAGATTCTTGAGGACTCTCTGAACCAGTCTCCCTGCTTCTCCCTTGCTCCACTGTGGTCCACACTTGGCACAGTGTTCACAATGTTTTTTTTGAAATATGAATCAGACTGGGCGGCACCTGTGGCTCAAAGGGGTAGGGCGCTGGTCTCATATGCCAGAGGTGGCGGGTTCAAACCCAGCCCTGTCCAAAAAAAAAAGAAAAGAAAGAAAGAAAAAGAAATATGAATCAGACCATGATAATCCTCTATGTGAAACTATCCAATAGCTCTCCATTTTTACCATTTTCTACTCATTAACATATTAACTTAATACTTTATTTCAATAGTTATTGTGAGCCTTCTCTGGGCCAGGAATTGTTGTAGGAACTTGTAATACATCAGTGAACAAAAAACAGAAAAAAGTCCCATAGCCTTATAGGGAGATCCTCATGCATGGAGATAGGAAATCAGTAATATACATAAATAAATTCTACAGTGTACTAAGAGAGCTAAGAAAGATAGAGAGCATGGTTTAACAAGAAAAGGACTAGGAATGTGGAGGTTAGGGTAATTTTTTTTTTGTAGAGACATAGTCTCACTTTACCACCCTCGGTAGAGTGCCATGCCGTCACAGGACTCACAGCAACCTCCAGCTCTTGGGCTTTCGCGATTCTCCTGCCTCAGCCTCTCGAGCAGCTGGGAGCACAGGCGCCCGCCACAACGCCGGGCTATTTTTTGGTTGCAGTTCAGCCGGGGCTGGGTTTGAACCTGCCACCCTGGGTATATGGGGCTGGTGCCCTACTCACTGAGCCACAGCCACCACCTGGGTAATTTTTTTTTTAATCTCATGCTTTATTTATTTATTTATTTGCAGTTTTTTTGGCCAGGGACAGGTTTGAACCCGCCACCTCCAGCATATGGGGCTGGCGCCCTACTCCTTGAGCCACAGGCACCACCCAATTAGGGTAATTTTTAAATAACATTGTCAAAGTAGTCCTTGCTGAGAAAGTATTATCAGAACAAAGACTAGAAAGTAAGAAGGAAAGCCCTGAGAGTTCCTGGGAGAGATGGATTTCCAGGCAGAGAGAAGGAACAGAACAATGGTCAAATGCAGCAATAGACATCTCATGTTCTAAGAACAGCAAGGAAGCAAGTGGCTGGCCTGATGGAGGGAGTAGCGGGAGATTAGGAAGAGACATAATAACAGGGGCCTTGTAGGAACTAGCTTTTTTTTCAATGGGGACAGAGTCTCATTCTGTCACTCAGGCTAGAGTGCCTTGCAATCAGCCTAGCTCATCACAACCTCAAACTTCTGGGTTCAAGTTATCCTCCTACCTCAGCCTCCTGAGTACCTGGGACTACAGGTACTTGCCACCATGCCCAGCTAATATTTTATATTTTTAGCAGAGACCAGGTCTCACTCTTGCTCAGGCTGGTCTTGAACTCCCTATGCTCAAGGGATCATCATGCCTCAGCCTTCTCAGAGTGCTAGGATTGCAGGCATGAGCCACCTAGTCCTGCTGACATTAGCTTTTACTATTAATCTTTAATCTTCACTGGAAGATTCCAAAGCACTGGAGTGATATCATCTGAATTACATTTTTGAAGGATCTTTTTAGCTGCAAATAGCATATGTGATAAAGGACTTGTATCTAGAATATATAAAGAATTACCATATTAACAAACAACCCAATTAAAAATAGGCAAAGGCTCAGGACTGTAATCCTAACCCTCTGGGAGGCCAAGGTGGGAGTATCCCTTGACCTCAGGAGTTCAGGACCAGCCTGAGTAAGAGTGAGACACCATCTCTACTAAAAAAGTAGAAAAATTAGCTGGGAGTTGTGGCAGACTCCTATAATTGAGGCTGATGCAGGATTGCTTGAGCCCAGGAGTTTGACATTGCTGTGAGCTAGTCTGCGGCCAGGGCACTCTAGCCTGGGGCAACAGAGTGAGACTCTGTTTCAAAAAATAATTAATTAATTAATTAATTAAAATGGGCAAAGGATCTCAAAAAGTAACTCTACAAAGAGCATTTACAAATGGCCAATAAGCACACGGAAAGATACTCAGGATCATTAGCCATCAGGGAAACACAAAGCAAATGCCATATCTGCTGGGATGACTATAGTGAAAAAGACAGACAATGCAAGTATTTGTAAGGATGTGGCAGGCCCTCATACACTGCTGGTGGAAATATAAAATTGTGCAGACACAATTTTGGGGAACAGTCTGTCAGTTCATCAAAGAGTTAAACATGTATGTCATTACCATATGATTCAGCATTTACAGTCCTAGGTATAGACCCCAAATCAATAAAAACAGGTCTACACAAAAACTTGTGCATAAATGTTCATAGCAGCATTATTTATAAGGCCAAAAAGTGGGGGGAAAACCAAAGGTCCACCGACTGATGAATGGATAAACAAAATGTGGTTTATTTATGTAATGTGATATATGTATTATGTGGTGAAAGAAAGGAATGACATATTGATACGTGCTACAACATGGATCAACCTTTAAAATATTATGCTAGGTGAAAAAAGCCAGACACACAACCATATGTTGTATGATTCTGTTTATATCCACTGTCCAGAATAGGCAAATCTATAGAGACAGAAAGCAGAATGGTAATGAGATATCATGGGGAGGGAATCCAAGTCTAAACACAAAGTTCATTTCTGTTTCATATGTACTTTACACAGAGCTTGAAAATAACTTCATTTTATTTATTTATTCTTTGGAGACAGAGTCTCACAGTGTTGCCCTGGGTAGAGAGCTATGGCATCACAGCTCACAGCAACCTCAAACTCCTGAGCTTAAGTGATCCCCTTTCCTCAGCCTCCCAAGTAGCTGGGACTACAGGCACCCGCCACAATTTTGCCCCGCTATTTTTTGGTTGTAGTTGTCATTGCTGTTTGGGAGGCCCGGGCCAGGTTCAATCCTGCCACCTCCCGTGTATGTGGCTAGTGCCCTAGCCGCTGAGCTACAGGCGCTGAGCCTGTTTTTTTCTATTTTTAGTAGAGACAGGGTTCTCGCTCTTGCTCAGGCTGGTCTTCAATTCCTGAGCTCAGGTAATCCACCTGCCTAAGCCTCCCAGAGTGCTAGGATTACAAGGTGTGAAGCACTGCACCTGGCTCTGAAAACAGTTTTATATGCAGTGCCGCCTATGGCTCAAAGGAGTAGGGTGCTGGCCCCATATGCCGGAGGTGGCAGGTTCGAACCCAGCCCTGGCCAAAAACTGCAAAATAATTTTATATAATATTTTTTATTTTTTTAGACCTAGTTCTGAACACAGATTAATGCTTTTAATACTTTTGTGCATGAAACAATGTTTTGAACCTGTTTTAACTACAACACATCATGTGAGGTCAGATGTGGAATTGTCCACTTGTGGCGTCATGTTGCCACTCAAAAAGTTTCAGATTTTGGAGCATTTGGATTTTGGATTTTTTGTTTGTTTGTTTGTCTGAGTCTCACTCTGTCACCATGGGTAGAATGCCGTGGTATCGTAACTCACAGTAACCTCGAACTCTTGGGCTCAAGCCTCCCAAGTAGCTACTGGGCTTGAGCAATCCACTTGCCTCAACCTCCCAAGTAGCTGGGATTGCAGGGGCCTGCCACAATGCCCAGCTAGTTTTTCTATTTTTAGTAAAGATGGGTCTTACTTGCTCAGGCTGGTTTGAACTCCTGAGCTCGAGCAATCCACCCACCTTGGCCTCCCAGAGTGTTAGGATTACAGGCATGAGCCACCTTGCCTGGCCCAGACTTTTGGATTTTTGAGTTAGAGATGCTTAACATGTAATATCAGACAAAATAGATCTCAGAACCAGGAACAAATAGCAAAGCTTCAAAACGTATGAAGCAAAAAGTGATAGACCTGAAAGAATAAACAGAAAAATCCACAATTAGAGTTCGAAATTTTAACACTTCTTTCTCAGTGATAGATATGACAAGTAGACAGAGACTCAGTGTGGATACAGAACACTTAAACAACTCAATCAACCAATTTGACTTTAATTGACATTTGTAGAACTCTGTACCTAACAACTGTAAAATATTCATTGTTTTAAAATAGCTGTGAAGGCTGGGTGTGGTGGCTCACTCCTGTAATCCTAGATCTCTGGGAGGCTGAAGCGGGTGAATTGCCTCAGCTCAGAGGTTTGAGACCATCCTGAGCCAGAGTGAGCCAGAGTGAGACCCCATCTCTACCAAAAAAAGCCGGGCATTGTAGCGGGCGCCTATAGTCCCAGCTACTTGGGAGGCTGGGGGCAAGAGAATCGCTAAAGGAAGAAAAGAAAAAAAAAGAAAATTAGAAAAAAACAAAAAACTTCAAACTAAGATGATTAAAAGCCAGTTGAAAGCGAGACGGCGCCTGTGGCTTAAAAGAGTAGGGTGCTGGCCCCATATACCGAAGGTGGTGAGTTCAAACCCGGCCCCGGCCAAAAACTACAACAACAAAAAAAGGTATTTCATTGTGGGTGGTGCCTGTGGGTGGTACCTGGGTAGGGCACTGGCCCCATATACTGAGGGTAGCGGGTTTGAACTTGGCTTCAGCCAAACTACAACCAAAAAATAGCGGGGCGTTGTGGCGGGTACCTGTAGTTCCAGCTACTTGGGAAGCTGAGGCAAAAGAATCGCCTAAGCCCAGGAGTTGGAGGTTGCTGTGAGCTATGATGCCTCAGCATTCTACTGAGGGTGATAAAGTGAGACTCTGTCTCTAAAAAAAAAAAAAGAAAAAGAAATAATGCCAGTTGAAAGCAAAATTCAATAAAGTAAAATAAAATAGCTGTGAAACATTCACCAAGATAGACCACATTCTGAGTCATAAAGCAAGTCTCAATAAATATCAGAGGAATGAAATAATATAAAATATTGTCTCCTGACCATAATGGAAATGACAAATATATAGAAAGAGATCTGGAAAATACCCAAATGTTTGGAAACTAAATAACACAATTCTAAATAAACTATCATTCAGGGCTGCATGGGGTGGCTCATGCCTGTAATCAGAGTACTTGGGAGACAGAGGTGGGTGGATTGCCTGAGCTCATGGGTTCAAGACAAGCCTGAGCAAGACCCCCTGCCTCTAAAAATAGCCGGGCATTGTGGTGGGCACTGGTAGTCCTCAGCTATTTGGGATGCTGAGGCAAGAGGGTGGCTTGAGCCCAAGAGTTTGAGGTTGCTGTGAACTACGATGCCATGGCACCCTACCAAGTATGACAAAGTGAGACTCTGTCTCAAAATAAATAAATAAATAAATAAAATAAACTATCATTCAAAGAAGAAACAACAAGGGATATTGAAAAATATTTTACACTCAATGTAAATAAAACCTCAACATCAAAATGTGTGGATGTATCTAAAGCAGTGCTTAGAAGGAGAATTTTAGCATTAAGATCTTATATTTAAAAGATGAAAAAAGCTCTTAAATCAATAATCTGAGTTTACACGTTTAGGAACTAGAGAGAATGGGCAAATTAATACCAAAATAAGCAGAAGGAAGGAAATAAAATAAAGATAAGAATAGATGTTGATGGGTGGCACCTGTGGCTCAGTGAGTAGGGTGCTGGCCCAATATACCGAGGGTGACGGGTTCAAACCCGGCCCTGGCCAAACTGCAACAAAAAATAGCCAGGCGTTGTGGCAGGCACCTGTGGTCCCAGCTACTCAGGAGGCTGAGGCAAGAAAACTGCCTAAGCCCAGAAGTTGGAGGTTGCTGTGAGCGGCGATGTCATGGCACTCTACCAAGGGTGATAAAGTGAGACTCTGTCTCTTGAAAAAGAAAAAAAAAAGTAGATGTTGATGAAAAAGAAATAAAAAATAATAGAGAAAATCAGTGATACCAAAAGCTGGTTCTTTGAAAATATCAATAAAACTGATGAACTGCTGAGAAAAAAAGATAAAAATTTTCAATATCACAAATTAAAGAGGAGATACCATACATATCCTTCTAGGAATAGATAATAAAAGAATATTCTGAACAACTTTTGCCAACAAATCCAAAAACTGAGATGAAATGGGTGAATTATTTGTCACAACTACCAAAGCTATACAAGAAGAAACAGATTTAATTTCTATGTCTGTTAAAGCCACTGCATCTGTATTTAAAAATCTTCCAATAAGAAACAACTCAGGCTCAGGTGGTCTCACTTATGAATTTAGACAAACATTTAAGGAAAAACAAAATAGCTGGATATGGTAGCTCATGTCTGTAATCCCATGGCTGAGGAAGGAGGATCGCTTGAGCCCAGGAGTTCAAAACCAACCTGGACAACAGACCCCTTCTTTACGAAAAAAAAAAAAAAAAACTTAGCTGGGCATGATGGTGGGTGCCTGTAGTCCCAGCTACTCAGGAGGCTGAGGCAGGAGGATTGTGGGAGTTTGAGGTTGCAGTGAACTGTGACGATGCCACTGCCTTCCAGCCTGAATGACAGAGCAAGACTCTGTCTTAGAGGGAAAAGAAAAGAAAAGAAAACAAGCAAACAAACAAACAAAAAAAACAGAGAAAAATGAATTCTGAGAGATTAAGGAGATGAAGACTAAGAGGTTTTGGAGATTAAACGTTTAGTTCAGGGGGATCAAGAATGGTTCCCAGATTTCTTATTTTGGCAATGTGATGAATAGTAGGAGTATTCATTGTGATAGGGAACATAAGAAAAGTAGTTTTGAGAGAAAATATGATGATACTAGTTTAGGACATGAAAAGTTCAAGGATTCTTTGCTCTAAAAGTTGACACACCCTGCGGTCATGTACGTACTATACATAAGTTAGGTCTGGACTAAAAGCTCATATTCAAGAGTTACTAGCAAACAAATAGCAACCCAAGATTATGTGGGTAAGATATTCCAGGCAAGAAGAGCGCATCTGAGACTAACTCACTGAAATGTCCTGAGCATGTGGAGGAGGATTCGGACAGAGATCAGGAGAATTAACAAACCAGTTTCGAAGTTACTACTTTAGACTTGTCACTGCTATGGTGGTTTAGACTAAGGTAGAGGAAATGAAAATAGAGGGGTCCAGATTGATTCCAATCATATTTAGGACTTCTATTTGATCAATCCTTCTGAAGATCGCAACTACATATTCTGGATGAAATATTTTAAAAATTACCCAAAGGTGGGGCGGTGCCTGTGGCTCAAAGGAGTAGGGCGCCAGCCCCATATACCAGAGGTGGCGGGTTCAAACGCAGCCCCGGTCAAAAAACAAAAAATTACCCAAAGGGGGAAGATCCAAAAGCAATACTGGAGAGGCATCAACACCTGAAAGAATGAACCTCCATTTGAGATTTCACACTTCTACAGCTTCAAGTCTGGGGAAAGCTTAGTAACTGCCACTCCTCCAGATGCCTAAAAATGGCAGTAGAAAACTCAGTCTTGTTAAAGAGCCAGAGGACAATTTTTGACAACTGTAGCTGCAGGAAAATCAGAAGGGCAAACCTGGGAAGAACAGAAACAGAGATGGCATGCTCCAAATTCTATGTACAAACTGTCTGAATCTCTGGCTGACTCATGAACACAAAATACCCAAAGAAGACTCCAAGCCAAGACTGGAAAAACTGGGGTTTTACCTGCTGTCCACTCTAGGGAAGACAGAATTTGCAAATTGAATCCAGCCTAGTTAAATGACTGCTAAAATAAATAATCAATACTCTTTGGAGAAAGATAGAACTCAGAATCTCTGAATTGTGAATATATCATATATTGTCACTATATCAGGATACAATTCAATATTACTAGACATTCAAAGATATAGGAAAATGTGTCCCACTATCAAGAGAAAAGACAGTCAATAGAAACTGACCCCCAAGATAAACAAGATGTTGGAATTAGCAGATAGGGATTTTTTTTGAGACAGAGTCTCACTCTGTTGCACCAGGCTAGAGAGCCGTGGCATCAGCTTAACTCACAGCAACCTTAAACTCCTACGTTCAATTATCCTTCCTCTGCCTCCCAGACTGCTAGGATTACAGGTTGAGCCACTGCACCCGGCCAACAGATAAAGGTCTTAAAGCAATTATTATTATATAATTTGTATTAATCTATTAGACCTGCCATGACAAACATGTCATAGCCTTGAAGGTCTATTCAACAGAAATTTTATTTTCTCACAGTGTTGGAGGCTGGAAGCCCCAAATCAAGGTGGCAACAGAGCTGGTTTCTCCTAAGTCCTCTTTCCTTGGCTTACCGATGTTGTCTTCTTGCTCTGTCCTCACATGGCCTGTCCTCTGTGCATGCACATCCTGTGTTTCTTTCTCTTCTTAAAAAAAAAAAAAATCAGTCAGATTAGATTAGGGCTCACCCATATGACTTCATTTAATCTTAATTACCTCTCCAAAAACAGTGATATTAGGGGTGAGGGCTTCCACCTATATATTTTGGGGGGAATAGTTTGGTGCATAACAAATATTCTCAGAGATACTATATATAAAGAATTACATGTATAGGCCAGGTGCAATAGCTCACACCTTCAATCCCAGCACCCTGGGAGGCTGAGGCAGGAGGAGGACTTGAGATCCAGAATTTGAAACCAGCCTGAGCAAGAGTGAGACACCATCTCTACTAAAAATAGAAAAATTAGCCAGGCATTCCGGCACACACTTGTAGTCTCAGATTACTTGGAAGGCTGAGGCAGGTGGATCACTTGAACCCAGGAGTTTGAGGTTGTTGGGAAGTAGGCTCAGGCCACAGGACTCTAGTTTGGGCAACAGAGTGAGACTCTGTGTTAAAACAACAACAACAAACTATATATGAGATATACTATCTCAGGACGGAAACAGAAACCAATCACACTACGTATTTCAAGAAGCACTAAAAACTTCAGCTAAGATAAATACAAGGAAAATCACACCTGGGAATATCATGGTTTTACTGCTAAATGTGTATTTACAGAGGAAAATCTTAGAAGTAGCAAGAAGAAAAAAGTTACTTTATGTTCAAAAGAGCAACAATGGTGAGGCGCAGTGGCTCACACCTGTAATCCTAGCACTCTGGGAGGCCTAGGTGGGAGTTTAAGACCAGTCTGAATAAGATTGAGACCACGCCTCTACTAAAAAAATAGAAAAACAAAAATAAAAATAACAAAAGAGCAACAATAAGCTCTTACCCAGCATTTCAACGTAATTAATTAGAGGCAGAAGACAATGGGATCATAATTTTAAAGGAAATTATGAAGGAAAAATCCCAGCCCACCAAGAATCCTATTTCTGAAGGGAAAAAAAAATCCAGTAAGTATCCCGCGGGTCCCTGAACATGAAGTATCTATGATCTAGTTCTGCCCGTGGAGATTAGACACCAAATAATAGCTGATGCTCCTTCTCAGTATGCAACTCTTTTTAAAAAAGGAGACATAAAATTCTGAAATGGGAACAAAGACTATTTTCCTCTGAATTTTGTTAAAATATATATAGCTGTTTATGGCAAAAATGAAAGCAATGAAGTTTGGGAGGTTTATAATGGATTGTAAGGTTTATACTGGATGTAGACATAATAAACATACGACAATTGTAGCTTAAAGGATTGGGATAGGGAGTAAATGGACTTATTACAAGGTTTCTACATTTCAGGTAGTAATATAAAATCAACTCTAAGTAGACTGGGGAAAATTAAGGCTTTACACTGTAATCCCTATAGAAATGACTAAGAAATTTGGCCAGGCCTGGTGGCTCATTTGTAATCCCAGCACTTGGGGAGGCCAAAGTGGAGGATCTCTTGAGGTCAGGAGGTTGAGACTAATCTGGGCAACATAGCAAGACCCTATTTCTAGCTTTTTGTTTGTTTGCTTGTTTAGACAGAGTCTCACTCTGTTGTCTAGACTAGAATGCCATAGCCTCAGCCCAGCTCACAACAACCTCAAACTCCTGGGCTTCGGTCATCCTCTTGCCTCAGCCTCCTGAGTAGCCGGGACTACAGGCACCCACCACAACACCTGGCTAATTTTTCTATTTTACTGGCGTGGCGCCCATGGCACAGTGGTTATGGTGCCAGCCACATACGCCAAGGCTGGTGGGTTCAAACCCAGCTGGGGCCAGATAAAACAACAATGACAACTACAACAACAATGACAACTACAACAACAACAACAATAACAAATATAGCTAGGCTTTGTGGCAGCACCTGTAGTCCCAGCTACTTGAGAGGCTGAGGCAAAAGAATCACTTAATACCAAGAATTTAAGGTTGCTGTCAGCTATGATGCCACAGCAATTTACCGAGGGCAACATAGTGAGACTCTATCTCAAAAAAAAAAAATCTATTTTACTAGAGACAGGGTCTCACTTTGCTCAATCTGGTCTCAAACTCCTGAGTTCAAGAAATCCACCCACCTCAGCCTCCCAGAGTGTTAGGATTATAAGTGAGAGCCACCATGCCCGGCCTTCCTGTGAAGTATTTTATTTATTTATTTAGAGACAAGAGTCTCACATTGTCACCCTCGGTAGAGTACTGTGGCGCCACAGTTCACAGCAACTTCAAACTCCTGGGCTCAAGTGATCCTCTTGCCTCAGCCTTCTGAGTCGCTAGGACAGGTGACTGCCACATGCTCGGCTATTTTTAGAGATGAGGTCTCGCTCTGGCTCAGGCTCGTCTCAAACCAGTGAGCTCAGGCAATCCACCCACCTTGGCCTCCCAAATGCTAGGATTATAGGTGTGAGCCACCGTGCCTGGCCCCATGAAGTATTTTAAAATAAATTTACTTTTTCGCAATTTTAAGTAGGCTGGGGCGGTGGCTCACACCTGTAATTCTAGCACTCTTAGAAGCTGAGGTGGGTGAATTGCATGAGCTCAGGTGTTTAAGACCAGCCTGAGCAAAGCAAGACCCTGTCTCTACTAAAACTAGAAAAATTAGCCAAGTGAGCATTGTGCCATGGGCCGTTATTTCCAGCGACTCCAGAAGCTGAGGCAGAAGGCTCAAACCCAGAAATTTGAGGTTGCTGCGAGCTTAGCTGATGGGCCCCATGGCACTCTAGTCTGGGCAAAGGAGCAGTGAGACTCCTTCTAAAAAAGAAAAAAAAAATTCTTAAGTGGTGACATTTCACACAATAAAGAGGAGTCTGGCATGGTGGCTCATGCCTGTAATCCTTGCACTCTAGGAGACCTTGAGCTCAGGAGTTTGAGACCAGCCTGAGCAAAAGCGAGAGCCCGTTTCTACTGAAAATAGAAAAATTAGGTGGGTGTTGAGGCATCCACCTGTAGTCCCAGCTACTCGGGAAGGTAAGGCAGGAGAATCGCCTGAACTGAGGACTTAGAGGTTGCTCTGAGCTAGACTGCCCCCAGGGCACTCTAGCCTGGGCAACGGAGTGAGACTCTGTCTCAAAAGACAAACAAACAAATAAAAGAAAAAGCATTGGCTCAGTGCCTGTAGCTCAGCAGTTAGGGTGCTGGCCACATACACCAGGGCTAGAGGGTTAGAACCTGGCCTTGGCCTGCTAAAAAACAACAATGACAACTATAACACAACAACAACAAAAATAGTGGGGCGTCATGGCGTGCACCTATAGTCCCAGCTACTTGGGAGGCTGAGGCAGGAGAATTGCTTAAGCCCAAGAGTTTGAGGTTGCTGTGAGCTGTGATGCCATGGCACTCTACCGAGGGTGACATAGTGAGACTCTGTCTCAAAAAAAGAAAAAAAAAGAAAGAAAAAAATCTTATCTTTGCTACCCCCACCCCATATACACAAAGAAAAGCAAACAAGCAAGCCAATAAAAGAGTAACCTAGAAGGAATACAGATCATGCCCAGAGAAGAAAAGACATTGTGCTAAATAAAGATAATTTACATTTTATTTATTTATTTTAGTTTAGTTTATTTTTGCAGTTTTTTTTTGGCCGGGGCCAGGTTTGAACCCACCACCTCTGGTATATGGGGCCGGCGCCCTACTCCTTTGAGACACAGCTGCCGCCCTATTTATTTTTATTTATTGGAGACAGAGTCTCACCCTGTCACCCTGGGTAAAGTGCCATGGCATCATAGCTCACAGCAACCTCACACTCTTGGGTTGAAGTGATTCTCTTGTCTCAGCCTCCCGAGTAGCTGGGATTATAGGAGCCCTCCACAATACCTGGCTAACTTTCCTATTTTTGGCAGAGACAGGAGTCTTATTCTTGCTCAGGCTCATCTCCAACTCCTGAACTCAAGGGCTCCTCCTGCCTTGGCCTCCCAGAGTGCTCAGATTACAGGTGTGAGTCACCAGGCCTGGCCAAGAGATGTATGTTAAAAATGAACATTCGGGTGGCATCTGTGGCTCAGTGAGTAGGGCGCCGGCCCGTTATACTGAGGGTAGCGGGTTCAAACCCGATCTCGGCCAAACTGCAACCAAAAAATAGCCGGGCGTTGTGGTGGGCGCCTGTAGTCCCAGCTGCTTGGGAGGCTGAGGCAAGAGAATCGCTTAAGCCCAAGAGTTTGAGGTTGCTGTGAGCTGTGTGAAGTCATGGCACTCTACTGAGGGAGGTAAAGTGAGACTTTGTCTCTACAAAAAAAAAAGAACATTCAAAGAGCATGAAATAACTTTTCAAAGCGAGAATTATGATAGCAGAAATGAACAATTTCAAATGTACAGTTTGGAGGAAGAAAAGAGCAAGAAAGAAAGAGAAACAGAAAGATAGAAAATAGGAGGACTTGGGCCAGGTGTAATCCTAGGACTCTGGGAGACCAAGGCAGGTGGATAGCTTAAGTAAGAGCAAGACCCTGTCTATGAAAAATAGCTGGGCATTGTGGCAGGTGCTTGTAGTCCCAGCTACTTGGGAAGCTGGGACAAGAGAATCCCTTGAGCCCAAGAGTTTGAGGTTGCTGTGAGCGACGATATCACAGCACTGTACTGAGGGTAGCAAACTGAGACTCTGTCTCAAAAAAATAAAAAAATAGGAGTACTTACCTAGGAGGTTCAGGGTAGAACTAATCAGAGCTCCAAAAGGAAAGAACAATGAGGGTAGCAGAGCAGAATTCATCTGAGAAGTGGTAAGAAGTTTTCCCAGAATGTTCGGATGTGAACTTTCAGATGACAGGACACCTACCACTGCCCAGTGCCAAGTCCCCACCCGACATTCACAAGGTCTGAGGCAGGACTATAAATGGAGGCCAATATGCCAAACATCTAAATTTTTTTAAACTATAAATGAAGCTAATGAACTTCTAAATAAAGTATGCTTTGCCTTCCTACCTTGACAAAAAAACCTTCAGAATATCCTGACCAGAAGGCCAGGCTCTGAGGTAGAATGTGAAGGCTTCAGGTGTGGAGCTGCTGGCTGACATCCTCTCACCCACTCCCTTTCTCTCTTACTTCCTAGCTCTGACCCATAGTCTGAGGGGCCTCATGTGCATGCGTGGACACCCCACCCACACATCCAAGTTCCCACAAACAACTACTCCTTGGCTACCCTATAGGCATAGGGAGCAAAAAACAGTGGGGTTGTCTATCCACAGTGGGACAGATCTAGGGAAGATGGCTGCATGAATGATGCAATGGGATTCGGGCAGGAAATTCTAAGTTTCCAAGTATGTACTTAGGTCATTGTCAAGGGCCTACCACTCAATTGCCCAGCAGACTCCTTGTCTTGTGGGAAGGGTCACAGCTAGAGGATGATCAGAGGGGGCTTTGTAAAGTATAGGCTTGGGCCAGGCATGGTGGCTCATGTTTGCAATCCCAGCACTTTGGGAGGCCACAAAATAAGAGGATTGCTTAAGCTCAGGAATTTGATCTCAGGAGTAAGAGGATTACTGAGCAACATAGCTAGGCTTCCCTATCTCAGCAAAAAATTAAAAATTTAGCCAGGCATGGTGGTACACCCCTGTAGTCTTAGCTTCTCTGGAGGCTGAGGTAGGAGAATGGCTTGAGCCCAGGAGTTTGAGGCTGAAGTGAGCTATGATGACACCACTCTACTGCTAGAGCAAAAGCCTGTCTCTAAAAATAAATAAATAAATAAATAAAAGTGTAGGGTCTAGGGCAGGGGATGTTCTTGCCCATGTCTTAGGGTGGATGAAAATAGATCCACATCAGCTGGGCATAGTGGCTCACACCTGTAATCCTAGCACTTTGGGAGGCCAAGGCAGGTAGATTGCTTGAGCTCAGGAGTTCAAGATCAGCCTGAGCAAGAATGAGACCCTGTCTCTAAAAAGTAGTTGGGCATTGTGGTGGGCACCTGTAGTCCCAGCTATTGGGGAGGCTGAGGCAGGAGGATCACTTTGTAATAACTGACCCAGCAAAAAGACCCCTAAATTCCCCTGTCTCAGCCTGAGCCCCTGCATTTCTCAAACTCCCCCACCCCCGGCAAAATCTGGGAACAGTTTCAGAATAGAATAAGGACGTTCCCTGAGTTCCCAAAGACTCCTCGCCACAGCTCAAACAATGGTGAAAGCTTACTCAAGCTGAGTTTCCCAAACTACCAAGCTAAGTTTGTCCCTGTGCCAACCACCATGATGTAACCCCCTGAGCAAACTATCACACTGTAACCCCACCCTGAGCTAACTGCCATTTTCTGCTTCTGTGCTCACCAGCCTGCTTGCCAGGCAGCACAAAAATGGTATAAAAATCAGCCCGCTCCTCACTTAGGGGCCACCTGCCCTTTAGGGCAAGGGCCCCCTGCACAGGTGTAATAAATCACCATCTGATTTATACCTTAAGTGGGGTCCAAGTTTTTCTTAAAGGTGGCAATGGTACAACATTTCTGGAGGCCCCAGTGAGATAGCCACCCCAACCCCCACCTAGGCCTGCCACTAATGCCTGATGGCTCTAGGGAAAGACCTTGGAGAAGACATTCCTCTGCCCTGGAGTCCTTGGACATGTGGAGTCAGGGCATAGGTTTCCAAACCTTCTAAAATTAGTGATAAATTAATAATATCCAGGTAAGTTATTTTAATCTGTAGAGATTTTGGGGGGTGGAAATCAGACCAATTGGACACAACTACACAATCCGTTCCCCGGGCTGGGGTGGGAGGGGAGACATCTCCCTGTCCCAGATCTGTACCATGTAGGGCTCATGGGGGTGAGTCCAGGTCTGTGTCATGCAAGTCTATATCATGCAGGGCTCACGGTGGGTAAGTCTAGGTCTGTATCATGCAGGACTCACGGGGGTGAGTCCAGGTCTATATCATGCAAGTCTGTTTCTCTTGGTTTCTTGGTTGACTCTGAGGGGTGATTCCTCAATGAGTCTTTGTCTTTCTGTCTCTTAGTGAACCCCCTCTTCCATGTCAGTAAGATTGTGTGAAACCTGTCAGCCTTTTTCGTGTCTGGTCTGTTGGTTTCTCTTTTTTAAACTCAGAGTGTGGGTCTGTTGGTTTCTCTTCTTTGGACTCAAAGAGTGTAAGTCTGTTGGTTTCTCTTCTCTGGACTCACAGAGGGTGAGTCTTTAGTCTGTCTGGTTTCTCTTTGGACTCACAGGGGTGAGTCTAGTTTGTCTCAAGTCTGTCTAGATTTTGGACTCACAGAGGTGAGTCCAGTCTGTTTCAGGTTTTTCCTTTTAGGACTCACAGAAGGTGGGTCTTTGTATTGTCTGGTTTTTCTCTTCTTTGGGCTCACAGAAGGTGAGTCCCTGGTCTGTCAGGTTTTCTTCTTTAAGCTCACAGAGGGTGAGTCTTTGGTCTGTCTTGTTTCTCTTTAGACTCACAGGGGGTGAGTCCCTGGTAAAATCCAAGTTTATGTCAGCTATGACCTTAAGGAACTCTACTGAGGGCAAAAAAGTGAGAATCTGTCTCAAAAAAAAGAAAAGAAAAGAGAAAAGATAAGAAAAGGAAAGAGACCCACATCAAGGCACATCATCATAAAATTTCAGAAAACCAGGACAAAGAGAAGATTCTAAAAACTTTCGGGAGAGATAAATCAGGAGTGGGGTGGGGGAAAGAGAGAAGAGATTTCAGATAAGGGGCAATCAGAATGATGATGGACTTCCTAACAGCAAGGCTAGATGCCAGGAGACAAGGTAATAATGGTTCTAAAATCTCAGGGGTTGGCCAGGGGCAGTGGCTCACATCTATAATCCTAGCACTCTGGGAGTCTGAGGCAGGAGGATTGCTTGAGTTCAAGAACTCAAGACCCACCTGAGCAAGAGCAAGACCCCATCTCTACTAAAAATAGAAAACCAGTGGGATGTAGTGTCTCACACCTGTAGTCCTAGCTACTGGGGAGGCTGAGGCAAAAGGATTGCTCAAACCCAAGAGTTTGAGGTTGCTATGAACTAGGATGTCATAGCACTCTATCTGGGGTGACAAGGGAGACTTTGTCTCAAAAAAAAAATATTGAGGAGAAATGGTTTCTAACCTAGAATTTTATACTCAGCCAAACTTTCAATTAAGTGTGAATATTGAAAAAAAGCAACAGGCAACTTCAGACATGCAGATTTGCTCCTCATTCACCTTTCATGGGCAGCAAAAGGGGAGTGTGTCATGCTTAAAGGAGCAAACCAGGAGGAAGACAGAGGATCCACTAAAACAGGGGCCTACCAAGAAGAGAGGTGAGGTACACTTGTTTTCTGCTGCTGTGGAACAATGACCATAAACTCAGCAGCTTAAAGCCCCCTCCATTTATCTCTCATTTCCATGAGTCAGAAGTCAGTGGCTAGGGCTTTGCTGGGTACTCTACTAGTTCTTTGTCTTTTGAAGCAGGAATCAACGTGTCAGCTGAGCTGTTTTCCAAACGTGGAGGATCTGGGGAAGAATCTACTTCTACAGCACTCAGGTTATTTTATCTATGGCTGTGGGAAGATGGCTCTGCCCAGCCCCTCCATCTCAGCTGGGAGATACCCTGTGCACCCCTCTCTCACTCCTAGAATCATTAGCCAGAGAAAAACTCTGTTTAGAAAGAGTCCTGTGATGAGTTTCAGCCCACTTGGAAATTCTCCCTGACTCAAGAACAACTGCTTAGCTATCATAATTGCAGCTCAACACTCCCTTTGACACTTCACCCCAGTGACTTTTCAGCTTACCCTGGACTCTGCCCACACTCAAGGGGAGGAGACCATATGAGGGGGTACTGTTGGGGTCATCTGAGAATCCTGCTTCCATGTGAGGTGAAGTGACATCCCAGAGTGATGGCTGTATAGCTGGCCTCAAGGGCAGCCAGTTGCTTGGAAAGGCAGATGGACTCTGGGGAAGAGTTTGTCTTTGGCTCCTTGAATACATTGCCTGGTTTTTGAACAAGGGGGCCCACCAATGTCTGTGAGTAGCTCTGGTTTCAGGATTTCAAATGACAAAATCCCAACTTGGCTTCTCTCTCTTCCCTCAACCCCAGCCTTCTTGTGCTGGCGTTGATCTCAGGCCTTCTGCAGAGGCAGATGGAGGCTGCAGCTCCAGCAGAAAATTGTGCAAAACCTCCTTGAGCTTTGAGGGGCCCAGTCATTCTTATTGTGAATGTGATGCCCTAAAGGGCTTCATCTTGATTCAAATTTCCAGCCTCCTTGGAGCTGAGACTGGACGAGGTGTAAATGTGCAGAGGAGAGGCAGCCAATAGTGACCAGCAATGGGCAAGGGGGTCCACGGGCAATCACAGTGATGCCAACCCCTTCCTGGGTGCCCAAGTACAACAAACACCCTCTTTCCTTACCCACAGCGGCAAAGATGTATCGGTACACATGTAAGGTGCCTTTCCTCCCTTCCCTCCTCCAGAGGCGCCAACTCAGAGTTTTATCCAGTCACAGTTTCCTGCTCTAGGCCTGGAATCTTCTGACCAGTCCTTTCAGCTACACCTGGTGAGGGTCCTCAACAGAGAGGCCATCTATGACTGAGTGATGAATTTGACCAATCCAGCATGTGACTAAGTTGTTCTAGGAAAAGACCTATAAAACCACCGAAATAACCTTCACATGGAAAGAAAACATTAGGAAGGAGTGGTCATCTGTCCATGGCATGCACATTCTGAAGTCTCTGCCCACATCCTGAACTGGGGAGCAAGTCCTTTGGTCAGTGTGTTAAGCCCTCCCAACCTCCCCAACTGTTCTGCTCTCAGCGAGGGTCCTCGGTGTCCTTTGAACCTTGGTGGAAACTTACTGGGAGAATGTCCCTTCTGGAAGGGATTAAATTTTCAACAGCCTCACTTCTTCTTGGTACAAGAAGGAACTTTGAAAATGAGTGATGTGATCACTCCTTTTTGTTTGCCAGCTTTGGGTCTTTCCAGCATCATACACCCCCTGGAGGCCTGGCTCAACCTGCTATTCGCTTTTGGACAATCCCATAGGCTAAAGTAACTGAAGCCAGACACTGGTCCAGCGTGTCTCTGGGTGCGAAGCATGGCCTGGAAAGTTGGGTTCTCAGCAACAGGCCCCGGGTTCAGCCTCTGTCCCCCTTGGCCAGGGTCCACGTTGGGGATTTTGCTCTGGGGAAAGTGGAAACTGTCATCTCAGAAATAGGAGGTGCTGCTGGTCTGCCCTCAGGCTGCATATAATAGCTAAGACTTCACAGAATAAGAGAGAGGCCCTGCCCTGCCTGGTGCAGGCACCAAGACATTTGAGTTGCTCAATCTTCTGTGCCTGCCTGAGGTCAAAAGATGAAACAAGCAAACAAGCAAAAAAAAAAAAAAAAAAAAAAGGAAAGAAAAAAGACTACTAGGCATGGTGGCTCACGCCTATAATCCTAGCACCCTGGGAGGCCGAGGCAGGTGGTTTGTTTGAGCTCAGGAGTTTGAGACCAGCCTGAGCAAGAGTGAGACCCTGTCTCTTCTAAAAATAGAAAAATTAGCCAGGAGTTGTGGCAGGTGCCTATAGTCTCCACTACTTGGGAGGATGGCTTAAGCCCAGGAGTTTGAGGTTGCTGTGAGCTATGAGGTCACGGCATTCTACAGGGCGACAAAGTAAGACTCTGTCTCAAAAAAAAGGACTGAAAATAAATTAATTCATGTATTATTAACAAGATTTTTCAAAATTAAGTTTGCAAAAAATTACGAAAAAAACTCAAGGACTAAAGGGGAAAAATGGACAAATTAGACCATGGACAATTTAAAAACTTGTGCATCAAAAGACATTATCAATGGAGCACAAAGTCAACCTGTAGAATGGGAGAAATATTTACAAATAATATATATGAGAAGGGATTGATATCCAGAATATATAGAGATTTCCTAAAACTCAGAAACAGGAAAACCAAACACCCAAAACAAAAATGGGGAAAGGACAAGACTGAACACGTATCCAAAGAAGACACACAAAGAGCCAGTAAGCGCATGGAGAGATGTTCAACATCACTAATTGTTAGGGAAATGCAAGTCAAAACCATGATGAGATACCACCTCACATCCTATTTTGGATAGGATGCCCACTATCCAAAAAATATAAAATAAGCACTTGTGGGCTCGGCACCTATAGCACAGTGGTTCCAGAGCCGGCACATGCACTGAGGCTGGTGTATTTGAACCCTGCCGGGCCTGCTAAACAACTGCAACAACAACAAAAAAATGACTGCAACAAAAATATGACAACTGCAACAAAAAAATAGCCGGGCGTTGTGGTGGGTGCCTGTAGTCCCAGCTACTTGGGAGGCTGAGGCAAGAGAATTGCTTGAGCCCAAGAGTTTGAGTTTGCTGTGAGCTGTGATGCCATAGGACTCTACTGAGGGTGACAGTCTCAAAGAAAGAAAGAAGAAAGAAAGAAAGAAAGAAAGAAAGAAAGAAAGAAAGAAAGAAAGAAAGAAAGAAAGAAAGAAAGAAAGAAAGAAAGAAAGAAAGAAAGAAAGAAAGAAAGACAGAAAGAAAAAACAAAAAGCACTTGTGAAGATGTGGAGAAATTGAAACCAGTGCATTAATGGTGGGAATGGAAAATGGTGCAGCTGCTATGGAAAACAGTGTGGCTGTTTCTCAGAAAATTTTAAAAATGGTATTACTGTATGGTCCAGCAAGTCCACTGCTGCGTATATACCCAGATGAATTAGAAGAGGGTCTTGAAAAAACAACAGGGTCTCAGCTGGGCATGGTGGCTCACACCTGTAATCCTAACACTATGGGAGGCTGAGGTGGTGGATTGCTTGTGCTCAAGAGTTCGAGACCAGCCTGAGCAAGAGTGAGACCCTGTCTCTACAAAAAATAGAAAAACTAGCCCAGCATTGTGGTGGGCATTTGTAGTTCCAGCTATTTGGGAAGGCTGAGGCAAGAGGATCACTTGAATCCAGGAGTTCAAGGTTGCTGCGAGCTGTGATGCCATGGCATTCTACCCAGGGTGACAGAGTAAGACTCTGTCTCAACACAATAATAGAGTCTCAAAGAGATATCTGTACATCCATGTTCATAGCAGCATTGTTCTCACAATAGCCAAACTATAGAAGCAACCCAACCATTCATCAACAGATGAGTAAACAAACAAAATACGGTATGTTATTCAGCCTTGAAAAGGAAGGAAATTTTCACAGGTTACAACATGGATGAAACTCGAGGGCATGATGCTAAGTGAAATAAACTAGTCACAAAAAGGCAAAAACTATGTGATTCCACTTACCTGAGGCACCAGACACATAATAGGGTAGTGTTTGCCAGGGGCTGGGGGTGGGTAGGCAGATGAAGAGTTAGTTTTTAATGGGTGCAGAGCTTCAGTTTTATAAGGTGAAAAGAGCTTTGGGGAAAGATGGTGGTGATGAATGCACAACATTATGGACATAGCTTTGAACTCTAGACTTAAAAATGGTTAAGATGGGGGTGGCACCTGTGGCTCAAGGAGTAGGGCGCCGGTCCCATATGTCTGAGGTGGTGGGTTCAAACCCAGCCCCGGCCAAAAAAAAAAAAATGGTTAAGATGGTAAATTTTATGTTATACATCTTTTATCACAGTGAAAAAAAGTCATAAAAAATCATGAGAAAAACTCAATGCCAAAGGAACCATTTTCAAATAGGCACCTGGTCACCTACGGATGACTCACGTGGTGAGCAGAGGGTTGAGGAGAGATGCCAGGGTGGAGCTGAGCCCTGTTCAGCCAGCACATGACTGCCCAGGGGACAGGGGCAGGAAAGGGTTGTGTTGTGAGTGAACACATTGGCAGCATGGTCTGCCCGACTTGTGCTCAGTGACCAGCAGAATCCTCCTTGCCTGGTGCAGCAATCAGGCATCTAATCGGAGATGCTGTCGCCTTGTTGACCATGCATGCCTGGCCACCCAGGGGAGGGCTAGGTCAGGAGGACCAGGAAATGTGTGCTGAGACCCCTGTTAGATCCCTGAAGCTATAACCTTGCATGACTCAGGCCTCTGCTTGAGTCATACCATGTTGGGTAGGGGTTGGACACATGGTTGAACACATACTCAGCTGGGTAGGGGTAGGACACATGGTGGACACTGACTTCCAGGTCACATTTGGATCAGGGTCAGGCAGCCCTTTCCCCCTGAAGTGCTCCTCCCCTGAACCCCAGTCTGAAGGGCCATCCCAGTTAGGCTCTGTGTGACACTGCAATAGAAATTCATTCTCTTGGCCAGGTGCAGTGGCTCATACCTGTAATCCTAGCACTCTGAGAGGCAGAGGCAGGAGGA
This sequence comes from Nycticebus coucang, assembly GCF_027406575.1. Lineage (NCBI taxonomy): Eukaryota > Metazoa > Chordata > Mammalia > Primates > Lorisidae > Nycticebus > Nycticebus coucang. Next base: position 100,783,617 of record NC_069791.1, read on the forward strand.
TTGCTTGAGCTCAGGAGTTCAAGATCAGCCCGAGCAAGAGTGAGACTCCATCTCTACTAAAATTTGAAAAATTAGGTGGGCGTTGTTATAGGCACCTGTAGTCTCAGCTACTCAGGAGGCTAAGGCAGGAGGATCGATTAAGCCCAGGAGCCTGACATTGCTGTGAGCTAGGTTGATGCCATGGCATTCTACCCAGGTCACAGAGGGTGACTCTGTAAAAAAAAGAAAAAAAAATCTCTCTCTCTATATAAAATTTACCCAGCAGGGGAGATACCATGATCATGAAGGTGATTTTCCCAGGGGCAAGGCTTATCCAGTGCACTGTGGTTGTGCTGAGCCCTACGATTTTCTTTTCTTTTTTTTTTTTTTTGTAAAGACAGAGTCTCACTGTACCGCCCTATGGTAGAGTGCCGTGGTGTCACACGGCTCACAGCAACCTCTAATTCTTGGGCTTACACAATTCTCTTGCCTCAGCTTCCCTAGCAGCTGGGACTATAGGCGCCCACCACAAACCCCTCCGATTTTCTTAAATGTGGGAAACTTGAATGCATAATTTGTCAGTGGGGGACTGTGTTCATGCTTTCTCCTGATTTTCTGGAAAGAAAGGAAGGAAAGAAGGAAGGAAGGAAGGAAGGAAGGGAGGGAGGGAGGTAGGGAGGGAGAGAAGGAAATTCTCTCACAGTTCTAGAGGCTGGAAGTCCAAAATCAAGGTGTCAGCAGGCCATGCTCCATCCAAAGTCTGCACCCTTCCCGATTCTCCCAGCTTTCTGAGGTTCCATGCATCACTGGGGATGTTGCTGCATCACCGTCTCTGTCTTCATTTTCACAAACCTTCTTGCTTTTCTGTATTTGTTTTCCCTTCTCTTCTCTTTAAGGACTTGCCACTGGATTTAGGGCCCACCCTAATCCTAGATGATCTTGTCATAAGACACTTACCTTGATTACACCCATAAAGACCCCTATTCCAAATAACATCACATTCTGAGGTTCTGGGTGAACATATCTTTTGGAGATGTCCAATTGGCCCTCTGCAGTATCTAGGTTTTGATTTCTAGCAACAGTAGGAGCAAACTGAGCTCTGGGGGAGGGCAGGGTCAGGGTTGCATTTCTCTCTGGGCCTCCACGGGTTTCTCAGAAGGGGTGACAATGTGAACAGCCCTACCTACCACTGTTGTGAACTGCCCTCTAACGACGGAACTAAGAGCAGCACAGAGCATGCAGGGGACCAACACCCCAGGGCTGCAGCCGCTGGGGGGATCCCCCATCTCCAGCAGCCCACACCGTGAGTCAGGGGATGCTGATGTGGCCAAAGGAGAGACAGGAGGCTGGACAGTTGGGATGTCTTTTGAAATGTCCCACTGAGGATAAAGAATAACCATTTTCCACCAGGAAAGCTGTCAGTGTTAAAGCTCAAAATGCGTCTGTGGGAACCAAGTTGGATGCAAGGACCCTCCCAGTAATGTGAGGCCCTGAGATGTGGACTGTGAAGCTGTGTGAATTAGCCAGGGTTCTCCAGACAGAACACACACACAGAGAGAAAGAGACCGAGTATGAGGTTCCTGTGACTGTGGAGACTGAGAAGTCCCATGACCTGCTGTCTGCAAGCTGGGGTGCCGGAAAGCTAATAGTGCAGTTCCACTCCACACTCAGGAATCAAGAGCTTGGAGGCCCCTGGGATAGGTCCCAGTCTGAGTCCAAAGACCCAAGAACCAGGAGCAGCAATGTTGGGGGGTAGGAAAGGAGGATGTCCTTGTCCAGTCCTAGCAGAGAGAGAATTCACCTTCTTTCACCTTTCTGGTCCATTCAGGATGGGATGAGGCCCACCTGCCCTGCAGAGGGCAGTCACCTTCACTTGGCCCCCAATTCTAAAGCTGAGCTCTTCCAAAACACCCTTACAGACACACCCAGAGACAATGGGCTGCCATACCTTTCTGGCCATACCTTACCCCAGTCAAGTAGACACAAAATTTACCTATCACACTGCACCTAGTGACACCTGCCTCCTCTGCTGGTAAACTCAACCATTTCTTACCAAGTGTGGAATGTGCTTTTTAAAGGCATGGTTAGGTACAACCCTCATAATGTTCTTTCTCATAAATCTGTATTTGATATCTTAGAATGGGACCTCATTCAGGCCAGTGTTCTGAGTCTGTCTATTCTGCTCTGCTCTGGGGAGCCAAAGACACAAAAGTGAGCTGAGATGTGGGCATTGCTGGCATCCCCTTGACCCTGTACCTTTCAGGGAAGCCGGAGGCTGTTTTACGAGGACCTATGGGGACAATGAGGAGGGTGTGCACCTTCACGGAAGATGCAGATGACTGTGGAGTGTCTCAGCCTGCACAATGGCCACATGGTCCTACTAACACTGTTCTTAGAGGCCACATGTGAGGTGCTTCCTCTGCCCCGTGGCCTCCTCCCCTCTGAGATGTCCACGGGCTGTGTAAGGAGGCCGAGTCCCAGTCTGGCTCCTGCATCTCCTCGCCTACAGAGGGAGGCCAACTTTGCCATCTCTTCTAGGCTGTGGGGAGGCCAAAAAAGATGATGGGGAGGTGGGACGTGGCACGAAAGGCAGAATTTTGGCCTCAGGAAGGACTGCACAGTGATTCTGGGCAACTTGTGTTCTTAGACCCTCAGTTTCCTCATGCTTGTGAGTAGCAGAGGAACAGAGGATCGCTCACAGAAAGGTGGTCACCAGGATCACAGGTGCCTGGTGCACAGCAGGAATTCACAGGTAAATTCTTTCCCTCCCTTAGGGCCTCATGCAACAGCTGTTAGAGCAGGGACACAGCTGTCTTTGAGTGTCTTGGGGCTGGGGGCCATAGGGTAGGCTGCAGAGTGCCCCAGGCAGGGATGGGCATCGTGAGATGTGTCTTCATCATCAACTCACTGCATACTTATGGGTTTTACTCACATCGACGCACATGGATGTTTAAGGACCTGTCTCAGCTCCAGCTAAAACAGAGTCCTGTCTATTGTGGGATTCTAAATAAGCAATCAAATCATGTTTGGGCCACATGAATCATGACTCTGAGAAGCCCTTAAAATGCAGCAGGTGTGGCTTTGGGTACGTGCTCCCAGATGCCTGCACTGTCCGGGGTTTCTGTGTGGTCTGATGCAGTGGGACCCTTCTCTCTCCTGATCTTCAAGGATTGTGTCTTGTCCATCCCCTGCTAAGGCCCCTGACTGCAGCCCTCCCTCTGCATCCAGACTGTCTTAGGAGTCTGACCTGTAGGAAGCAAACTGAAGGTCAGCACGGAGCAAGAGTCTATCTCAGTGGGCCCACGGCGTCCCCGGACTGATGGCAAGTAGCTGAGCCCCATAAAACATTCCTGGAGGCTGGGTATGGTGACTCATGTCTGTAATCCTAGCACCCTGAGAGGCTGAGGAGGGTAGATTGCTTGACGTTAGGAGTTCGAGGCCAGCTTGAGCACGCATTGTGATGGGCATCTGTACTTGGGAGGTTGAGGCAAGAGGATCATTTGAGCCCAAGAATTTGAGGTTGCTGTGAGCTATGATGCCACAGCACTCTACCAAGGGTGACAAAGTGAGACTCTGTCTCAATTAAAAAAAAAAAAATTCCTGGGACTAGCACCATGACACTTCGTGTACCAAATGGGGCCACCCCCTGAGTGGCAATGATGACCTAGGAGCACATATTGCACTCTTGGGACTGGGCCAGGTGCTCCCCTCAGTCACTAGTTCAATTGTCATAACATTCCCAGGAAAATGCCCTCAATATCCTCATTTTACAAATGGATCGTCCAGGGCTTGGAAACTTATCCAAGGACAGGCAGCAGCAAAGTAGGACAACAAGCCTGTCTGACCTCCCACTTGCAGGGAAGCAGCTCTGGGGAGGCGGTAACATAGATTGCCCACAGCGTGGGGAATCTGCTCTTAATTGCCTAGTTGGGAGTGATGGAACAAGTTCTATCACATACCGGCTGCAGCAGGTGCCTCTGGCTCTTTGAAGACTCGGGAAGCACCTCCTGGCAATGGTTGATGGTCACGGCAGGGAGAGGAGAAGAGAGGAAGCCTGTGGGGTCCCCTGTCCCAGTCCCCCATCTGTTGGGAGCCCTGAGATACACCTGGCAGTTTGGCCCCTCCAGGCCTCAAGCCAGCCCTGATCCAGGCGACATACCGTAAGGTCACATCTGGACTCATGTTTTTGTCTTACGCCTGTTGGCTGCCCTAGGTGCAGACTCCCCTGGCAGTGCTGTCCCTGCTTCTTGATGGTGGAAACCATAGATTTGGGTCTAGCCTCGGACCATGGCTGGACTCAGACGCTTTGGAAATGAACCTTGAGCTGGCGGGTCAGGCTTCACCAGACCCTTGTTGCAGAGGCCAAGGAACTTTCAGGAAATAACTCAAGGAGGGAAGGAGCCAGGCCCAGTGAGCTGACCCTCTAATAGCTGGCTGTGTTGTACGGCCTGGCACTTGGGAGGCACCTGTCACACAGAGAGGTGGAGGAAAGTGGCGGTAGTATTTGTGCCCTCCCCCCAAAAAAACTAAACTAATGGAGCTGGCTTCCTCTATAAAACAGGGCCTGGGCACTGCTTTGGAATGAGAGTAGCCACCATGCCAAGGGAAAGCAGACAAAGCCCAATGAGCTGGTAGCAGCTGAGGTGTTTGTGTGCACACAGATGCAGAATTTGGTGACATCTTTTCAGGGACCCCTGTGGAGGGAGGAGAGAAAGGACTCAGGTGCTGGAGACCTAGACTCTAATTCCATTCTTGCCCCTTCCTGGTGTGATGTGGGGCAAGTTAATTAAAGACTCAGCCTGGGATGGGAATGACACTGCCTATGGTGGATTAAACACATCCACAAATTCTCTGATATTCCTCCCTTTAAGAGGTGGAGCCTGGCCAAGCATGGTGGCTCATGCCTATAATCTTAGCACTCTTGGGAGGCCCAAGGTGGGAGGATTGCTTGAGCTCAGGAGTTCAAGACCAGTCTGAGCAAGAACGAAACCCCTCTCTCTGCTAAAAATAGAAAAATTACCCGGCCAGCACCTGTAGTCCCAGCTACTAGAGAAGATGAGGCAGGAGGATTGCTCAAGTCCAGGAGTTTGAGGTTGCTGTTAGCTAGACTGAGGCCACAGCACTCTAGCCTGGGGCAACAGAGTGAGACTCTGTCTCAAAAAATATATATATTAAGAGGTTCAGCCTAAATCCCCTCCCCTTGAGAGTAGAATGGAATTAGTATTTCACTTCTAACTGATAAGGCAGGAGCGACAATGCGTAACCTCACAGACTGAACCTGAAGGGCCTGCAGCTTCTTGTTTGTTTTCTCTTTGGCTCTTAGATCACTCACTCTGGGGAGAGCCAGCTGCTATGTTATGAAGAGAGGCCCACTGGGCAGAACTGAAGCCTTCAGTCACCAGGCACATGAGGTCTCCATCCTGGAAGTGGCTTCTCTAGCCCCAGCCCAGCCTCCAGATGACATGGCTCCAGCTGACATCCTGACTGCAACCTCAAGAGAGATTCTGGGCCGGAGCCACCTAGTTAAGCTGCTCCTATAGATCAAACTAGGAGATGATCAGTGCTTATGGTTTTAAGCTAACACATTTTGCGGGTATTTGTTCAGGGCAACAGATAACTCATACACCCATCTCAAGGCACATTTGTTAGAAGTTACTGGGCTGACATACATGAAGGGCCAGATCTCCAACAGACGCTCAGTCTGAGCAGGTTCTTTCTGCTCTGAGGCCTCACTGCCCCCTCCACATGGGGCTAAATTTAGACTGTAGGTTATGCTCACTCTGGGGCCAGCACCCAGCCAGGTTCCTGGTTTCCTGCCCTTTCCCCCAGCATGTGTCCTGGATTTGCCGACCACAGACCCTGCCTGTCACGGGGGAGACCCACTCTCTCTTTTAAATAAACGATCAAAGAAATTGGCTAGCATATAGTTTAATCCATATTGTATGGCAATATCATGTACCAAACTCCCTGCCCATACTCCCACCCACACAGCAGTAAACCAGACTATCTGAAATGTCAATCAAGGGATACCACTTCTTGCTTAAAGCCCTCCAATGGCTTCCTGTAAAAGTCCCAACCCATTACCTTGGCCATGAGAGTCCTGTGGCACACCCCTCCCACACAGTATAGCCATTCATCGTGCCCTTCCTCATGCCTCACGTGAGGTCCCCACACTCTGTTTCTCTGAATCAGAACATTCTTCCACCTGACCTCCATGAAGCTGCTTCCTTCCTGCTATCTGTAATCATTACTCAGTGTCACCTCCTCACAGCCCCACCCTGGGTCCCCTGGGCCACATTATTTCATTTAGTCCTTTGTATCACCAGCTAAAATGTCCTGTCTATACGTTCGTCCTATGAAGCCCACACTGCACGGAAACTCTGCTGCTCTGACTCCCAGGGCTAGGAGGAGGGGGCACACAGCAGGCACCGGATGAATGTTTGTGGGCTGAAGAGCTTTGTGGATATCAGCCAAATTCCCTTTTGAAAGCTTTGGAGCTTTCTTCATGAGGAACTCCCTGGAAAATCCTTACGTGAAGGAAGTTAGTCACCTTCAATCTCAACAGTAGGTCATACCTGCATCACAATCATTTTAATTTAGGGAGGGTCTTGTTAGGGACTTGCAAACACTGGTTTCTCTGATTTAGCTGCAGGTAACATACATGAAATGGAATGCCATGATTTTTTCCCTTGGAGGGGTATTCATGTGGAGTCTGCCAGGTCAGCTGTCTCTGTGCAGAGAGCAAGGATCCAGGGACCACGTGGCTGTATGATGTAAACCTCCTCCCCAGATTGCCATGGGTTTGGGGCCAAAGGAATGCAGGATACTTAGGGCCAGCCACATGGTAGAGGACAGCCCAGAAGAGACTTTGACCCAAGGGAGCAGGTCAGACTTGAACTCCAAGTGGGATTCTGAGCAGCATGGCCATGGAGCTGGGACCCATCATGGCTGTGGAGCTGGGTCCCAGAGCTTCCCTCTGGGCCAGGCATGTCCAATTACTTGCTGGTATAGGGAGGTCTGGGGTCCCCAGGGAGGGGATAGAATGGCAGGGAGGTATTTGGGATCTTGTGGCACAGGATTATTCAGATTTGAATATTTTATTTTCTTTCTTTACTATTATTATTTTTTGAGACAGAGCCTCAAGCTGTCGCCCTGGGTAAAGTACCGTGGCATCACAGTTCACAGCAACCTCCAACTCCTGGGCTCAAGCGATTCTCCTGCCTCTGCCTCCCAAGTAGCTGGGACTACAGGCACCCGCCACAACGCCTGGCTATTTTTTGGTTGCAGCTGTCATTGTTGTTTGGTGGGCCCGGGCTGGATTTGAACCTGCCAGCTCAGGTGTATGTGGCTGGTGCCTTAGTTGCTTGAGCCGCAGGTGCCGAGCCAGATTTGAATATTTTAATACTAACTAGCTGTACCAGTGCTTGGTAGCTGAAGGTCAGCCTGGTTCTCAGGGTCACCCAGACCCTGCCTTACCTCCTAATTGGCCACAGGCCTGGCCACCCTCCACCTGGCTAATCCTCATCCAGCCAAACCAGCTTTCATCAATCCCTCTAAGACACCATGTTCCCCCAGGGATTTGGCACCCAGTGGTTTTCTCCATCAAAGCTCCCTGACCTCTTATTCATCTGAGCATAGGTTATCGGTACCCCTCCCCAGGGTGGCTTTCTCTGACCATTAGACTAGTCCAGGACCCCTGGTCCCCGCTAAACACTCCTGGCCTGGGTTTCCTAGCATGGAGCCTGTTCATAATTCCATAGGATGCTTGTTACCTACTCACCTGAGTCCACAGGGTCAGGGCCAGAACTATTTTCCCCGTTATTCTACCCCTGACATCTCATTAAACAGTTGCTAAATGGATGAAGAAATGAGTGATGAGTGGGCCCCAAACTCCCACCCTCTTGGGGATCATGGATCCCCTTCTCTGGCTATGCTTCTTGTAGGGGGAGAGGCGGGTGGACCACTCTTGTGGTCTAGGAAAAGGTGAGTTTTGTGAGGACACTGGGACCTAAAGGGTCCTCCCCATAGTAGCAAAGAAAGCCCACACGGGTTGGCTGTGAGGGACAGTGATTCTGCCATAGGATATGGGGACCAAGGCTTCAGGCCCCAGCTGGACTTCCTGGCTGTTGTGGTGGGAGGCTGGCCAGGGCATGCTTGGTGGGCTGACGAGCACTTTCCTCTCACCCTCACCTTTGAGCACCTGTCTCATAGCACGCAGGCAAGATCCTCAGCTTTGAAACATCGCTGGCGTTGCCATTATCCAAACAAACAACCAGCTGTTTGGTTTGTGTCTCCATTCTGTTTGTCTATTCTACAGAGATTTTTTTGCTCCATAGACATATTTTATCTTTCCTGACTGGCTGGAAAGGTGGTAAAACAAATAAACAAACAAGGCGGGAAATAGATTTAATTAAAGAGCATGAGCTAAAAGTTGTTTTATTGCATCCCTCCCTTAGAACTGCGAGAAGGGTGGTGGGTGAAGAGAGGTTTTTCCTTCTTCAGTTCTTCCATCATCTAACTGGGAAAGTTTGGGCCAGGTGGCACCCAGGACGACTCTGTCACAGCTGGGAGCAAATCTCAGCCTCAGCGGCTGCTTGGGGATAAAACATACGTGCTGGGCATTTTACCTGCCCTGACATTGTGTGAGTGGCGGATACTCACCTAGCTGTGACAGGGGGCTGGCCGTGCACTGCCTGAGCAGAAAGGAGAGGTTGCCTGGGCTGCCAGGCCCACGGGTGGCCAACTATTCCCCTGTGCAGATGCCCAGGAGCAGCTGCCAGAGCCCAGCGGCCTGGAAAGGGCAGGGAGACAGCAGTGGCAGAACCAGGCAAACCTGTTCAGAGGTGGGCGAGGCTGTGTGGGCAGGAAGCCGGGCGGGACACTCCAGAGGAGGATGTGGATGGTCTCCGCTAACCTTGACCCATCTCTTACCTCTGTAGCAGGGAGATTTTTGAAAATTGGATATAAATTGAGTAAGATGTACTTGTCTCACGGGGAGAGATGAGATGAGTGATTTTGCTTTATTTTGTCTTATTATTATTTAATAATAATCAAATAATAGCTGTAAGCTATGATGATGCCAGGCCACTCTACCAGGGCAACAGAATGGAACTGTGTCTCAAATTATAATAAAATGTAAGTAATATATATATTTACTTATATATAAGTATACTTATATAAAATATAAGTAAATTATAATAAAAAATAAGTAAGATCCTCAAACTCAGCTAGGCGCCTGTAGCTCAGCGGCTGGGGTGCCAGCCACACATATCACGGCTGGTAGGTTCAAACCCGGCCCAGGGCCTCTAAACAACAATGACAACTGCAACAATAAAAATAAATAAATAAATAAATGAATAGCCGGGCATTGTGGCACATGCCTGTAGTCCCAGCTACTTTGGAGGCTGAGGTGAGAGAATCTCTCAAATCCCAAGAGTTTGAGGTTGCTGTGAGCTGTGATGCCACAGCACTCTACCGAGGGTGACAAAGTGAGACTCACTTTGAGTGAGTCTCAAAAAAAAAATATCCAGGAGTCATAGTGGGCACCTATAGTTGCAGCTACTTGGGAAGCTGAGACAAGAGAATCACTTTAGCCCAAGAGTTTGAGGTTAGTGTGAGCTGTAATGCCACGGCACTCTACCACTCTACAAAGTGAGACTGTAACTCAAAATAAATAAATAAATAAATAAAATAAAAATAGAAAAACTAGCCCAGTGTGGTGGCAGGTGCTTGTAGTTCCAGCTACTTGTGAGGCCGAGGCAGGAGGATCCCTTAAGCCCATGAGTTTGAGGTTGCTGTGAGCTCTGATGCCATAGCACTCTACCCAGTGTCACAGAATGAAACTCTATCTCAAAAAAAAAAAAAAAAAACAGAAAGAAAGAAGGAAGGAAGGGAGGGAGAAAGGAAGGAAGGAAAAAGAGAAAACAACCAAAAGGAAATGGAAAGAAATTGTTAGTCTCTGGCTTTATTCAGGGCCTCATGAAGTGGGCTGCTTCTCCTGCAGAGCCGTCCCAGGTCCGTGTTTCCTGTGTACTCTGAACTACAGTTATTCTTACAACTACAGTTATCTTACCCTGTTAGATAAGCTCAACACAAGGGTGTCTTCCCCAGGAGGTTGTAAACTTCTTTACAACAGCTATTTCTTATTTATTTACCTTGGATATTTTATGTCTCTAAACTATGAACTTACACAATATATTGGCCTTAAAGAAAAAAAAGTGAGGAGAAGGAGAGGCTGGGTGCAATGGCTCACACCTGTAATCCTAGCACTCTGAGGCTGAAGCAGGTGGATGGCTTAAGCTCAAGAGTTCGAGACTACCCTGAGCAAGAGTGAGACCTCGTCTCTAAAAAATAGGAAACAATAGAAAAAATTAGCCAGGCATTTTGGCAGGTGCCTGTAGTACTAGCTACTAGGGAGGCTGAGACATGAGGCTAAGTGTTTGAGGTTGCTATGAACAAGGCTGACACCACTGCACTCTAGCCTGGGTAAGAGTAAGATTGTGTCTCCAAAAAAAAAAAGTGAGGAAGAAATACTTCTTCCATAATGATAGTTTAGGTAATTTGTACCAACCTGCCTAATGAAAACAACTAAAACAAAATATAAAACAACAAAGAGTTAACAAGATAGTGAGAAATACTGGGCCAACATCCAGACAGGGCAAAGATCTAGAAAGGTAAGCCCAGTACCACAGCTGCTTTTGGCTAGTGGTTGTTTGCTGATCCAAAGACACAGCTGAGTGAGAAGCTGAGCTAAACATTTTACAACTTCTTGTGGCTATGGGGGAAAAGTCAAAATTTAGGGCCTGCCAACATTGGATGCTCTAGCAAAACCTTCCCTGATTTGGGATCTGATTTCTAAAGGCAGCACCCTGGAAGGATGTTATGGAAGCAATGCAGCTGCTACATGACTGCAACCCAGCTGTAACTCATCAGGTAGCCCAGAAATATTCAGTCTTAAAATCGGATAAAAGAGGTCCCAGGCGGCTAATGTCCATAAATACCTGGAAGAGAAAACAAAATCCTCTCTGGAATGACAGAACATTATC